>NW_027256894.1:21181432-21593932 GCF_029215685.1 Pituophis catenifer annectens
AAGCAAGAGAAAAAAGAAAGCAAAAAAGTATTGGGGGAGAAAAATTAATGGCTACATGAAAAAGTGTCAGAAGGATATGAACATTATCAAGGAGGGAAAAAAACTTGTGAAGAATGGTTGCAGGAGTTGGGTATGTATAATCTACTGAAAAGAAGGACTAGGGGAGACATGATAGCAGTCTTCCAATATCTAAGGGACTTCCAGAAAGAAGAGGGGGTCAAGCTATTCTCCAAAGCAGCTGAAGGTAGGACAAGAAGCAATGGGTGGAAACTCATCAAGGAGAGAAGCAACTTAGAACTAAGAAGAAATTTCCTGACAGTGAGAACAATTAACAAGTGGAACAACTTGCCTCTAGAAGTTGTGGCTGCTCCATCACTGGAGGTCCCAAAGATGGTTTTTCAAGAGGGCAAATGGATTTTCTGGTTATTCTTTGAAGACGTTTCACTTCTCATCCTAGATTCTAGGACCTAGAAGCTTCTTGGAGGAGAAATGTCTTCAAAGAATAACCAGAAAGTCCAGTTGCCTCTTGAAAAACCACCTCTGGGACAACCATGACTTGGAGGACTGAGAATCTCCATGGACCTCCATCATTGGAGGTTTTTAAGAAGAGGTTGGACAACCATTTGCCTGAAATAGTATAGGATTTCCTACTTGGAGTAGAAGGCCTCCAAAGTCCCTTCCAACTCTGTGATTATGTTATTCTGCTAACATCCCGAAGGAGAAAAAGCTTCTTTGACTGCAGGCAGGACTCAGTTCTTGGTGGCGTACAAGGACCAAAGGAAAATACCATGATTTAGTTGGGGGAATTCTGGGGGTTGAAGACCACTCAGCTTAAATTCACAGAGATTGAGAAATTCTGCACCAATTCAGCTTCCTTGCTGAAATCTTACTACTGAGACAACTAGATCTTTATGCATGTCGGGAAGAAGTCGATGACAACCGAATTAAGACCAATGTGATTATTCTATTTTATTTATCCTGTTTCAATTCTCCCTCTGCGCTTGGGTAACACATCTGACGACAACATCTGTTGCGGCTTGAATAGCAAATCGAAAACAACTTAACCGCACAAGGTGTGGGATGTTTAGTGCAGATCTAGAAGTTCTAGAAGTCAGGGTGGAGTGGAGGACTGCAACACCCATCCAGGGTGCCTGGGTTGGAGGATTAGAAAGAGGGGAAATGACTTTCTATAGAATCAGATGAACCTACTAAAACTCTCCTGTCTGTTTGTCTGTTTGTAATTTTCACTTAGCTGAAATTCTGTATCGCAATAGCAATAGGACTTAGACTTATATACCGCTTCACAGTGCTTTCCAGCCCTCTCTAAGCGGTTTACCGAGTCAGCATATTTGCCCCCAACAATCTGGGTCCTCATTTTACCCATCTTGGAAGGATGGAAAGCTGAGTCAACCTTGAGCCACTCAGAATCGAACTCCTGGCTGTGGGCAGAGTTAGCCTGCAATTCTGCATTCTAATCACTGGGAAGGGAAGGGGAAGGGAAGGGAGGGAGGGAAGAAGGAAGCAAGGAAGGAAGAAAAATAGCAATAGCATTTAGATTTATATACCGCTTCACAGTGCTTTTACAGCCCTCTCTAAGCGGTTTACAGAATCAGCCTCTTTCCCCCAACAATCTCGGTCCTCATTTTACCCACCTTGGAAGGAGGGAAGGCTGAGTCAACCTTGAGCCTGGGGAGATTCAAACTGCCAAATTTCAGGCACCTGGCAGCCAATAGAAATAGCCTGCAGTACTGAGCTCTAACCACTGCGCCACCATGGCTCATAATGCAACAGTTTTTGAATCAAAGTTTCTCAAATGCGCTAACTTAAAAAGAAACCATGCAAAATCTGGAACCCATTTCTCCTGTGGAATTAAACTTTCAAGGATGTTCTGACCAGTTGGGTTTGCAAATCACGGTCCGTGATCATGAGTTTTGATCCTCCTGGCCAACTTCGCTCAAGGATAGTCAACAGGGAAGGGCCAGGAAGTTGGAAGTTGTGCTCATTTCTGATACTTTTGGCCTGCCCTGGCCGTACTGCAAAATCTCCATTCCCACCCCACTCCAGGGGAAGGATACTGCAAATTTTTTAAATTGCTTAACGCATTGTAAGCCACCCTGAATCTCCGGAGAAGGGCAGCATATAAATCAAATTTAAAAAAAAAAAATCTCCATTCCCACCCCACTCCAGGGGAAGGATACTGCAAAATCTCCATTCCACCCCCACTCCAGGGCAAAGGATACTGTAAAATCTCCATTCCCACTCCACTCTGGGGCCAACCAGAGGTAGTATTTACCAGTTCTCCGAACTGCTCAAAATTTCCGCTACTGGTTCGCCAGAACCCTGTCAGAACCTGCTGGATTTCACCTCTGGTTTATACCCCAAAAAAGTGGGGTCAGCACTGTCCCATTTGCTTCCTTTTTTCTGAAATTACCATTTCCCCCCTTTTTAAATTTTCAGTGTGATTGCTTATTCCTAAAGAGGGAGATTTCCACAATGTAGAATTGGGTGGATTCTCTCACGCAGGTAAGCGAAACAGATCTTATAGGTCCTAATCTAATATAGGATGTGGGGAGGTATAAGTAAGTAGGTAAGCTTTTATTGCGGTCAAAGACCAAATAAAAATACACATAGAAGGGGAGTATACTTTTACAAATATAGATAGATCATGTGATGTGGGGAGGGTGGAAGATCAGGTTAAGGACATATATAAAACTCCGTGAGGACCTTCAGTGCCAAAAACCTACCCCCCCCAAAAAAATGAGAAAAAGAGGCCAGCAAGTAAAAATGCACCTGCTGCAGTCCATGTCGTGAAAACAACATGAAGCTGAAATATCATATAATTAGGTTTTTGCTTGTTGTTTTAAATTGGAAAGGGTGGGAGAGAGGAGAAGGGGGGAGACTCGCGAGGTGACATTGGGCATGAAAGAGGAAAACCTAACAGCTTCAAATATGTGCAAATATTAGGCATAATGGGAAAACTTTATCTCCTTCTATTTGCTCCTGTCTGAAGCAGTAAGCTTATTCGGTGGTGGTGATTATTATTATTATTATTATTATTATTATTATTATTATTATTATTATTATTATTATTATTATTATTATTATTTGGTGGTTGTTTCCAGAAAAGACAGAACTTGCAAAGGCTAGTAGAGAAAGCTAAAATTAATCTCTTGGAGAACCTTCTGGTTTTTCTAGCTATCATACGTGGGTTTCTCCTGAGAATGTTCTCACTGCAGTTGTATTCATGGACACCAGCTGTTACCAAATGAAGGTCCTTCAGGACTGGATTGGAATTCCTAATGTGGCTAGTTAAGAATTCCACTAGTACCACTTTATAAAACCCTAGTTAAGGCCACACTTGGAATCAGTAGTGGGCTCCACTTATCTTGGCTACCGGTTCGGAACTGGGAGCACGCATAAGAAAGAAGAAACATTGGCACAAAATTGTTGGGATACAATGAAGGCCTATGCCAGAGGCTCAGAGCATCCTCGATGATGTCTGGCTGGGTGGGCGGAGTCTCCTGCCGCCCCATTACGGGTTTGCCCAAACCGGTGTGAACTGGTAGAAACCCGTCTGGAATGCTGCAACCAATTTTGGTCACCATACTACAAAAAAAAGATGTTGAGACCTTGGAAAAAGTTCAGAGAAGAGCAACGAAGGTGATCAAAGGCCTGGAGACCAAACCATAGGAAGAACAGCTGCAGGATCTGGGTTTGGCAAGTCTAAAGAAAAGAAGAATTAAGGGAGACACGATAGCCATCCCGTTGGTTACATCATCGAGGACTGGTAAGACCTTAAATCCAAAATGGAAGGTGGCCACCAGCTCTCTTTTATTTAATTACAGGGCTGGAGTGACTAATGGATAATGGCCATTTCCCCAGTCTAAACAGGTACCATGGATGGCTAATCAAGGGGAGGAGCTGAGACATTAAATTAATTTAAATATCATGGACGGCTTCAGTTCCAACAGTGTTAGCACTAAGATGGAACCATCTCTCTTCTCTCTTTTCTTACAAATGGTATCCAATTCCACCACAGCTCATCCACCAGATAGCTTATGACAAGGAGCAACATTAGTTGTGTTGCTTTTATTGGCTGATGGAGAAAAAATAAAAACAAAGGAAGGGAGGGAGGGAGGGAGGGAGGGAGGGAGGAGAGAGGAGGAAGGAAGGAAGGATTCTGGGATACGTTTCTAGCATCAGAAAGATATGCTTTTATTGGCTGATGGAGAAAAATTAGAAAGGAAGGAAAGAAGGATGGATGGATGGATGGATTCTGGGGATCGTTTCTAGCATTGGAAAGTGATATGCTTTTATTGGCTGATGGAGAAAGATAAGAAAGGAAGGAAGGAAGGAAGGAAGGAAGGAAGGAAGGATTAATGGATGGATGGATGGATGGATGGATGGATGGATGGATTCTGGGGTACGTTTCTAGCATTGGAAAGTGATATGCTTTTATTGGCTGATGGAGAAAGATAAGAAAGGAAGGAAGGAAGGAAGGATGAATGGATGGATTCTGGAGTATGTTTCTAGCATCGGAAAGAGATATGCTTAAAGTTCAGCCATCCTTTGCACATACAAGCTGCTACCAGCTCTAAACCTCAGTTATTCTGACCATAAAACAGTCATAAATTGCAACGTACATCACAGCCCTACTTCAGATGCCTTCAAAACCAACATCTTTCCTCATCATGGGTCTCTTCCAGCCCTATGATTCTATGCTTTTCCTTTAGCTAACTTCCAGATCAGGCTTTGAAGAAAGAAAGAAAGAAAGAAAGAGAGAGAGAGAGAGAGAGAGAGAGAGAGAGAAAGAGATGGGTCTTGACCAACAAAGAAGAGAATGGCATTGGTTTCAACTCAACGGAAGCCAGTTTCAGGATGGTTTACATTTGCCGTTGGGTCTAGGCCCATCCCAAGGGCTGGCCATCTTCTCCATGCGTTCCTTTCATTTCTTTGGGCTCCAGTTTTAGGGCACAAATTGCATGTACATTCCTTTTTTTAAAAGCTTGTTTATCTCTACTTTTGAGAATGTTGCTGTGTGATCACAGCTGGAAGCTTCCATCTGTTCGTGCCTTCCTCTCCCTGCAGGCCCAGCCCACCATGTCAAAGAAAACCACCGTGGATTTCTGTGAAAAAGGATTTCCAAGGCTCACCAAAATGAACTTCACTGCATTGGTCTTTGATCAAAAAGCCTGCTCAAAAGCTTACATCTATTTGCGAAAGACGGGGTGGGGGAAAAAAAAAAAGCTGCAACGTTCTGAAAGATGAATGCAAATAAAGTATGTGTGTATTCGGGAAATGTAGAATTTAGAGGTCTATGCCTCCTCATTGTGGGAATTTACCTACCAAGTTTTTATTTTGTTGCACATCTCCCCTTCCCTTCCCTTCCCTTCCCTTCCCTTCCCTTCCCTTCCCTTCCCTTCCTCTCCCTCCCTTCCTCCTTCCCTTCCCTCCTCTGCACTTCTCTCTCTTCTCCCGTCTCCTCCCCTCCCCTTCCCTTCCCTTCCCTTCCCTTCCCTTCCCTCTTCTCTCTTCCCCCTTTTCCTTCCTCCCTCCCTGTTTTCCTTCTTTCCTCCCTCCCTCCCTCCCTCCCTCCCTCCCTCCCTCCCTCCCTTCCTTCCTTCCTTCCTTCCTTCCTTCCTTCCTTCCTTCCTTCCTTCCTTCCTTCCCTCCTTTCTCAAACGGTGATCTGGAAGGTAGCTAAAAGAAAAGCATAGGATCCTAATGCTGGAACGGACCTTCCTTCCTTCCTTCCTTCCTTCCTTCCTTCCTTCCTTCCTTCCTTCCTTCCTTCCTTCCTTCCTCCCTCCCTCCCTTCCTCCCTCCCTCCCTCCCTCCCTCCCTTTTCTTCCCTCCCTCCCTCCCTCCCTCCCTCCCTTCCTTCCTTCCTTCCTTCCTTCTTTGCTTCTTGCCTGCCTGCCTTTTCTTTTTTAATGGACATCATATCCTGCACTGAAAGAATGAAGAAGCATCTTCCTTCTCCTTGATGATTCCTTAGGCAGTTTGTCGGAGGACTAAGGTCAATTAGCTTAGAAATAACTTCCGCCTCACCGCTTTCTGATGTTTGGCTGTCCCTTATTGGTTTATTTAGCTGTTCTTAAGTGCTTTGACCAAGGGAGAAATTTAGCAATTTAGTAATGAGGGGGATGGCAGCTGATCCATCACAGCTTGGTTTTTAAAGATGGCTTCCAATATTGACTGAATATTGATTCAGCGCCGAATCATACGGGAACCGCGTATCATCATACAAAATGAGTTTCACTACAGCGGATTTAGCAGAATAACAGACTTGGAAGGGACCTGGGAGGTCTTCTAGTCCAACCCCCTGCTCAGGCAGGAAACTTAGACAAGGACCTCTTTGTATCCTTTATTTCTGTCAAGAAATTGAGGCCACCTCATCTCTTGCTAGCTTCACAACAACCCAGTGAGGGTTTTTAGGCTGAGATAGCTGACATATTTTCCTGGGAATAAAGAATTAAAACTAGATTAATCTATTATTGATTGATTGATTGATTGATTGGTTCGATTTATATGCCGCCCTTCTCTGGAGACTCAGGGCGGCTTACAATGCGTTAAGCAATAGCCTTCATACTTTTTTTGTATATACCTGCTTAGTAGGGCTTTCGGCCCTCCCCAAGCAGTGTTCTTTTTTATACAAAGTCAGCTTATTGTGCCCACAATCCGGGTCCTCATTTTACCTACCTCGGAAGGATGGAAGGCTGAGTCAACCTTGAGCCTGGTGAGATTTGAACTCGCAGTAATTGCAGGCAGCTGGCAGCTAAGTACTACTTTAACAGCACTTTAGTCTGCTGCACCACCAAGGCTCTTCTAACGCACACTTTAGGCAAACAAGTTGATTTTTTCACCACTGGAAGTGGTATCCAAACAGTTTACTCAAAACGTTCTCTCTTTCTTCTTATAGGCCACTCAGATGTGAAGAGCTGAGCTTGGGTTGGGTGTATGATTGGCGATGAATTCCTTTACCTTGTCCAAATATTTTTTCCACTTCAGCTATTCCAACTATTATTAAATCTGCTGTTCCAAGGTTTCCGATGGAGATGAGGTTGACAGCTACCTTCAACTAAGCCAACAAACCTCCCTGCTCCACCGTGATTTGTCTTCAAATGAGACCATCTAATTTGGTATGCTGATAATAGGGCATGTGCGCATGTACCTCCATGCCCACATGCTGGAAAACAGCCCCATAAATCTCGAGTTACCATTAGAATTTCATGGGAACGTAGATCTGAAATTTGGAATCTCATTATTCAACCAGGTATTAACTCACATCATTTCAGGGTATCGTCTCAGAGTCCAAAATAAGTTTTATAATTTATAGCAAGTTCAGCGTGAAGGCTCTCCGCTTACAGGTCTATTCCGGGGAGGAAGATGACGGACCTGTCACTCCAGCGCAGGTGAGTTAAGCTGATGAAATAATTGGTACATTGCCCATAAATTTATCGCAGGAAGCTGGGAAAGAGAGTTGTAACTCGGCTGGCGTGGACAGCTGATGATCTGGGGAATCGTATCTCCATATGGAAGATCTTTAAGATATCTGGTACAAGGAAAACATCGTGGTGTGTCTTTAGATCAGGTTGTGTTTTTACGCTTGTCAAAATTCAGGATGATTTTAGGATTTAAGTAGTTGGGGAATGGATTAGTTAGAGACAGGCTGCTGGGGGTTTGCAAGGGTTCTAGCAAATCTCTAGCTAAGATTCTGTGCAGTTTGGTGAACCCCCAAATCCCACTCCTGGCTGGCCCTGCCTACCCCTCCCAGGAATGGCCCATTTTGGATGCAGGTATAAGTGCAGGGTGCACATGGAGGCTCAGGGAAGGCAAAAAACGGGCCCGTTTCCAGCCTCCAGAGGGCCTTGGGAGCCTGGGGAGGCCATTTTTGCCCTCCTGGAGGCTCGAGGAAATCTGATCCAGTTGCCACACTGGAGCTGAGGAATAGGGAGGGGTGTGTGTGGAAATAGAGAAACAGAGAAAGCTGGGGTTTTATAGCCAAAACGAAAGACTTCCTCCTGGGAACCAAGGACATTCCCACAGGTGGCCAGAGAGAATGAGGAGGACGGTAACTGGACGGTTTAACCATGTGACTGATTGTTTAGGAAAGGGGAAAAAAACTTTTACTTTTAATTAGGTGAAAAGCATGGGAACCTTCAGAATCGGTTTTCACCAGAACTGTGCCAATATGAGATATCCAATAAAGCTATTCTTTGAGGAATCTACCTGCCTCGGAGTTTTGCTTGCTATGGGTGTACTACTTGGAACCCAGACAGAAGGTTAGATCAGAAGACCTCCAAGGTCCCTTCCTTCCAACTTTGTTATTCTTTTAATCTGCAGGCTGGGAGTGTAGGTTAAGAGACAACGGATGTAGACCGAAGAACCCCACTTCCGTGTCCTTCTAACTTCATTCTTCCTTTGCTATCTTGTCTTACTTCCTGTTAATTTGGGTCTCCTCCTAATCCATCAAAAAGACCTGTGTCCAGAACCAGTCATCTCTTGCTGGAGAAGATCCCCTGAATTTGATGTAGTATCCGTCGCTTCTTGCCTGACTGTTGCCGCTGCCTATAAGTCTTTGCCTGTCTCAACTTCCATTAATATTGTCTCTCCCATTTCATGGTGGTAGCAGATTCTTGTGGCAGAATTAGCCCCATAAATATTCTTTCAGCCTTTCTGGGCTCCACTGATAGCTTTCTGCTTCTCTACCATCATCCTGTTTTTTGTTAACCCAACACGATTTCAGCCAAATGAAAAACAGTATTTCACGACTCTGTAATTTGCCAAGCAGTTGATTATGTTAGGAGGAGCCAACTTTGAAGAGCTGATAATCTCCAGGAGTGGCTGCCAATAGTTCAGGCAATGTTGAACGGCGTTGTCTCACAGCAGAACCTGGTTGAAAGTAGAGTTCTACCTTCTTTGGTCTGACCTTGAAGGAAACACCCACTTCCTTTCCTTGAACAATAAGAAGAAGAGTAAGGACACTGTAGCATTGAAGAGCTTTAGGACTCACAAACTGGTGATTTGAAGGCCAATTTATAGTTCATTAGCTGTGGTCCCACTCCTTGATGTACAGGGACAAAGACCTGGAAGCCATCTTTTCACCTTTGAGCCTTCAGGCCTGCCACGAATTCTACTGTGGGAAAATGGGAGGGGGGATTGTATGGAGTGAAGATGATGTGTAGTCAAAATAACATTCTTTCCGCAAAGTCAAGGCCATTGTGCCCTGCAGCTGTACTGAGAAGAATGAGGAGGTATCTTCTGTACCGGAGGGTACCTGATTGGTTCATGTGATGGACATGTGGGTGAAGGGCAAAGACTTGAACTTTCTTTTGGCTGAGGAAAACCCGGAAGCTCTCAGATTCGGGTTTTCCCAGATGTGCCAATATGACATCTCTAATAAAAATGAGCCTTGAGGAAACTCAAGCCTCGGAGTTTGATTTCGTTGGGGGTGTTGCTTGGAACCCTGACAACAGGCACCCCAGAGAGCTTTCCATGGCCATCTCCAGCCAATCTGTTGACAATCCACCAGTAGGTTGTCTAGTAGAGTAGATAACCAACTAAATTTGACCTGGTATTCATTAGTATTCATTCATTTTTTAAATCATGGATTAAAAAAAAAAAACCAGAGAGATAGTCAAGCATTAGATTTTGTTCCATTCCATTGTTGGTGAACTTTTAACAGATTAAGAGAGTTGGAAGGGACCTTGCAGGTCATCTAGTCCAACCCTCTGCCCAAGCACGAGTCCCTACATCTAGAACCAAGCAACATATAACTTAGTCAAGACGAAGACCACAATTCAGAGAGGGGAGGGTCTTGTAGGGTCTTGGGAGGGAGAGAGAAGAGAATGAGACCATCATCCGCTACTCTGAAACCCCCCCCAAAAAACCCAAAACGTGATTGTGTGTGTATATGAAATAATATTTTCATTGACTATTAAATTACCCATTGCTGCCACTAGATGGCACTGTGCCACGCCATCCTGTAAGAAAAATAAAACATGGCACCAGATTTAACCGAACTTGACAAGTTATTTTAATCCAATTTTCTATCGTTGACGGTATATGCATAAGCAGAATCTATATGCTCAGAGGCCGTATATCTCTGCAGGCCAGGATAGGCAGACAGGAAATTTAGGCTGTGACAGGGAAGATAAATTGGGCTAAATAGAGTTTAGGGCTGGCTGAGCCAATCTTTATTCCCTACCTATCATGCATCAGAAATCAGTTTTCGCCATCGGTGGATTTCCTATCATGACTTCTTTGATTTTCCCCTGGTTTTCGGTGGGAAATCATTGCAATGGGCTCTGTTTTTTCCCCCCTGCTCCGGATGGCTCCTTCTCCCTCGACAATGGCAGGCGAGGCCATCGGCTGCCAAAGCTTTGACAAAAAGGAGCCATTTGCAGCGTGGTCATATCTGTCAATAGCCGTTATGGATGTTGTTGTTTTAAACCCCATTAAGCGCAGTGTCGGCTGAGCTCCTTTTCTGAAGAGGTTCTCCAGCCAGGGCTTTAGCTAAGGAAAATGGCCTTTTCACGCTTGCATCATCGCAGGGCAGCGGGGAAGATTTAATGCGAGAGACGCCTCCTCGTGTGATTTAGCCCCGGCCGGCCGTTGCGATGGAGAATCGCTGGCACCGTTATCACCCTTCACGCCTTGGCACGGATGGAGGGAGCCCTGGCTCTCTTCGTGATCATTTCATAGCGGGGCCTTTCAGAAGGATGCTACTGGAGGCAGGAGGGAATAGGAAGAGTTTGAAAGCCCACCTCCCCCCTCAACATGAAGCTGAGGGGGTCAGCAATCTCAGGGACTGAGGACCCCTTTGGAATTGGCGAGCGCACTCACAAAATGGCATGTCCTGTGCCCAGCTTTTTATGGAGCTGAAAACAATTTCTGGCACTAAATATAAGCTAGAGATTGGTGCTCTTCTTTGCAGCATTTCCTTCCTTCCTTCCTTCCTTCCTTCCTTCCTTCCTTCCTTCCTTCCTTCCTTCCTTTTTTTTTTTTTTTTTTAAAAAATTGATTTATATGCCGCCCTTCTCCGGAGACTCAGGGCGGCTTACAATGCGTTAAGCAATAGCCTTCATACTTTTGTATATTTTATACAAAGTCAGCTTATTGCCCCCACAATCCGGGTCCTCATTTTACCTACCTTAGAAAGGATGGAAGGCTGAGTCAACCTTGAGCCTGGCGAGATTCGAACTTACAGTAATTGCAGACAGCTGGTGTTAATCACAATGCTTTTAGTCTGCTGAGCCACCAGGCCCTTCCTTCCTTCCTTCCTTCCTTCCTTCCTTCTTTCCTTCCTTCCTTCCTTCCTTTCTCAAACCATGATCTGGAAGGTAGCTAAAAGAAAATCATAGAATCACAGGGCTGAAATGGACCGACCTTCCTTCTTTCGTTCCTTCGTTCCTTCGTTCCTTCGTTCCTTCGTTCCTTCCTTCCTTCCTTCCTTCCTTCCTTCCTTCCTTCCTTCCTTCCTTCCTTCCTTCCTCAAACCATGATCTGGAAGGTAGCTAAAAGAAAATCGTAGAATCCTAGTGCTGGAACGGACCTTCCTTCCTTCCTTCCTTCCTTCCTTCCTTCCTTCCTTCCTTCCTTCCTTCCTTCCTTCCTTCCTTCTAATTAAAAGAATATTTTACAAAGTCAGCTGGGACAGAAACCCCGATAGCCACCGAGGGAGATTTCTTACTCCTGAAGTTGCATTAAGGTCCAATAAATTCTACTCTAAGAGGCCCCCAAGGAGCAAAAACAATCCCAGGAACCGGCTCCCTCACTGCTGAGCTGAAAAACTCTCCACCCATTTGGTCAGCTAAGGACCACGTGACCCTGTCCACTCTTGGTCTGGGATGAGCTGGAAGGAAGATTATGGAAGCAGGCAAAAAATGTATGTTGCCCAGCATGCATCCTGGTTAGTTGCGAATGGAAGTAAGGAGAAATGTTGGGTTGATGGAAAGCAAATCCATCTAGCACAGGGGTTTCCAAGCTTGGCATCTTGACAATTGGTGGGCTTCATCTCCCAGTGTTTCTCATGCTGGCTGAGGAATTCTGGGAGTTGAAGTCCACAACTCTTGAAGTCCTCAAGTTTGGAGACCCCTGATTTGTTGGTGCTTTCAAAAAGAGTCCCAATGTTTTATCCATCAATGGAGGATCTCTTCGTTTGATTCTGGCCTGCCACAATCGGTCGACTCTCGGCAAGTTACAGTCAGTAATTTGCAATAAAGCCCCCCTGCCACAAAATCCATCACGGAAAAGGATCAGCAGTTTAGATCACCAAATGGAGACTGAAGTAGATCTTCTAGAATAGAATAGAATTCTTTATTGGCCAAGTGTGATTGGACACACAAGGAATTTGTCTTGGTGCATACGCTCTCAGTGTACATAAAAGAAAAGATACGTTCATCAAGGATCATAAGGTAAAACACTTAATGATAGTCATAGGGAAACAGTCAATATAAATCATAAGGATCCAAGTAACAAAGTTACAGTCATGCAGTCATAAGTGGAAGGAGATGGGTGGTGGGAACGATGAGAAGATTAATAGTAATGCAGACTTAGTGAATAGTTTGACAGTGTTGAGGGAATTATTTGTTTAGCAGAATGATGACATTCGGGAAAAAACTGTCCTTGTGTCTAGTTGTTCTGGTGTGCAGTGCTCTATAGCGTCGTTTTGAGGGTAGGAGTTGAAACAGTTTATTATTTATTTATTTATTTATTTATTTATTTATTTATTTATTTATTTATTTATTTATTATTAAATTTATAGACCACCCTTCTCCCGAAGGACTCAGGGCAGTGTACAGCCAAAGTAAAAAACATAAATACAAACATTAAAAGCAATTTAAAAAGATATATATAAATTTGGCCCCAAAGTTAAAAAAAACAATGGCAAAACATATTAAAAACATTTAAAAAGCATTAAGCCAGCCCGGCTTGCTGAAAAAAGAAGGCCTTCAGGGCACGGCGGAAGGCACCGAGGTCTTGAATTCTTCATATCTCTGGGGGCAGCTGATTCCAGAGAGCAGGTGCCCCCACAGAGAAGGCCCTCCCCCTGGGGGCCACCAGTCTACATTGCTTGGCCGATGGCACCCTGAGGAGGCCCTCTCTGTGGGAGCGCACCGGTCGGTGGGAGGTCCAGGATGTAGTCTAGTGAGAACAGACAAAATAGGAAATAAAAAATTAGATGGGCGGCGGGATTCCTTTGCTGTAAAATATCTAATTACTCCAACTAGCTAACATCATCAGTGCTAGTGCTATCACTGATGATGTTAGCTAGTTGGGTAATGAAACATCTGCAAGAAATTGGTAGTACAAGGGTTTGAGGCACCCTGTTATTAAGCTGGTTATTAAGACCAGCTGCCTGCAATTACTGCAGGGTTCGAATCTCGCCAAGGCTCAAGGTCGACTCAGCCTTCCATCCTTTCTAAGGTAGGTGAAATGAGGACCCAGTTTGTGGGGGCAATAAGCTGACTTTGTATAAATATACAAAAGGATGAAGGCTATTGCTGAGCACATTGTAGGCCGCCCTGAGTCTTCGGAGAAGGGCGGCATATAAATCAAATTAAAAAAAAAAAAGAAAAAAAAGAAAACAACCAAGTTCTGAGAGCACCAAGGACCCCACATTCCTCTTCCTCCTCCTCCTCCTTGCAAATTCCGCTTTCTTCTAGCACTGCTGATGTTACCTACTTTGAGTAATGAAACGTTTGCACGGAAACAAGCAAGCTCCGAGAGCTCCGAGGATTCCTCATTTCACTCCTGAGCTACAAACATTCTCCCTTTATTGGCCTAAGGTATCTGGAGGACTTCCTCTTCCTGGTGTCCCAGCTTCATCTTCGTCGGCTGCCTCTGTTTTCTCCGCCAAGCTTCCTGTGCTGCTGTTGCAGCTCCAGGCATAATCGATTCACCCCCTTTCAAATATTTATGAAGCATTGATGGATTTCTCTGAGTTTGAAGCAGTAGCTTTCATGAAATTTGGTTTTTATTAGCTGGAAAGTCAATATTTTCTCTGCGCTGTCTTCGGATCCGGTGGGTTCCAAGCCACGTCTCAGCATTAGAGGCCGACAGGTTTTCGACCACTTTCCGTTAAAGCCGTCCAGGAGATGGTGTCTGAAGAGTTGGAAAGATGCCTTGGCAACTGGGGAGGGCCGATGCCTCAGGAGGAGCTGAAAAGAAGCAAAAAAAAATGCTAGCCAAAAAAACCACATAGCAAAAATTAGCTTGGCTTTGAGGGCCTTATAAGTAGAGGAAAAGAAGGTTATTCCAGTGTTTTGTTCCAGCAGGAAATGGAAGGGAAGGAGGGATTTAAAAACTCAGAGATGAATGGAATAATGGAGAGGAGGACACCCCCGTCCTTTGAAGCAGGGCAGGGGTACTTTAAAAAATAAATTTTAAAGAATCCATTTGGTGGAAGGGATGAAGGCAGGGGTGGGGCTGCTGGGGCTTCGCAGGGGTTCGGAATAACCTCTAGCTAAGATTCTGTGCACTTCGGAGAACCCCCAAATCCAGTGGTGAAATCCGAACCGGTTTGGTACCGGTTCGCTGGGTGCACATGTGCATTGCATGCCAAGCGCATGCTGTGTGCATGCAGGCACAGTACACACCAAAGGTGCACGCATGTGCAGTACGCACCAAAAGGAGGCTTGGGGAGGTAAGTAGAACAGCTGGGGGTGGGAAATCAGCGGTGGCGCGCGATCGTGGGAACCTTTTTAAAAACTTTTTAAAAGCATTTTGTACTACCAGTTTGGGCGAATAGGTAGTAAAAAATGCTTTTAAAAAGTAAAAAAAAGGCTCGGACAATCACAGCTGTGCCGCGCGATTGTCCGAGTTTTTTTCAAAACTTTTTGAAAGCATTTTTTTTACTACCTATTCGCCCGAACTTCGCCCGAAGTAAAAAAATGCTTAAAAAGTAAAAAAAAAAAAAAAAAAAGTTCCGACCATCATGCGTTGCTCAGCTGATTGTCGGAACTTTTTTTTACAATTTTTTTTTACTACCAGTTCGGGCGAACTGGCCTGAACCGGTAGCATTTCACACCTGCCCAAATCCAAGATCTGATCTCACTCTGCTATTCTGCTATTCTGTTATTCTGCTATTCTGCTATTCTGTTATTCTGTTATTCTGCTCTTCTGTTATTCTGCTCTTCTGTTATTCTGCTATTCTGCTATTCTGTTATTCTGCTATTCTGCTCTTCTGTTATTCTGTTATTCTGCTCTTCTGTTATTCTGCTATTCTGTTATTCTGTTATTCTGCTATTCTGCTATTCTGCTATTCTGTTATTCTGTTATTCTGCTAATCTGCTATTCTGTTATTCTGCTATTCTGCTATTTTATTATTCTATTATTCTGCTATTCTGTTATTCTGCTATTCTGCTATTCTATTATTCTATTATTCTGCTATTCTGCTATTCTGTTATTCTGCTATTTTGCTATTCTGTTATTCTGTTATTCTGCTATTCTGCTATTTTATTATTCTATTATTCTGCTATTCTGTTATTCTGCTATTCTGCTATTCTATTATTCTATTATTCTGCTATTCTGCTATTCTGTTATTCTGCTATTTTGCTATTCTGTTATTCTGTTATTCTGCTATTCTGCTATTCTGTATGAAAGGGTTTCCTTCTTAAGCAGGGGGTTCGACTAGAAGACCTCCCTCGTTCCCCTTCAAACCCTGTTTTTCTATGTTCTATTTGGCAGGAGAAGTTCTGAAGATTGATTCTATTTTTGGCTTTCCCTCTCATGAAAAGTTTAACAACATTTCCAGGATGAAGAAGACAGAGCCACAGATGACTCACACATCCCCGGCTCCGTATAAGATTAATTTCACCAGATTGCTGCAACCTAATTGGTACAGTAAGCCTTTTGTGCAGAACTGCTTAGCGGAGTTAGCCATATTTATTCGCCCGGCTTCAGATCAGACAGCTGTCCTGCTTCAGCTCCGAGCAGCGAGTTAAAAGAGCAATGGATGGTCCGGTCTCACCCCTCTTCCCTTTTTATGCCTTCCCTTTTTATTCTATTAAAGCGTCGATTGGTGCACGGAGAACCATTATCCGTTCCTAAGGAACAATGGTTGAGAAAGAGCAACAATAATATTTTACGACTTGTTATAGTTTGCTTTTAACGTTTAATTGGGAAATATAGTTTAATGGCAGAAGGGAAGCCATTGGTAAATCCAGTTTTGTAATTATTTGGCAGCCAAAAAGAGCAGCCAATTTTGGGGGTGGAATGGGAAGGGAATCTGAATTGAACCTGGTTAGAACTTGGAGGAATTACCGCTAGGGAATATCAGGACTGGAGGCTGGAAATAAAGAAAAATCTTTTTTTTAAAAAAAGGATCTGTTCTCTAGTCAACAGAAATAACACGGACGTGCCCATAAATTCACCAAGAGACATATATATCTGTATATATTCCAGTGTGGAATATATACAGATCTGGAAGAAGATTGTAATGATTATCCTGTTTCTCATTAAGCAGGAAGAACGTGGATTGCTAACTTCAGAAAAATGACCTAACAGTCAGAGCTGTTCCACAGAATAAACTTAGCTGGGGATGTGATGGACTCTACAACTTCACTGGAGATGATTCAATGGAAATTGGACTTCCTTTGGTTGGGCAAGCTGTTATTAAGCTCCAATAATCAGGACCATACATAAGGGTCAACAGAATTCAGGTGGGGTTGGATTTGAAACGCTTGTGGGAACGCAACGACTCTAAGCTGATGACACCCTTAACTCCACCCACCAACTCTATTTGCTCTTCTCCTACAGTTGTAGTGGTAGATGCATATCCTGGGCAGGACACTGGATTAAATGCTTCCCAAGATATCTTCAAACTCTTGGTATGTAATTCTGTGATCCATTCAGTAGGTTTAAGAACCACACCTGAAGAAATTTCATTTCAGAAGTAGGGCTCCTTCAAGGCTTTCTCTGGCGGCTTATAGCTGCACCATGGATGGTTGGAGGAGATGTGCTTGTTGCACCGCTTTCAGTGGAGGTTCCAGTTTCAGAAAAACCTTCTATGTGTGCAGAGATCTTTAAGTGGAAGCCCAAACCACAAATCAATCATCAGATTCTCCGGCACCTAGCAAAATAACTTAATTCAAGAACATCATGGAAAGAAATTCAAAGCACGCTGCAAATTTGTAGAAGCTCTGGGGATATGGGAAGATAGCTTCTGGCCCAGTATTTCTTCAGTCTCTTTTACAATTGGTGATTTATTTTCTTCTATTCCTGAAGCATGCTGTTTTTGGTCAATTTTGCTTCAATAATAGCCGTGTTTTCCCAATTTCCAATCCCACCAGCAATTCAAAGGGAAATGGAATATGTTTTTTTTTTCAGAACACTGATAGCTCTTCATTCTACAAATACAGTATTAATTTGTTATTGCGACTTGCTTCCTCTCCTTTTTTTTTATTATAAAACTCACATAATAAAACACCAATTTCAGGAGTAATCTTGTCATCGGATCAGTGATTCCTTTGGAAATTATTCTTTTTGTTACAATGCCCTAGATAAAAATAAAGACATTTTTGAAGAAGGGAAGGGGAAAAAAACAAACAAAACAAACATCAGGTGTTCCTTCATAAACCTTTCTCTCTCACACACAAAGAAATGACAAGATATGTGAAATATGATTATAAATAGCCAAAGTTGAGGCAAATATTTGTTGGGTTGCTGAGAAACCCTGGGAAATGCTGTTCTCTGACTGGTATTTGGGCACATTAATTGTTGACAAGAACATTAAACATAAATTTGCTGCCTCTTATTTTAGGAATTCTGGCTGGATGAAAGTTTTGGGAGACCTGATTCCTTCGTGGCTTTCTTAGACCATCTTGGGAAGAATTGTGGCTCCAGAAGACAAGCGGCAGAGAAAAATGAATGTGGTATTTCCTCATTTAGCATTTTTCTGTCTGTTGGAGAAAACGTCTGGAATATTTCTATCCTGATGCTCACATAAATTCTCCTGAGCCCAAACATGGCCTTTTTCCCCAATATGGAAACGAAAACATTTTTTTAATCCTTCAATGTTATCTTTTACCTCGTTTAAATGGGCATCCTATCAAAGCCCACTCCTTCTAAATACTTGGTTGTGTAGGGTTTTAATTCTCATTTCTTCGGGCTTAATCCTCGCCAGATGATCTTCACCGATAGGAGGATATGCACATTTTAATTCATAATCATCATTCATTCCTAATCCTGAAAATGTCTTTTTGGATCTTTGTGTGCTTTATCTGTTTCATTTATTCGCCTAAAAAAAATTGATATCTCATCTCTAATCCATTTCCCCTTTCCCTCAGTTGGCTGAAGGTTCTCTGTTTTCGTCCAATAAACATCAGGAAATAAATCAATATATAAAAAGCAGGAGTTTATTTTATTTTATGCTTCAAGACATGTATCGGAGAAAAAGAAATTAAGAATTTATCATCGGCCTTACGAGGTAGCTAGGATGAAATGCTGTAGTATTGAGACACAGATTCACACAGTAGTTCCCCATCCTTTGAAAAAAAATTCACAAGCTATCCTGCAGAACATTTTGTTAAAAATCATTTTTTAATACATATTTTTTTTTTCAATCTGGTGTGTGTGAGAGTAAGCTTGGTTGTTTTTTGAATCTGCAGGAGAGCCCTAAGCATCTTGAAAGCTTCTTCTCAGCTCTTGGATAACGCTCCAAAGTAGAGTTTTTATTATTCCCAGTTATTGTTTTTATTATTCCCACTGGTATATGGGACTAGCTAAGGCCAATGTCCTTTTGGCCTTTAAAGCCAAGGAGAAAATGCACAGATGAGGAAAAAGAGTGGGAGAAAAAACACACACCCCAGAATAAACAGATGGCCATCTCAAAAGAATTTCTCCAGAATGATTGCGAGAATTGCTTGCAAGATCTACCACAAAGAAGAGGGAGTCAAGCTATTCTCCAAAGCACGTGAGGGCAGGACAAGAAGCAACGGATGGAAACTAATCAAGGAGAGAAGCAACCTAGAACTAAGGAGAAATTTCCTGACAGAAAAAAATTAACCAATGGAACAACTTGCCACCAGAAGTTGTGAAGGCTCCATCACTGGAAGTTTTTAAGAAGATGTTGGATAACCATTTGTCTGAAGTGGTGTAGGGTTTCCTGCCTAGGCAGGGGGTTGGACTAGAAGACCTCCAAGGTCCCTTCCAGCTATGTTATTCTATTCTATTCTATCTAAAGTGAGCCCTTGTTTCTCCAGGATCTTTGGTGACCCCTGGAGTTCTAGTGACTTTCACAAGAGAAGACCTTCAGTGATGTGAAGAATTAAAAGATGGTTCTTCCTCAGTGGCTGTTTTTAGGAATTTTCACTGGGTTTTTTGTTTTGTTTTTGCTTTGGTTTGCTCCAGAGGGAAGAGGTGATAGATTGCTGGTAACTTTTTATGTTAAGATGATAAGTTGCTAGAATTACTGTCTGGATGGGACCATTTCTCTCCTTGTTGGATGCTCAGATTTTATTCTTCATTTCTATCACTATGATTCCTCCTCCTCCTCCTCCTCCTCCTCCTCCTCCTCCTCCTCCTCCTCCTCCTCCTCCTCCTCCTCCTCCTCCTCCTCCTCCTCCTCCTCCTCCTTCTCTTTCTCCCCTGATTCAGACAGAGTTTAACACTTGTCTGAACAGAGAGAAGGAAGACTTCATCAAGGAGGCCCATGGAAAGTTTCAGGTTGTCCTGTGGCTCCTGTCTCTATTGCAGAAGGAGAGATTTTCCTTTGACGGAACTCTTGCGAATCCTGCTCAGCTCCCCAGAGCAATTGCCAGAAATATCACACAAAGAGAATGAGTTGACCAAAGTATTGGGTCCCATTTTGACTGTGGCTCTAGGGGAAAAAAAAAAACATTCAATAGACTGTCTCGGTGAAATCCTCAACTTTACCCTTCTAACGGCTGGCACATAAGGCATTGATGGACATTGGGTTCTTGGTTCCAGGAGTCCTTCCCACTTAGAGCTTTCTAGATAATTGAAACTACTAGCATCAGCCTTGTTAGAGGAGGTTGTTATTTGCGATGAAAGTGGATTTTAGACTTACTCGTTCCATATTCCATGTTACCTCTGGTTGGCCCTGAGCTTTGCGATTGGCACAGCCTGGGAATTGCATGTCAACAAAGACATATGTTGGCTTGTTTCTTTTTGTGGCCATTCTTTTCTTGTTCACCATCTCAGCTCATCCCCGCAGCAGCTGCGCCGACAGCTTGCACTGAGATGCAATGGATGGAAACTATCTGATACATTTATATCTGTCTATTATTAGAGATAATCAAATGGAAACCAGGAGGTGGCATTGCCTGAACTGCCAGCTGTCCGTAGTTTCCATGGGGGGATTTAGTAGAATGTCATGTACTTCCATAAGTATTCCTGAAGACAACCATTTGCTGGATCGAAGCCAGGAGAAGAGGGCTGTTAGGAGCATCTCAACTTTTGGAGACCCTTCTGATAAGTAAGTAAGGCCATTGGTCCATCTTGCCTAATATTATCTGCTCTAATTAGTAGAATCTGGCAGACGTCTTCCCCATTAGTTGCTAAATTGCTAAACGTGTTGGCTGAACTCACAAAATATCAAACCAGGATCTCCAACTCTTGGCAACATGAAGAGCTGTGGACTTCAACTCCCAGAATTCCCCAGCCAGCCAGCCAGGCTGGCTGGGGAATTCTGGGAGTTGAAATCCTCAGGTCTTAAAAGTTGCCAAGATTGGTCACCTCTGATCTAAACCACAGGTGGGTTTCAGCAGGTTCTGACCGATTCTGGAGAACCGGTAGCGGAAATTTTGAGTAGTTCGGAGAACCGGTAAATACCACCTCTGACTGGCCCCGCCCCCATCTATTCTCTGCCTCCTGAGTCCCAGCTGATTGGGAGGAAATGGGGATTTTGCAGTAACTTTCCCCTGGAGTGTGAAGGGAATGGAGATTTTACAGTATCCTTCCCCTGGAGTGGGGAGGGAATGGAGATTTTACAGTATCCTTCCCCTGCCATGCCCACCAAGCCATGCCACGCCCACCAAGCCACACCCACAGAACCGGTAGCAAAATTTTTTTGAAACCCACCACTGATCTAAACCATCCTGGGGTTTAATTGCGTACACTCATCCAACTTTTTATTCAACAAACTCAACTATATATCATCCCCTGGGCTGATGATCCATTTTCCTGGCATAGGTTAATGAATTGCCTAAGGCAGTGATGGCTAACCTTTTTGCCGTCGCGTGCCAAAGGCGGGGGGTGGCGCACATGCTTGCCCCCACCCAGAATTCAATGTGCTCTGCCCCCCCATGCATCCGTGTGTGACCTCCATGCGCTCCCCCTGCTTTTGGCATGCGATGGCATGGTGGGCCCCGGTAGGCCCGTTTTTCGCCTCCCCAGGCTCCAGAGGCTTTCTTGGCGCCTGGGGAGGGCAAAAACAGCCTTCCCCACCCTCCAGAGGCCAGAAATGGCCCGTTCTGGTGGGCCCAGAAGGCCTGAAAATCAGCTGGCTGGCATGCACATGCACGCTGGAGCTGAGCTAGGGCAAAACTTGCATGCCCACAGATATGGCTCCGCATGCCACCTATGGCACCCGTGCCATAGGTTCGCCATCAGAGGCCTAAGGCTTTCAAACTTCAGAATCTTATCCCAAATGAACATTGATCAGAATGAACCTTTCACATTCAAATCCAAATTTTAATTCGGGATCTATTCCCAATGCATTATTCATCCAGCCCCATCATTTCTGAATCAACACAATTCTTTTTTGCTTTTCCTCCCTACCGTTAATATTCCTTCCGCTGCTCCCCCACCCCACCATCGTCTCTCCCCTTCTTCCATTTCACTCACCCCCTTGCGCCCGGGCTCCGGGGAATGTTAAGCTATGAAATTATTTTGTAAACTCCAATAAAATTTTTTTAATCAGGTCAACGACGTTACTAGAAAGGAAAGTGACGGAGCTTCCTTATTGCAGGGTGGTGGTGGTGGGGGGGGGGAAAGAGAGGACTTAGAGAAGAGAAGAGAGCAACTGTAACCACAACAACCAAAAAATGCATATAAATCCCCATTTATAGGGTGTAAAATGAATCTCCCTCCTGCTGTTTTCCTCTTGAGCATAAGCGGCAATCCAGGCGACGTTCGACAAAGCTGGCTGTTAAAGAACCATGCAAGGATCTCCCTCCCTCTCTCTCTTTCTCTTTCTCTCTCTCTCTCTTCCTCTCTCCCTCCCTCTCTTTGTCTCTCATCCTTTCTTTCCCTCCCTCTCTCCCTCTCTGTCTTTCTCTCTCCCTCTCTCTTTTTCTCTTTCTCTCTTTCTCCCTCTCTCTTTCTCTTTCTCTCCCTCCCTCTCTTTCTCTCTCTTTCCCCCTCTTTCTCTCTCTCTCTCTCCCTCCCTCTCTTTCTCTTTCTCTCTCTCTCCCTCTCTCCCTCCCTCTCTTTGTCTCTCATCCTTTCTCCCTCCCTCCCTCTCTTTGTCTCTCATTCTCTCTCTCCTCCCTCTCTCCCTCTCTGTCTTTCTCTCTCCCTCTCTCTTTTTCTCTTTCTCTCTTTCTCCCTCTCTCTTTCTCTTTCTCTCCTTTCTCTCCCTCTCTCCCTCCCTCTCTTTGTCTCTCATTCTCTCTCCCACTCCCTCTCTGTCTTTCCCTCTCCCCCTCCCTCTCTCTTTTTCTCTCTTTCTCTCTTTCTCTCTCCCTCCCTCCTCTCCCCCTCCCCTCTCTCTTTCTCCCTCTCTCCCTCCCTCTCTTTCTCTCTTCCTCTCTCTTTCTCCCTCTTTCTCTCTTCCTCTCTTCCTCTCTCTCTCCCTCCCTCTCTCTCTTTCTCCCTCTTTCTCCCTCCCTCTCTCCCTCTCTCTCTTTCTCTTTCTCCCTCTCTCTCTCCCTCCCTCTCTTTCTCTCTCTCCCCCACCCTCCCTCTCCCTCCCTCCCTCCCTCTCCCTCCCTCCCTCTCTCTCGTTTTAAAAAGCACCAGAGAGAAAGAAGCAAACATGCTGATTTGGACCTGAGATCACAGGTATCTCAAATAAATCAGTTTCTAGGTGAGTAGATTTGTGACATCTTTGAAAATGGATTTTAGAGTCTTAGGGACAGCACTGTCGGAGAACAGCATGACATCTTACACACACACACACACACACACACACACACACACACACACACATACACGCACGAAAAAGAATAACTTCCATTGGGAAATGTGTGTTCTGAAAGTCAAGTAAAGGTACTTAACAATAAGGAGTACCCAGAAAAACGGTGTTCAAAAGTCTTAATTAATGAGATTTTGTGTTGGAAAGAAAAATTGGGTGTGTTTGTCATCCATCCTAAGGGGAAAGTAGGGCAAACAGTTTCATTGAACCAACATATCTGGAGCTCAGGATTTAGCCGTGGGTCCTTGGTGCTCTCTAAGCTTTGTGCGATGCTTAAAATTTTCTTGCAAACATTTCAGTACCGAACTAGCTAACGTCATTGGTGCAAGAAGGGAGTGGAGTTTGTGGAGAGGAGGAGGAGGAGGACCGTGGCATCCTTACGGTTCTCTGAGCTTGGTTGTCTTCTTGCGGGCATTTCAGCACCCAACTAGGGAACGTCATCAGTGTTAGAAGGGAGGGGGGTTTGAGAAGAGGAGGAGCGCAGCAGGAGCAGGATGAGGAGAACTGTGGCCTCCTGGGTGTCCTCTGAGCTTGGTTGTTTTCTTGCAGGCTTTTCATTACCCAACTAGGGAACGTCATCAGTGCTAGAATGGAACGGTGCAAGCCACTGGCATGTAAATAGAAATCAAAGCACACTCTGTCCTAGCGCTGATGATGTTCCCTAGTTGGGTAATGAAACATCTGCAAGAAAACAACCAAGATCAAAGAACACCAAGGACCCCCCACATTCCTCCTCCTCCTCCTCTTTTCCTCCTCCTCCTCTGCCTCCTTCACTCTACAAGAAAACCACCAAGATCAGAGAGTACCAAGGACTCCATATTCTTCCTCCTCCTCTTCCTCTTCCTCCTCCTCTTCCTCCTCCTCTTCCTCCTCCTCCTCCTCTTCTTTTCCTCCTCTTCCTCTGCCTCCTTCACTCTACAAGAAAACCACCAAGATCAGAGTGTACCAAGGACTCCATATTCTTCTTCCTCCTCCTCCTCCTCCTCCTCCTCCTCCTCCTCCTCCTCCTCCTCCTCCTCCTCCTCCTCCTCCTCCTCCTCTTCCTCCTCCTCCTCCTCTTCTTTTCCATCTCCTCCTCCTCCTCCTCCTCCTCCTCCTCCATTCTACAAACCCCACCCCCTCCTAGCACTGATTATGTTACCTAGTTGGACAATGAAACATCTGCAAGAAAACAACCAAGATCAGAGAGCACCAAGGAGCCCACATTCCCCCGCCCAAAAAAAAATCTTGGAGAAAGAGCGAAGTCACAGGACTAAAAAAAAAAAAAAAAGCACTATTTTTCTCCCATATGGGCTATTAACCTCAGGCCCCACCCTGCCTAGTGAGGGTGGCTAACGCTGAACTGCCTAACTGCCCCCATCATATCTTGTTTGATCCTTCAGCCTATTTGCTAAAGCAGATTAGGAGCATTCAGAGGAAACCAATCAATGCCTTTTAAGAAGTTTAAGGGTTCGTCAGCCATGGATTCCATAAACAAGGAAGACAGGACTGGACATCAGGCGCACTCAAAGGCATTAGGGAGGAAATTTATCCATTTATCCCAGGAAGCTTCCATTTTCTAGGTCACCGGTAGCCAGAACATGCAGGAGACGATGAGAAGAACCTCTCAATGGAGATATCCATCCTTTTTAATGACGGCTATCCTGGATCTGCATTTTTTGGTTTTCTGCCTGTGTAACATTTATTAAAATGATTCCTTTGAGCTCTTGGTGCTTCTCAGCTTCCAGATTAATCATGGAAGGGAGGGAGAAGAAGGTGGACAGAAGAGAATGAAATGTAGATCTATTTTCTAGACGTTGGCGCCAAGCCAGCCAAGCTCAGCCGGAGCAGAGCTACAGCAAAAGCAAAGACATATGGGGAAGGATGAGTGTACGGCAAAGCAACAATTCGAGAATTTGAGACAATCACGAACCTCTAGCCTTCAGAAGTTCATGAAATCCTTCAGAGATATTGTGGCTAAGTGCCTGGAGGAACATACTACTCAGGGGTGAAATCTACTTACCTTCCTTACTGGTTCGGAAGTGCATGCGTCCAAGCTAGTCACATGTGTGCACAGACCCTCTGTGCATGCGTAAAACCTTCTGCACATGCACAGAGGGTAAAAAACACGTTACTTTCTGTTTAAAACCAGGAAGTAACAATACCCAGGGAGGTGGGCGGAGCCTCGCACCGCCATCGCTACCGGTTCTCTGAACCACCTGCCACAATCGCTACCGGATTGCCCGATCCGATCCGAACCAGGAGCGTTTCACCCCCGATACTACTGTTGTAGGTCCTCCAGCTGCCAGTGGAGCTGGCGGCAGACTCAGATGATGAGGAGGTTAGGGAGGAACTTGGGCCAGTGCTGGAGTCTGGGGAAGGCTCTGATGGATGCTCTCCATCGGATACAGAGATAGAGCCGCGGCTGTCCGACATTTCCCAGCCACCGGAGAGGCAGCTGCCTTTGGAGCCTGAGATGAGTGAGGAGGAAGAACAGCTGGGGCCTGTTCAAGATGCACAAATGTGCAGAACAGTTAGGAGAGGAGAACAACGGAGGACAAGGAGTCGACTCAGGAAGCAAGGCACACGTGGACGCTGAATGGCTCCTCCCTGGCTGGGGAATAAATAGAAGGAAAGGGAAGTGGTTGTCGTAGGAGACAACCGTTCGTATTTCTGAAGATTTTGGGTCATGGTGTTTCGTGTCACAAAGATTGCCTCCCAGAACTTAATTTGCAGCCTTTCAGCTGGGAGCTCACAACCTGGCAATTATTGCAAGGAACTGATAAGGTCTGTTGCTGCATTTAACTCCTTGAAGGACTATTGCTTGGACTTTTCGGTGGGTGAATGCCATTAATTCACAAGAGGTAAATAAAGAGGGGTTTTTCGTGACAAGGAGTCTGTTTCTTGCTTCTGCTAAGGCTAGGTCAGAACAACTACGGGCAACTAGCTAATTCTGGAGAGGTTGACTACTTCGTTCATGATTTGTCCAGTGTCCTCCTACTTATATGTTGTGGTTCTTTGGAGAGGGTCTATGGCAGGAAGGGTGACCTCAAGGAGCCTCTAATCTATGGAAGAAGAAAGTTGAAGATGCTCATAAGCCTACTCAGCTCGTGAGCTGCTAAACAGCTATATCAGTTACACATTGTGACTTGCTATGGTGTTGAGTTGCTCTACTGTTTTGGCAAGACCAGATGCTCAACCGACCACTGTGGGCTTCATTTCATTTTTCATTAGCCGTAAAGATTGTGGAGAGTTAAACATCGCCTTCCCCAAAGGAAACAAGAACACTGATTTGTATGGCATATGTATACGCTCATTTATAATGCATACATGCTAATTTGTCTCCACAAGTGGCAACCTTTGGCTGATCTTGTCTGGGCCAGGAAGCTAAGCAGGGCCTGGTCTTTGTTCGAACGTGGTTGAGATACCTCCAGGGTTGTAGACTTGACTGGCAAATTGAAAGAACGTCCCAGAGGAAGGGGATTATCAACTGGTTCTGATGTGTCTCCAAGAAAGCTTCTTGTGAAGAAACCAAGAGTTGAACTGGACTTGAAAGAGATGTTACCTTTACATACCAATTCAGAAGCACTTGAATAATTTGACAGTGAAGTTCAATATGTCTCATCCAAGTGGAGGAAAGCGGACAGTTGATTTATGGGGCTGCTCATCTTGCCGTATCTGCTGCCGATAGATAATTTCTTCCTTATCTCTGTATACTTTATCAACTGGCTGAGAACTACATGAACATTGTCCGTGAATTCTCCAAGCCCTTCCATCCAGTAGAGATTATGGATGGGGAGACATTGGGAGGATATTGGGAAGGGATTCCAGAAATGTTGAGAAGAGGCATAAAACAGGTGCCAGAATGAGACTCCCCAGAGCTATTATTCAGATACAGATCAATTCCTTCCAGCCCCATCATTTCAGTAACAGTAATAGAGTTGGAAGGGACTTTGGAGGTCATCTAGTCCAACCCCCTGCTCATACAGGAGACTGTTGTGGTCCGCCAGCAGCCTGCGGAGCTGGCAGCAGAGTCGGACAGCGAGGAGGCTGAGGAAGAACATGGGCCAGTCCTGGAGGCTGGGGAAGGCCCGGATGAGGGCTCTGCGTCGGAGGCAGAGATGGGGCCAGGGCCATCGGGGAGTGATGTACGGACTTCGGAGCCTCCAGAGGCTGACAGTAGAGAGGCAGAGGAACAGGAGGAGCCTGTTCCTAGTGCATATATGAGAAGAGCTACCAGAAGGCAAAAACAGCTAAAGCAAAAAATATGACTCGGGAATAAGGCCAAGAGATGATTGGCCCCTCCCAGAAGGATCTTGGGCTCTTTGTCGGAAAACAACGTTGATAGATTTGTTTCTTGTCTTGATGCATTTATTTCTTGTCGGCGTCTTCTGTTCCTGAACTTTTGCCAAGAAAAGCCTTTGGCAGGTTGCCTACTTAGACCAAGGTTGGTGATAAGGCTGAAGAATTGTGTTATGAAGAATTTGTTTTGAATTAGTTTGGACTACGGTGAGAATGAGTTAATTCTCAGCTGTTCTAACAAAGTCTGTCTGTTTTCGGAACTGATTGCGTCTGATAATACCTACTTGGGCCTGGGTCACAACAGAGACCTGTACTAGGGATTTGAACCGCCGAACTGCCGACCTTTCTGATCGACAAGCTCAGTGTCTTAGCCACTGAGCCACCTAGTCAGGTTAATTTACCCCAGTCTGCAAAGAAACCTTCGCTATTCATTGCAAGTCAAACAAAGCGGTTTCGAATCTAATATTATTCAGAGGGAGAAAGGGAAGAGGCATTCAGAGAGATGTGGCTGCCCTTGTGTAGGACACAAAGAAGACAGAGCATCGGGCGAGGACAGGAAAGTTATCAAACCTTGTCTATAGAGATGAAAAGGGCTTTCAGACAAATAGCTGAAATTACGCCCAATTGCTCCTTTGTTGGCTCCCCGTATTGCTAGGCAGGAGTTAAAAGAATTCGGTAGGTTCCCTCCATTGGACCTGTGCATCGTATCGCTTTTTGGGAACAGATCAAGAAAGAGGTAATCAGGGTTTATTGGCTTGAGATACATATTCTCTACTAGATGCAATTTTCTCTTCAACTTCAAGGCCGAGAACAAATAAGGTGAAATAGAATACACTCATTCAATCCTTACCTGGTTTTTTTTTGGGGTGGTGGTGGTGTCATCCACTTCTAAGCTTATTTCTCCATTCCATGAGATTTTGAAACCTGACTCATCCATACAGGTTCTTTGGAAATAGGTCTTACCTCGCTTAGCTGCAGAAATCAGAAAGGCTACAAGAGAATCTAGGGATAGGTAGAGGGTGGCATCACGGGACAAGGAGGCACCAAGAAAAGGTCAAAGGATCTGCTGGAAAATTGCCTTCTCCAGGCCGACTGCCAATGGTTTAATGTTAGCCAAGATACCACTGGTTTTTATTCCTCTGAAATTCCTTCCTTCCTTCCTTCCTTCCTTCCTTCCTTCCTTCCTTCCTTCCTTCCTTCCTTCCTTCCTTCCTTCCTTCCTTCCTTCCCCACTCCCTCCGTCCCTCCCTTCCTCCCTCCCTTTCTTTCTCTGTCTGTCTCTCTGCCACTGCCTCTTTTTCTTTCTTTCTTTCTTTCTTTCTTTCTTTCTTTCTTTCTTTCTTTCTTTCTTTCTTTCTTTCTTTCTCTCTTTCATTCTCTCTCTCTTTATCTCCTTCCTTTCTGCCTTCCTTCCTTTCTTTCTTTCTCTTTCTTTCTTTCTTTCTCTTTCTTTCTTTCTTCTTTCATTCTCTCTCTCTTTCTCTCCTTCCTTCCTGCCTTCCTTCCTTCTTTCTTTCTTTCTTTCTTTCTTTCTTTCTTTCTTTCTTTCTTTCTTTCTTTCTTTCTTTCTTTCTTTCTTTCTTTCTTTCTTTCTTTCTTTCTTCATCACCCAATAAAAGCATATCTCTTTCCGATGCTAGAAATGTATCCCAGAATCCATCCATCCATCCATCCATCCATCCATCCATCCTTCCATCCTCCCTCCCTCCCCCTCTTTCTTTCTTTCTTTCTTTCTTTCTTTCTTTCTTTCTTTCTTTCTTTCTTTCTTTCTTTCTTTCTTTCTTTCTTTCTTTCTTTCCTTTTCTTTCTCCATCACCCAATAAAAGCATATCTCTTTCTGATGCTTTCTTTCTGATGCTAGAAATATATCCCAGCATCCTGTTTATCGTGCCAACTTTGTCAAGCACTCTCCAAGATCGCAAGGCCCATCGACTCAGCTCCTAGACAATGGCCTTCATGCTGGAAGCATTTGTGATGAGAGTCCTCTTGTTGGATCCAATACCTTTGTGGAGAGGTTGAGTCAATGCTTGAATGACAATGAGGATTTTCAGCACCATTAACGAAGAAAGGGGACGTGGCTCTCCATCAAAGACGGTGGCATCATCGTATTCTAAGTCATTGAACTGGGGGGTCACGTGCGGAGAGAGAAGCTTCGACTTCTGCAGTTACAGAAGCAGAGATAACTTGGCATCAAAAAAGGACCAGGGCTTTTCTTATAGGCCAGGAGGAATCCTGAAGTCAATGAAGGACAAAAACAAAAGCAACAAAATGAACAGGTTTGTTGGGTTTTATCTGCTACGACAGAGACAGATGCCAGTTGGAAGGTCTGAAGATCTGAAGAGAGACAAAGAATTGAAAAACATTGACACAAGAGAGATGAAGGTAAAGGTGGGAGAGAAACACCCAGGGCCAAAGATGGAAGGGTTGTGTTTAACAGCAGCCTGGAATCTTCGCCCATATAATCCTTTCTGTCTTAGGATTCCTTGTTTACACAAAGGAAGACGGATGGTGCCAAGCGAGGCAACTCAATTAATTACGCAGGGACATTTCCTAAGCATCGATCCCAAAGGATCATTTCCATTAAGGTGCCTCTCGTAAAACTCGCAATGACTCTGTTACAGAAAAACCTGAATTCCCCTACTGAGGTAAAAGAAGAATAAAGAAAAAGGGGGAGGGGAAGGAGAAGGAGAAGGAGGAAGAAGAGGAGTGTTGGAGGAGGAGAAGACAGAGAAGGAGAAGAAGAAGAAAGGGAAGGAGAAGGAGGAGGAGGAGAAGGAGGAGTGTTGGAAGAGGAGAAGGAGAAGAAGAAGGAGAAGAGGAAGAGGAGAAGAAGGAGTGTTGGAAAAGGAGGAGAAGAAGAAGGAGGAGAAGGAGAAGAAGGAGAAGAAGAAGTGTTGGAGGAGGACGAGGAGAAGAAGACAGAGAAGGAGAAGGTGGAGGAGGAGAAGAAGAAGGAGAAGAAGATGAAGGGGGAGGAGAACGAGGAGGAGGAGGTGAAGGAGAAGGAGGAAGAAGAAGGAAGAAATGAATTCAGATAAACCCAGAACTAGATCCCAGCAAAACTGCCAGGATTTAGAATAAGGACTGAGAGACTAAGGACAAGATCAAGTTGGAGTGGTAAAGAATTACATTTTCCCTTAAGTTCCAGCACTAACAAACTTAATGTCTCAGTAGCTCCACCCTCCTTGTTTCAAAGAATCTGAAGCCAAAAGGGAGATGAGAGAAGACAGCAGGGGATGAACATACAGTAAGCCGAAGCCCTTATGGGTACAAACTAGGACCAAAGGTCTTTCTGGATGGAGGCCAGGAGGAGTAGGGCCCATGAGGACCCATGTTGCAGAAAAACCTTCTGGAGAAGGTATGGAGCACCTCAATTAAACCTGGGATTTTGCTCCAATAAAGCCCTTGGTTTCTCCCCCACCTTTCCGACCATCACCAAGTGCTTGATTTATGGGGTAATCAATGTTCTTTTGCTTTTTTGGCTCCAGCTTCTAGCTCAGCAAGGTTCTTCTGGAGGAGGTGAGTGACAACTGCTTGTTTGCAAAACGAGCCACTTCAGCTCCACTCCCAGAGGGGAAGGAAGAGGGAAAAGGAAGGCTATTTATAGTTCTCTCTACCTAATAAATTTTTATTAGTCATTCTTCCACCGCTACCCTTTCCTTACAATCCATTTGCTCTTGCTCTTTTCCCTCCCTTTGATGGGAAGGATCTTTCCAGCGGGCTCCCCTCTCCCCAATCTGAAATGGTACAAACCACCATTTCTCACAGTTGGGCAGAGCTATTTCTAGGCTTGGGGGGGGGACGATGCTTGGCTTTGGGGAGGGGTGCAGAAAGAAAGGGGTGGGGAAGAGTCAAAGCTAATTGGATTAACAGAGCGTAGAACTAATCGTACATATTGTCGCTATAGTTTTACTTCATGTAATAATTGTACCTTTTTGCTATGTGGGAGAGGGCAATAGTCCTCAAGTTATGACCACAGTTGGGACCTGAGTTTCTGTTGCTAAGCAAGATGGTTGTTAAGTGAATCGTGCCTGATTTTATGACCTTTTTCTCACAGCTGTTAACTGTATCATGGCAGTTGTTCAATGAGCCCGGCAGTCGTTAAGCAAATCTGCCTTCCCCCGTTGACTTTGCTTGTTGGGAAGGCCACAGGTTGTCTAGTATTGAGCTAAATCTGAATAATCGTAGAATCATGGGGCTAAAAGGGGCTTTGGAGGTCTTCTAAACCCCCAAGGAAACCTTATACCCTTGATGGCGAACCTGTGGCACACGAGCCACAGGTGGCACATAGAGACATATCGGTAGGCACGCGAACTCAGCTCTAGCATGCATACGCACACCGGCCAGCTGATTTTTGGGCCTTTTGGGCCCACCGGAAGTCAGGAAAAAGGCTGTTTCCGGTCTCCGGAGGGCTTCCGTGGAAGTGGGGAAGGCCATTTTCACCGTCCTCAGCCTCCTAGAAAGGCTCTGGAGCCTGGGGAGAGCAAAAAAACGGGCCTACCTTGCCATCACATGCCAAAAGTGGGGGGAGCATGGGGGGGTTGCACACACATGCGTGGGAGGCGGGGCACATAGAATTATGGGTGTGGGCATGTGTGCGAGCGACTTCCCCTGCACTCCCCCCACTTTTGGCACGCGATGGCAAAAAGGTTAGCCATCCCTGCCTTATACAAACCTCGAACCAATCTATTCTTGAAAACCTCCAGGGATGGAGCCCCAGTAATCCCAGATTATTGATTGATTGATTGATTGAATTTCTGTACCACCCATCCCACTAATACCTTGGGTTGCTTACAATCTAAAAGTTTTCTAGCCCTAACACTCTCATTGACTCTCTCTTTCAGCCTAACATATCAAGCAGGGCTATTCAGAAGATTGAATGGTAGGAGACCCAGGGGGTGGGGCTGCTGGGGGTTCGTAGGGGTTCGGGAGAACCTCTAGCTAAGATTTTGTGCAGTTCGGAGAACCCCCGAATCCCACTCCTGGCTGGCCCCACCCACCCTTCCCCGCCCCTCCCCTCCCAGGAGTCCCCACTCGGCCTGTTTTGGATGCAAGTCAGTGCAGGGCCTCTGGAGCCTGGGGAGGCCATTTTCGTCCGCCCGGAGGCTTGAGGAAAGCCTCCAGAGCCCGGGGAGGGCAAAAACGCCCCCCCCCCCACACTGTGGTGCAGGAGGCTGACTAGGCCACGCCCACCATGGCCACGCCCACCCAGCAACTGGGCAGAGAAGCCCTTGCTAAAATTTTTGAAGCCCACCCCTGAGGAGACCACATGACCTTGAGCTCTTTGGAGAAATATTTACAATTCTAGGAAGGTTTCTGTAAAATAATGATAATAATAAAAAGCTGGAAAGCGACTCCGGATAATCCATGAGAGCGAAATGGGACTTGTTAGGCCCAGAGCATCTACATTAAGTCCCTATATTGAAGATGAAAACAGTTATGTTAGAATATCTCAGGAAGGATATTTCCAATTCTTAGCAGCTGGTGGGACGAGACAACTGCCGAAGGAGTGGGAAACATCAGTGGCTCCTGGGGTGAATTTTATAGGAAGCGAACTTGAGAATTCTGTTCCCATCAGCTCGTCTGGAAGGGAACAAAAATGTGAGCCAGTTGCAGTGGGCTTCCCCCCGTCAAGTACCCACAACAGTGGGGGGAAAATAGTGCGCTAATGAAAGTTGCACACAAACAGTGGTAGCTGTTTAACAAGAGAACTCCGAGAGGAATAATTTCCCTGTTTCAAAGCCGGCGTCCGGGAAATCTGCTCATCAGGAAATGAAATCAGAAGGCTTTGCAATAAGAAGGAGATTCTTGGATTATTTGAGTTAATAGTTAACACAAGTCTTCTTATATTAAGAAATATTGAAAGTATTTTTTTTAAAAGGAATATTCCACCCTGAAGGTCCATTCTGAAGAACTAGCCAACTAATGTAGCTGGGAAAGCAGAAAAGATTTAACAGAGTAACAGAGCAGGGGTCAGCAACCCACGGCTCTGGAGCCGCATATGGCTCTTTCGTTCCTCTGCTGCGGCTCCCTGTCGCTCAAAATATGCGTCACAACCGCCAATGTGCGACACCTGCTGGCACGTGATTTATTGAGCTTTTCGATTCCCAGTATTCTATTCTATTCTATTCTATTCTATTCTATTCTATTCTATTCTATTCTATTCTATTCTATTCTATTCTTCATTCTTCTACTCTACTCTACTCTACTCTACTCTACCCTACCCTACCCTACCCTACTCTACTCTACTCTACTCTATTCTATTCTATTCTATTCTATTCTATTCTATTCTATTCTATTCTTCATTCTTCTACTCTACTCTACTCTACTTATTCTATTCTTCATTCTTCTACTCTACTCTACTCTACTCTACTCTACTCTACTCTACTCTACTCTACTCTATTCTTCATTCTTCTACTCTACTCTACTCTACTCTACTCTACTCTACTCTACTCTACTCTATTCTTCATTCTTCTACTCTACTCTACTCTACTCTACTCTATTCTATTCTATTCTATTCTATTCTTCATTCTTCTACTCTACTCTACTCTACTCTATTCTTCATTCTTCTACTCTACTCTACTCTACTCTACTCTACTCTACTCTACTCTATTCTTCATTCTTCTACTCTACTCTACTCTACTCTACTCTACTCTACTCTACTCTACTCTACTCTACTCTACTCTACTCTACTCTATTCTATTCTATTCTATTTAAATGTACTCGGGTAGCTTAGAAAATGAAAAAGAAATGTGGCCGTTTCTTCTCCTTGAAGTTGTAGAGCTTCATTTGCATTTCCTTCTAAGCGAGGCGGACGGCCTGGGGCAGCTGCTGAAATCTGGATGTTCAGCTTGCAATCATAACTGAATCAGAAGCAGGAGCTCCATCTCAATAAACTAATATCTGACGTGACTTCCCCTTTCTCGGGGACAATTTGTAATTCCTACATAAACCGTTTCCCAGCACAGACATATATATATATTTTCTCCCCCCCCCCAAAATATATCTTCGTGTTCTATTTCCGCACCACCGACAACCCAAGCAAGCGATTGAAATTCCAATCTGCAAAAATCTCAAAAAGATCATTTTGCATGTTACGCTTACCGCCAATTATACATACGCAGAAAGGAACGATAATAATGGTTCGAAGAATTCGGGGGCTGGCGAGGGCCAGATGAGATGGGTGAGGCAGGGATTCCCATCAGCCATAATTGTGCAAAAGAGGAAGGCAGACGGCAACTGGAGCAGATTCTGTTTTATGAAGTAACGGCAGTCGTCCTCGACTTACAATTTACAATTTACAACTTACTCACAATTGAGCCCAACATTTCTGTTGCTAAGTGAGACATATTGCTTAAGTGAGTTTTCGCCCCATTTTATGACCTTTGCTTGTGCCCTAGTTATTCAGTGAATGAATCGTTGCAGGCAAAAGTGTTCAACCATTTTGGGAACAGGAAGTCCTTGGTGGATGTAGGAAAGGATGGGTTTAAAACTCCAGATTCTTGGAAGGTCTTCCGGCTCTTTCCATCCTCCCGCTGCTTTCTCAGGTATCCATGTGCGCGCTGCTTGGAACGCCTGTCAAAAGTCAGCCTCGTTTGGAAATCAACTTGATTATGTCGCATCTCTGGGTTCTTGTTAGCCTCACGGAGCATCTCTTTCCAGCAGTTTTACACAATGTCTACAGGATCAATGAACCTCATCAAAGCATGTGCTGAAACACTTAACCCTTCTGTCCCCAGATGATGCACAATGCACAATGCCAGGAGCACATGGGGCAGGCTAGAAATAGGCACAAAGATTGAGTGTAGGAAGAGAGATTATACTATGTCTGTCTATTTCTTTATATCATCCATCCATCATCTATCTATCATCTATCTATCTATCTATCTATCTATCTATCTATCTATCTATCTATCTATGATCTCTCTCTCTCTCTCTCATCTCTCTCTGTCTCTTCTCTCTCTCTGTCTCACTATCTATCTCTCTAACTATCTCTCTATATTTCTCTCTCTCATCTCTCTCATCTCTCTCTCTCTCTCTCTCTATTTCTCTCTCTGTGTCATCTCTGTCATCTATCTATCTATCATCTATGATCTCTCTCTCTCTCTGTTTATCTCTCTCTATATATTTCTCTCTCTCTCATCTCTCTCTCATATCTATCTATCTATCTATCTATCTATCTATCTATCTATCTATCTATCATCTATGAGCTGTTTCTCTCTCTCTCTCTATATATATATATTTCTCTCTCTCCTCTGTCATCTATCTATATCTATCTATCTCTCTATCTCTCTATCTATCATCTCTACCTACCTACCTACCTTCCTATGATCTTTCTCTTTCTCTCTCCTCTCTCTCTCTGTTTATCTCTCTCTCTCTCTCTCTTTGTCATCTCTCTCTCCATCCATCCATCCATCCATCATCTCTTTCTCTCTCTCTCTGCTCTCTCTCTCCATCCATCCATCCATCCATCCATCCATCCATCTCTCCTTCCTTCCTTCCTTCCTTCCTTCCTTCCTTCCTTCCTTCCTTCCTTCCTTCCTTCCTTCCTTCCTTCCTTCCTTCCTCTCTCTATTTCTCTGTCTCTGTCTCTCTCTTCAATTGAGTTCAATTTTTATTATGGTCCCAGATCAGCACTTTTGACCATTTTTCACACTTACAACCATTGCGACATCCCTCCCCCCCATGGTCATGTGATCAAAATTCAGATGCTTAGCAACTGATTTATGACGGTCGCAGTGTCCCAGGGACACGCAATCCCCTTTTGCAACCTTCTGATGTGCAAAGTCGACGGGGAAGCCGGATTCACCTCAACGACCGTGTTGCTAATTTAACAACTGCAGCGACACATTTAACAACGGTGGCAAGAGAGAGGTCATAAAATGTGGGTGAAACTCCCTTAGCAGCTGTCTTGCTTAGCCGCATAAATTTTGGGCTCAACTGTGGTCGTACGTCGAGGATTCCCTGTGCTGGATTTTGCCGTTTAGCGTATGCTGCTTCTGCCTGCATATTGCCTCCCTCACTTACAAAGGAAGATTTCATATAGATTTTATATATATATATGAATATATATGGCTTGTTTTCACCCATAAATTAATTTAGAGATGATTCTTCATTCCTCGAGTCAAATTGGATAAAACCACTTTTCTTTACTCACCGAAGCCTTGCATATTTTAAAACAGGGAGAGAGCGAGACGGAGCCGCAACATGTATTAATAAAATAATAAAAAAAACCATGTGTCCAATTGAATATGGTTTTTAAATTTGAAACCTTCTTCAGCTCAGCATCGCAGCCTCAGAAAAATGAAGTAATAGATCCGATAAAAACACTCTCTTATCCCTCCCTTGTTATTTGTCTTATATATTAGCAAGGCTCCACAATGGTGTGATGGTAATTAAAAAAGAGAGAAAAGTACATCTAACATGATATTTAAAACTTCAAGATGAAGGATGGGATAAAACAAGAAGGCGGTTAAATATTTATCGCAGCCAGGATGGGATTTCCCACCCCCCCCACTTTCCTTCGGAGGGGGCCAAGTGGGGGGGGGGCTATATTAAAAAGATTGTACCTGGGGAAGATTTTAATTATTTAGTGCCATGGGAAGAAATTAAAACCCGCAACAGGCAATTCTGTCAGCAGGCTATACAATAACGCATAAGACAAGAGTTGGGGTAAAGGACTGGGATCGGTTTGCTGAGACCACTGAAATCTCGCAAGATTGTAAGAAAGCCAAGCTAGAACAGAGGAGGAATTTCCTGACAGTCAGAATAATCAATCAGTGGAACTCCTTGCCACCAGAAGTTGTGGGTGCTTCGTCACTGGAGGTTTTTAAGAAGAGATTGGGCAACCACTTGTCTGAAATGGAATAGAGGGTCTCCTGGCAGAGCAGGGGGTTGGACTAGAACAGTGGTAGGCAAACTTGGCTCTTTCACACCCTGTGGACTTCAACTCCCAGAATTCCTAAGACAGCTGTCTTAGGAATTCTGGGAGTTGAAGTCCACAGGGTGTGAAAGTGCCAAGTTTGCCTACCACTGGACTAGAAGATCTTCAAGGCCCCTCCCATCTCTGTTATTCTGCTTCCTTCTGTATAGCAAGGCATCGATGGGAGGGGGGAAATGTCCAACAAGAGAAGACGATGGCCAGATTGAATGCCTATAGCTGCCATCTTGATTTTTTTTTTTAAAAATTGAGTTTAGTGGCAGCCATTCCTGAGAAAGTGTAGCCAACTCAGGTTGGCCAAGTCTTAATTCTGGATTGATTTTCAACATCTGCTCCACTGCATTGGAGCAGACCGTTTGAGGCGGCCCCTGAAAATATTGCCAACTTTTCTTGAATCTACAAGGTTTCTACGCCAACCTTGTAGATTCAATTACCGGGATCCCAAAGATAGATTTGACCCTACCCTGTAATTATACACATTAGCCGAATCCAAGGAAGGAACAGATGGGAAGCCTGTTCCTTCAAAATCGTTTCTGACTGCCATTCAGCCCTAAGCTGATGTCCTAAGATACCAGGAACAACAGCTGAATAAAAATGTGTTCGTTCTTAACTTGGCAAGAAGCTGGACTGTAAGACCAGGTGGGAATTTTGGGGTGAGGGGAGGAAGGACCTGTGCACAAACCCATCATCAGGTGTGTTGTTTCTGCTTTTATTTATTTATTTATTTATTTATTTAATTTTTATACCGCCCTTCTCCCGAAGGACTCAGGGCGGTGAACAGTCAAAATAACATACATATAAAATGTGAAATAAAGCAATTTAAAATAATTAAACCCATTTGGATAAAAAATTCATCAGTTAAGAATCTTCAGCATAAAATTTAGAACAATGAGAAGAAATTTATGCTAGTTCTTTTGAAAAAGAACTCTGTTTTGTCCCAAACTCTTTGTTATATCCATTTACAAACGTACATCTTTGAAATGCTAATGTGCTCATTACTGAACGCAACCCAGCTTTAATGTCCACGGAGCTAAACTTTCTGCAGGTGGAATGCTGAAATATTGTTTCATTCACCCCTAGGTGAGTGACTTAGACTTCGAATAAGTATTGTCACTTTAAATGCACACTATTCGGCATACATTGAAATGAAATTTCATTACATGCAGCTCTCAAAGAGTCACCACCTCCAATTTACACTACCTAAACAGAATAGAATAGAATAGAATAGAATAGAATAGAATAGAACAGAACAGAACAGAACAGAACAGAACAGAACAGAATAGAATTTTTTATTGGCCAAGTGTGATTGGACACAGAAGGAATTTGTCTTGGTGCATTTGCTCTTGGTGTACATAAAGGAAAAGATACATTCGTCAAGAATCATAAGGTACAACACTTAATGATAGTCATAGAATAGAATAGAATAGAATAGAATAGAATAGAATAGAATAGAATAGAATAGAATAGAATAGAACAGAATTTTTTATTGGCCAAGTGTGATTGGACACAGAAGGAATTTGTCTTGGTGCATTTGCTCTTGGTGTACATAAAGGAAAAGATACATTCGTCAAGAATCATAAGGTACAACACTTAATGATAGTCATAGAATAGAATAGAACAGAACAGAACAGAACAGAACAGAACAGAGTAGAATTCTTTATTGGCCAAGTGTGATTGGACACACAAGAAATTTGCCTTGGTGCATATGCTCTCATTGTACATTGTACGGATTGGGCAAAATGGGAGCGGCGGTGGTGGGAGGCTCCGCCCACTCGTCTGGACATCTCTGCGCATGCACAGAAGCATTGCACGCACTCACACCCGCCCATGAGCGAACCGGTAGTGACGGGATTTGAATCCCACTACTGGTCTAAATGTAACAACAGCAACTGCAAAACACAAGCACACAAACACATTCCTAATGTTTTTATCTATTCCTTTCATAGAGGAACTTGGACAGATCTGGAATTCTAATTTACATTGCATGTTTGTATAATTTCTTGTTCTTTTTCTTTTTTTGCCCGCTCCTCCTGATTTTGAATACAATGGGGGTTTTGAAGGCTTCACCACCAGTTATATAAAGCGTGAATTTAGTGGCGTTAGCATATTCTGACTGCCTGGCTTTTGAAATCCATCCGCCTTTCTTGAAAGGATCCAAGGCATTTGAATATCAAAAGTGAGGTTCAGCACCGAGAAGTGTTCGGCTGCAATTAGGAACATCTGGCAGCCGTCTTAGAAGGTGGATTTCAAAATAAACATCATTTTTCTCATCGCCGCCCTGCATTTCACCAGGGATGGGAGATCAAATGAGAAAAGAGGGGAGATTGTGATGGCTTGAAGGATGTTCCAGGGAGACATCAAGGATGGGATCCATCTGGGTGCTACAAGAAGGTTGACAGCTTCAGGTTGAGTCAGCACAACCAGAAAGACACACTGCTTTGGTGTGTCTCTCCACTGTTGTGTAGACTGACACAAGACACATTTTTTTAAAAGCCCAGCTGCCAGAAACGCTGCTCTTGTTTGTGTTGTGGCAGAATTATTCTTCTCAATAAAGGAAGACATTAACAAGGAGGCCTTTCAGCATTTGCACCAGAAGAAATGAGATCTGCAAGAAACTTTTGGAGTCTGCTGCCCTCATTAAGAAGTCCTGTTAGATGGCTAATTAGTCTACGCCTTCCTTCTTCAGGTACTTGAGTCTATCCACCCCTTTCACCTAGGATCTGCTGCACTATTTCTCAACCTTGGCAACTTTAAGACATTTGGTCATTTGGACTTCAACTCCCAGAATTCCTCAGCATAATAAGCTTTGCCTTCTGATGTTCCGCTTTGGACAGGATATTCAATAGATGGATAGATGGATAGATAGATGGATAGACAGACAGACAGACAGACAGACAGACGATGGATGGATGGGGATGAAGATAGAGATAGATAGATAGATAGATAGATAGATAGATAGATAGATAGATAGATAGATAGATAGATGGATGGACAGACAGACAGAAAGATAAATGGAAGGAGATAGAGATAGATAGATTGATAGATTGATAAATATAGATTAGATAGATGAAGATAGATAGATAGATCAAAATAGATAGATCAAGATAAATAAATCAGGACAGATAGATCAAGATAGATAGATCAAGATAGACAGATCAAAGTAAATAAAGCAATAGATCAAGTTAGACAGATCAAGATAAATAAATAAATAAATAAATCAAGATAGATAGATCAAGATAGATCAAGATAGATCAAGATGGATAGATAGATAGTTGATAGGTATTTCTGAACGTGCTAGGACTACCATGCCAGCTGGGGAATTCTGGGAGTTGAAGTCCATCCATCTTAAAAATGGCCAAAGTTGAGAAGCATTGACTTCAAGGCTGACGCCCGTCCTTGTAGACCCCAGGGATGGAGGATCAGAAGAAGTTGTTGCAACTCTCTGTAGAGATGAGGACATAGGTTTCACATCAGGCTTTTGTTCTACAGAATTTATTTCCTTCTTGTGCTGCCCTAGACGTAGGCTCCAGACTTTCCTAATTCAAGCAAGCCCCCCTTTCCCCCTCACATCGCTCACCTTTGGGGAGGTCCCCCACCTCTGGCGACGTCCTCCTTTCCCAAAGCCAGCTCCCATTATGTTATCTGTCACTTTATTGGGGTTTCTGAGCCATTTATTTTTATGTCTATACATCGTAGTTGGCGAGCAGACGTTGGCCTGGGAGCATAAAACTGACAAGACAAGGTATCGGAGTGTGAAGAGTGTCACTGGAGCAGCCGCCTGTGAAATTAACATGATATCGAAAGCGTCAATGTTTATTTACTGGAAATATCTGGATGAAATGCAGGAGGCCGCAAAGGGCAGCGTCGAAAGGGGGAGATTGGTGTTTGCAGGAGGGCCACAGGCTGGCTGGCCTCTAGTCCATGGCTGATGCTTCTGGGCCCGCCCAACAACCCAACCTGGGGTTGTATCCTCATTGCAATCTCCGCTTCCTTCGTTGCGGCTGTTGTCCTTCGGCGGGAGTCGTGTCTCCATGCTCTAGGCAGAAATATACCGAGAAATATAATCCATCAAAAACTTGCAGATATGGGAGGAAAGAGAGATGGCCTGCAGGACGCTCAAAATGTTCTCAGTGAGTGGATTTAGAGTCAGATAATTAACCAAGTCTGAACAATAGCAACTGCACTTAAGACTTATACGGGTAGTCCTTGGCTTCGCTTAGTGACCATTTAAAGTTACAAAAGTGACTTATGAACATCTTTTGCAGTTACAACCTTTCCAGCATCCCCTGGATCATGTGATCAAAATTCAGAATTGGGAAGCTACAGTTGCCCAAAATGCTAAACCACAAATGAACCAACAAAAGTTAGCCTAGAGCAGAGGTCTCCAAACTTGGCATCTTCAAAACTTGTGGACTTCAGATCTCAGAATTCTTCTTCTCCTCCTCCTCCTCCTCCTCCTCCTCCTCCTCCTCCTCCTCCTCCTCCTCCTCCTCCTCCTCCTCCTCCTCCTCCTCCTCCTCCTCCTCCTCCCTGCAAACCTCAATCCCTTCTAGCACTGACTCTGAAAGCTGGAATCCACAAGTCTTCAAGTTGCCAAGTTTGGAGACTCCTGGCCTAGAATATTGTCCAACTTGGCTGTTGCAAACAAGGTTGAGTCACAGTGGAATGAATGATACAACCCCCTGACCTTTTCTTGTTGAAAAACCTGTGGTTCGGTTAACTGTGAAAGTGTGTGCAAAGCTCTCTTGCCAAGAATGGTTCTCCTCGTGGTTTCCTGGGAGATCACGACTACACCTCCATAAACCGTTTCAACTATTCTTAACCAGCCCTGGGCTAGGAACGTAAGCTTCCTGTTTTTCAAATCATTGGCTTCGTTAATAATTCACACTTCCCCCTTAGCTAGTTAAGGAGGTGGCAACTCGTAAAAACATTCATTTGCAACTTTGGAACACTACTATTCCTGATTTAGCCCTTGCTCGGGTATCTTCGATCGATACTGACTTAGCTATTAATTTTAGGCTCCTTTACTCTGTGACTGAAGGAATGGAAAGGATTTCTTTGCTGAAATTAACAAATTGCGGAGCTGGCGAACAAAAAGGAGCATCAGTAATAACCATCGTCATATTCAGAAAAAAAAAATATGCCAGCTTTTGTAGAACCATCAAATTAGAGGGGGCAACCATAAGGGGGAGGATATTTATCAAGTCCAAAGAAAAATATACCCCTGGATAAGTGATGTCCATTACCTGTAAGGTTAAGAAGATAAATTCCAGCTGTGTCAAAAAAAACAAGTTTCTTTCTGCTAGATTCTCCTAGAAAAACTCACAAGAACACATGCCATCAAATAATTCTTCATTGCTCACGGAAACTGGAATATAAAGACACAAACATTGCTCTGTGGAACATCCTTATTCTTGGGATCCAGCAAGCTCCCCTACTTTTAACTTTCTGAAAAGCCATAAAGGGATTGGCCTTCTCCTACCTCTAGATCCTGGAATCAGGTGAGGTTGGAACCTGAGGATCGTATGATCTGATTGTGGGTCAGGCATCTGCTTCGCCTGGTTCTCTTGTTTCTGATCATTGCGAGCTGCCCAGAGTTGTGTTCTAGAAGATAGGCAGCCATATCAGCCTTTCCAGTGAATATATTTTTGCACTCCAAGCTCACAACCTGGAAAGTTTGAGATAGATTGAATGTGGTGCTCAAGCTGAGTAGCGTAACGCTGACATGGGCTGATGGGAATCTGGTTGTCTCTCCTCACTTTCTCCCCAGCTCTGGAAAGGCCATATCATTGTTACAACATAGAAACAAGGATTTAGGAAGCCTTTATCAGATGAGACTTTGCTCTCCAAATATTGGAGTAGCACCCCAACAGTTTCAACTGCAGAAAAAGTGAGACAGTGGAGAGGTTTGCAACATATTTGGTGCTGCCGCTGTTTCCAGCAGAAATTCAAAAAACATAGGATAAGGTTTGGGGGAGGACAACCAAACTGTACGACTCTTAATGGTGAACTAACTCCAAGAATCTTAAGAGAGAGAGAGAGAGAGAAAATCTCTATTACCTCTTAAAAATGGTCTATTTATAAATAATGTAAGTATTGAGTTGCTTTGCTTCCTGCTCTCAACATGTTCATTAGAGGGATGAGTTGGGAAACAATAAAATGACAATAAAATAAATTAAATCCGTAGTCACTTCCTAAAACTAACTAGATTTTGGTAAGATCCCAGGATGGAAGGACCTGTGGTTTGGACTAAAAGAACAACAGAGTTGGAAGGGATTGCTCAAGCAGGAGACCCAATACTATTTCAGGCACACATGGGCCTCCAATCTCTTCTTGAAAGCCTCCAGTGATAGAGCACTTCTGAAGGCAAGCTGTTCCTCTGATTAATTGTTCCGTCAGGAAATTTCTCCTTAGTTCCATGTTGCTTCTCTCCTGGATTACTTTCCATCTGTTGCTTCTCGTCCTGCCTTCAGGTGCTTTGGAGAAAAGGTTGTCCCCCTCTTCTTTGTGGCAGCTCCTGAAAAATTGGAAGATGCTATGGTGTCATCCCTAGTCCTTCTAGAGGCCAACCTTCCTTCTCCTTGAAGAACTGAGTTTCACTAAACCAGAATTCTCCTCTTCTTCTCCCGCCAGGAAGCGAGAGAACCTCTGGAATGTTGGCCAAAGCCTTCTTGTAACACAGCCGTGGGTTTCCCCTCCCTAAATGCAGTCCCAGAATAAACATAATTAACTCCAAGCCAATATCCTTCGCGCAGGGGATGATTTCTTCCTCAGGCATCTGAATGTCACCCTTGCAATTTTTCTGTCCCAAACATCTCACTCATTTGTATTGTCAGGAATTGTTCACAGCAAAGCAAGGGAGAACGCCCACTTTTGGAGACTGTTCAACCTTGGCATGGCTTTTAATCAACCATCCTAGGGAGAGGGGAAAAAAATAGACCACAGCTGTTCTAAGTTATCATGTTGTGCCAGGAAATAATATTTCTTTTCTGTTGCTTTGATCCAGCCTCAATGTTCTTAAGGCACGCATATTCTCCAAATGTCTTCACTACTCTATACACAAAGGGCTTGTGTTGTTCCCAAAATGGGTCTTAGCCGGACACCAAAGCCAATAAAGACCATCAGACACAAGGAATGGCATTTTCAGGGTCTTAGCAGCTAAAAGAGCCAAGACCCTGAACAATGCCCAAATACAAATTTTTATACAGCTATGATTAAGGAAGTTAAACGCCCTAAGAATCAATCATGTTTGTTTTGATTGGAATCTTCTACTTTGCCCTCCTTCTTCATACATCACATGCTTATGTTCCTAAGCTTTCTTAACAAAAGGGGTATGTCTTTTACAAGTATAACAAGTTAGAGGTTACCAAAGTTTATAGCAATAGGCATTTAGACTTACCTACCACTTCATAGGGCTTTACAGCCCTCTCTAAGCGGTTTACAGAATCAGCCTATTGCCCCCAACAATTTGGGTCCTCATTTTACCCAACTCGGAAGGATAGAAGGCTGAGTCAACCTTGAACCGGTCAGGATCGAACTGCTGGCAGTGGGCAGAAGGAAGGAAGGAAAGAAGGAAGGAAGGAAGGAAGGAAGGAAGGAAGGAAGGAAGGAAGGAAGGAAGGCTGAGTCAACCTTGAACCAGTGAGAATTGAATTGCCAAACTGCAGGCAGCCGGCAGTCAGCAAAAGTAGCCTGCAGTACTGCAATCTAACCACTGTGCCACTTCGGCTCATGGCTTATATATCTATCTAGCATCCTTCTAATGTGTCCTTCTAACTTGTACCTTTCTTGTTGCTATGTAGTGGTGTCCCACCATTCCTTACACTCCCCGCAGCTCCAACTTTCTGCCTCGGCAACTTTCCTAATCCCAACCTGAGACCATCACTCAACTTACGAACACAATTGGGATCAGAATTTCCATGGCTAAGCCAGGCGGTTGTTAAGTGACTCTGTTCAGCGAGCCTGACTTCCCTATTGGCCGAGGAATTTGAAACGGGAGACCAGGGCGCTTCCTGATGTCCGTGTCTTAGCACATTTGGACTGCGTGCATTGCTTCCTACGCCAATCTGTCGCCTCCGTTGCCTCAGCGTTCGCAAGATCTGTAACCAGAGTCGGGGACTTTGCCTGTAAGAAGATTAGATAAATTGCTGGATAGAGCTTTCTGTCACTACTGAGATGTCAAGGAGACGAAAACCTGTCTTAATCTGAGCCTGACCTTTCTTAAGTTCCTCCCACTCAATTGTCCTTGACTTTCAAGAGCTCTCCAGAGGTTTCGGCAGAGGCTTCGCCAACCCATCTGCAACCACGCTGTCAATCTTCTTCCATACGCAGAAGGGATTCTCTCTATCTTCCCGATTGGAAAGTATCATATTGCTAAATATACCCAGCTGGGCAGAAAAAGCCACTTGTTTGTTCAGCTTCTTGTCCACCTGTTATATTCCATCAAGGAATGCATGATGTGGAACTGAATAAGCCCTATCCCTCTTCCAGCAGGGCTTGTCTTGTTCTGAAGTGGCTATCTGTAGGGTTCTTTCGTATTTTGAGACCGCATGACACCAAATAACTAAGTGATTTGGATCAAACAGTGGAGGAAAATAATTGCCTCCATATTCTTGCCCTGTTGGTGCTTCCTAAAAGTTTGATTGATCACAGTTGGGAATGAAATTTGAGCTGGCTGGATGAACTCTTTCTAATCCATCGAGGCAAAACCTTTGGTCCAGAAAGCTTGGCATGGTGAATATGAATACAGCTTTAGATAAAGGTCCACCAGAGCTTCTTTGATTGAAGCAGGAGACCCATGAAATGTTCCACCATAGCAGAGAGTCCTTCTCAGATCCTCCTTGAGACCTTCTGTCCAACAGGGAACCACAACAAGTCTGACCTTAAAGTAAGGTTATCCTGCTTCCAACTTTGAGATATTTTCCCCCTTAATTCTGGATGATCCAACTCAATTTTAAGGACAGGAGGATCTACCAAGGTATGACAGTTACAAGAACAATAATTCTCACCTCACTGGATGTTTGTCTTCTCATTGAAGCAAATGTAATTCTGAAAAGAGAAATACTTCCAAACTTGGAACGTGAACAAAAACAGACCCGATCATAAAAAACAGAGCAGAATGGGTTGAGGGTAGAAATTCTGTTCCCCCCCTTTTTTTTAAAGCAAACATAAGCAGTTTTAACTAATCCAAATTAATTTCACCAATTTGGCCTGAGTGAAATCGCTCTGTGAGATGTCCTTCCAACATCATTAGACTCAAACCCATCCAAAAGTTTTCGGGAAAATTCACTTAATCACACTCCGCATCTGTAATTCAAATTTAGCCATTCATGAATTCCTGATCTGCTATTTGTAATTTGTTACCTGAATAATTAAGCAACCTGGGTCTCTTAAGCATAGAGAATATGTTGCCCGTGATGTGGCTATTTGGTTTAAATATTAAAATTGGGGAGTGCAAAGCCGCAAATCATATATCTTTAAGTCATTAATAAACCACAAATCAAAGAAATTAGGCAGATTCAATCCAACAGGAAACAGTGTTCTCTAAGGGTAAAAAAAGGGCAAATGCATAGATTTATCACGGGAAAGTAATTCTTGAACCCAACTCACTCATTTGAAAGGCACAAGGTTTTTTCAGCTCTGCTGAAAAGCGACAGACATTTGAATCTTTAGCCAAATGCTTTTCCAATCTCCTATTTCCCTACCCTAACCTAGAAATAAGGAGAAATTTCCTGACAGGGAGAATCAACCCGTGGAACAGAAGTTGCCTTCAGAAGTTGTGGGAGCTTCATCCCTGGAGGCTTTCAAGAAGAGACTGGACTGCCATCTGTCAGAAATGGTGTAGGGTCTTCTGCTTGGGCAGGGGGTTGGACTAGATGACCTCCAAGATCCCTTCCACTCTGTTAATCTGTAATCTGTAATATCCTTAGCCAATTTCCTCTCACCAAGTAGATCTGAATTGTACTTTGAGAGAAGTCTTACGGCAAAGACACTTTGAGATTATAACCCATTATCTAGTGGGCTGTTGTGTCGTCTCTATCTGGGGTCTTCAAATCCAGGCTGGAGAGCCATTTGTTGGGAAGATGTAGCTCTAGATCAGAGGTCTTCAAATTTGGAAGCTTTAAGATTTGTGGGCTTCAACTCTCAGAATTCTGGGAGTTGAAGTCCACAAGTCTTAAAGCTGCCAAGTTTGGGGACCCCTGCTCTAGATACTTTGGTGTCAACCAGGGTGAGATGTTCTACAGGACCTCAGACCTGTGAATCTTGGGCTTAATCACAAGCTTCTTCTTCTCCTTCTTTTTCTTCAGCTCAGCCAACGTTTCACTTCGCATGACAAAGATGCCAAGATCAATGAACTATGAAGCTGGCTTTCCCCCTTAGATTGATTTCTGTGGCTTCTCGTTCTTGGAGATAACATCGAAAGCAGTCAGCAGTCAAATGGGCCCGCGTTTGAACTTGGTTACGAAACCACAAGCTGGTAACCAGTGGTGTGCAAATCACACATTCCCCAGTACAACATTGTTGAATCTCTCAGCTTTCTTCAGAACGGGAAGTGTTACTAATACTGTTTTGAAATAATAGCTATTATTACCCACACTTAATTCTCAGTGCCCCGAGGCTGCGTGTAGGTATCAAAACAGAGACTTTGAAAACACAAGCCGTACAAAGGGATTAAACAAAGGAGAACATTTACACCATCAAGATCGGCGGAGATTTCACCTGAACTGGAATAAAAGAGAATCAGGGTGGGAGGAGGTGTGTGTGTGTGTGGGGGGGGCAGGCTGTAAGGTACCAGCCAAAATCTCATTCCCAGATTTCGAAGGAACCTTCGAGGCACAACATTGGATGGTTATTATTAGGTGCAATTGATTAATTATGCTTCTTTCAACAGTGGCTCTGATCTACAAAGGCCTTTAGTTATGCACATTGAGGAGAGGCTTTGCAAATTTCACAGCTCTGTTGCTACATTCACGGACATCATCATCACCATCGTTTAACAACCCCATAATCCAGTGGTGAAATCTAAAATTTGTTACTACCGATTTTGTGGGCGTGGCTTGATGGGGGGGAGGATTAATGTGATTGGGTGGGCGTGGCCATTTTTTTTTTTACTTTTAAAACCATTTTTTCTACAACCTCTTCGGCGAAGAGGTTGTAAAAATATGCTTTCAAAAGGCTCTGACGATCCCAGCTGACTTGCCTGATCGGCAGAGACTTTTTTTTCTTTTAAATGCCTCTGATGATCAGGCAACTCAGTTTGGATCGTCAGAGGCATTTAAAAGAAAAAAAAAACTTGCAACCAAGAGGATTAGGGGACTGGAGGCTAAAACATATGAAGAACAGTTGTTGGAACTGGGTATGTCTAGTTTAATGAAAAGAAGGATTAGGGGAGACAGGATAGCAGTGTTCCAATATCTCAGGGGCTGCCCCAAAGAAGAGGGAGTCAAGCTATTCTCCAAAGCTTCCAATGGGTGGAAGCTAATCAAGGAGAGAAGCAACTTAGAACTAAGGAGAAATTTCCTGACAGTGAGAACAATTAATCAGTGGAACAACTTGCCTCCAGAAGTTGTGAATGCTCCAACACTGGACGTTTTTAAGAAGATGTTGGATAACCATTTGTCTGAAGTGGTGTAGGGTTTCCTGCCTAAGCAGGGGGTTGGACTAGAAGACCTCCAAGGTCCCTTCCAACTCTGTGATTCTATTCTAACTTCAGATGCCACCAGAGGAGTAAGCAAGTCTTGAACATCCTGTCTCTTCGCAACAATGCTTCAGGACGGGATCCTACCAAGAGAATGGGAAAAATAAATCTCCTTTTAGTCAATGGATGCTTAGAGTCAGGTCACACCCAACCTGGCAACCTTTCTGCCATTGGGTGAGAGTATCTTCTTACCACTATTTATGAGGTCACCTCCAGGCCTTAGAAACTCCTCCAAATCCCACAGGGGATTCAAAGTGATTGCCAATCCTTCTCGAAGCCTCAGTACTTGTCACCAGCTTCGTTCGATGGCCCCAAAGCCATCATAGATTCAGTCCTTATTGTCACTTTTTTTTTTTTAAAAAAAAAGAAACAATTTCGAAAAGTCGGCTTTGAAAGCTAAAGAGGAGTGTAATTATTTATGCAGGCTGACAAGGGGTCGCTGGCTGACTGCAGAGGCTGTGCCTTGGTTTTATTTAAAATGGAAATGCCCTAGTTTTCTACTTTCAATGGGCTTCCTAATTATCTTCTTGGATTTTTCTTTTTTGTGTGCGCTGCATTAATTAGTTTAGCTGACTTTGGACCTGGGGAGCATGTGAGAAATACAGGAAAGGTAAGGGCCTGGGAGTCAGAAAATGCAGGAGGGGTGGGAATGAGTCACCAAAAGGAATGGCCAATGCTGAGGGTGCAAAATGGTACGACCCGGAATATCAGGAACATCAAAATGGCAGCCCCAACCGCCATTTTGATCTTCCGTAGGATTCTGAACTTTGGAACCGAGTGGATGATAATCCCGTTGAGAAGCAAAACTTGCTTTGATGGGGTGAACATCCGCCTGAAAATTCATATTTCAATTAGGAATTCAGTGTGGATCTAATTAAAAATAATAATGGCACCCTCAAGCTGAACTTGACTCCTGAACTTCATGGACACCCTTCAAGCTACAAGATAGAAAAGTTTTATCCTGGAATTAAAAAAAAAAAAACTTTCTACACTCTGCTAAAGAATTCATTCCCACAACACTGTTCAAACTGTTTTCTAAGACCGTATTGCAGGGGCGGGTTTAAAAACCCATCGCTCCTGGTTCACTCGTGGGCGCGCACGCATGTGACGCTTCTGAGCATGCGCAGAAGCATCCGGGCAAGTGGGCGGAGCCTCCCGTTGCTGCCGCTACCGATTCTCCCGATCCGGGGTGAATAGGTAGTAACCTACCACTGCTGTTTTGCTATTATTCTTCTCATCCTTCCTATTACCTATCTCCTTCTACTTATGACTATAACCTTCTTGCTTGTAGCTTTACGATTTATCTTGTTTTATTTAGTTTCCTAGTATGATTTTGATTGCTTATTTAGTATCCTATGACTATCACTAAGTGTTGCATCTTATGATTCTTGATGAATGTATTTTTTCTGTACACTGAGAGCATGTGCACCGAAGACAGATTCCTTGTGTGTCCAATCACACTTGGCCAATAAAGAATTCTTAAATAAAGAATTCTTGTTATATTTACATTTACATTCAATTAACCTACCATCTTAGCAGTTTCAGTTCTCCCACCCAATCACTATTCAGGCCCAACTGGGTGGAACTCATACCGAATTACATATTTTAAAATAGATTTGCTCATCGAAAAACAAAACAGCCAACAAAGCCATGTTCGGTGCACACATTTCGAAAATACCTTATCATGAAATGGGCCTCTCGGTCTAGGTCTATTTCATCTCCCACAACCTGGAAACTTTCAGATTTATGTTCAGAAGTGTTCCAAGTAACACTTCCAATGAAAGAAAACTCCGAGGCTTGAGTTTCCTCAAAGTTCCATTTCATTAGAGATGTCATATTGGCACATCTGGGATAACCCAAACCTGAAAACTTCCAGGTTTTCCCCACCCAAAAGAAAGTCCAAGTCCCTTCCCCCTGCACCCACATGTCCATCACATGGTCCAATCAATGCACCGTCCCAACTGGAGATGCCTCCCAGTTCCAGCCCTCCAGGTGCAGGGCAAGATGTCCTTGACTCTCTGAGAAAGGAATGTTATTTTGACTACATATTACCCATGCTCCATACAATCCCCCCTCACAGTTTCCCACAGTAGTAAACGTGGCAGGTCTGAAGGCCTAATGCAAAAGATGGCTTCCAGGCCTTACACCCTATAGCAAAATGTGGAAAAATGAATACAAAAAATGAAGATCACCTGTTCAGCATCATTCAAACCATTAACATTAAAATCCATAATGACAGAATCGCTAAGCATCTCTGCAAGAGTTACCCAATTAAACTGATGTGCAGGAGAATTTGGGACAGATCAGAGAAAGGACTTCTTTAGATAACAGACAAAGGGGCTGGCGGGGACAAGACATGGTGATGGCCCCTGGCTCAGACAGTTTGAAAAACAGATTAAATGAATCCAGTGGCGGAAGGGAGATCAATACGTGGGTTTTGCTCCCGATGGCTATCTGTAAACTATATGTTCAAAATATGTCAGTAAGGAACACAAAACACCAGAATGATGAACTGTCTTTGAGTCTTTTTGTCATGTTCCAGAAGGATCTCGCTGGACGCTGTTGGAACCAGCAAACTCGATTGCAGAAAATATGTCTTCAGTAACAGTGTGGTCAATGCCTGGAATGCACTACCTGACTCTGTAGTTTCTTCCCCAAACCCCCAAAACATTAACCTTAAACTGTCTACTGTTGACCTCACCCCATTCCTAAGAGGTCTGTAACAGAAGTGGGTTTCAGCAGGTTCTGACCAGTTCTAGAGAACCGGTAGCGGAAAATTTGAGTAGTTTGGAGAACCGGTAGTAAAAATTCTGACTGGCCCCACCCCCATCTATTCTCTGCCTCCCAAGTCCCAGCTGATCAGGAGGAAATGGGGATTTTGCAGTAACCTTCCCCTGGATTGGGGAGAGAATGGAGATTTTACAGTATCCTTCCCCTGGAGTGGGATGGGAATGGAGATTTTACAGTATCCTTCCCCCACCACGCCCACCAGGCCACGCCCACCAAGCCACACCCACAGAACCAGTAGTAAAAAATTTGGAAACCCACCACTGATCTGTAAGGGGTGTGCATAAGCGCACCAACGTGCCTACCGTCCTTGTCCTAATATTCCTTTTTACTTACTCTTTTCATGTATTCAAATTATGTTTATACTTTTACCTGTTATCTTATATATGCTTGACAAATAAACTTATGATTATGATTATGATGATTATGATGATGATGGTGTACGTGAGATTGCCCTTTGCTCTGTTCTACACTGCGGTGTTCTCATTTTGCGTGCTTCAAGACTGAAAATACATCCTCTTCTCCAGGTGTGACCGAGAGCAAGAATTCAAGCGGAGTTTCAAGCAGAATCATCATCGCAAGCCTCCTGCTCTTAAAAGAGGTAAGGATATTCCACAACAGGGGGAATTTAAGTCAGAAAAATAAACAAGCCCTTCATTTTGTTTTTCATAGTTTTTCCAAACCCTTTGGGAGTAGAAACAGTAAACGAAGAGGAGTGAAAAACCAGCAAGACACAAGACAATTAATAGATTAAGGGATGGGACCTTGTAGGTCATCTAGACCTACCCTCCCCCCCACCCAAGCAGGAGACTGTACGCTATTTCTGACAGATGGCAGTCCATTCTCTTCTTGAAAGCCTCCAGTGATGAAGCTCCCACAACTTCTGAAGGTAACTTCTGTTCCATGGGTTGATGGTTCTCACTGTCAGAAAGTTTCTCCTTATTTTCAGGTTGAATCTCTCCTTGATCAGTTTCCATCCATTATTCCTTGTCTGGCCTTCAGGTGCCTTGGAAAATAACATGAACCCCTTTCTCTCTGTGGCAGCCCCTCAAATATTGGAAGACTGCTATCCTGTCTCCCCTAGTCCTTCTCTTCACTAGACCAGCCATGCCCAGTTCCTGCAACCGTTCTTCATAAGTTTTAGCCTTCAGTCCCCAGTCCCCAGAGAAGTTGCTCTTCTCTGCACTTTTTCTAGAGTCTCAACATCTTTTTAATAGTGTGGTGACCCAAAACTGGATGCAATATTCTAGGTGTGTTCTTACTAAGGCTTTATAGAGTGGTACCGTATTAGTACCTCACTTGATCTTGATTGTATCCCTTTGTTAATTAGAAGATGGAGAAGTTAAAAGTCAAGAGGGGGAGATGAAAGAAGAATGATTGAATCCATTAGATGCTGATTAAAGTTGCTGAAAATCCTTTCTCACTGACCAGATGGGATGGAAGGGGCTTCTCCAGGCTAATTCCTGAGTGGGCTTGCAGCTTCCATGACCTCATGGCTAGCTAACTGACCTGAAGACCCATCTGAAGGAAGAAGGCAGATAAGTAAATGGGTGGGATTGATTATCCCCCCTTTTTCTCTCCCAATCTGTTTTGATGAAGCTCATAAATACCTCCAGGTCTGGCAGTTGGATTAGTTGCTGAAGACAATGCTTCTTTGCAGGATTAACTACATCCCTTTTAATCTTTTTTTCGAAAACAAAATTATTGGCTGGATTAATGCAAGCATATTTAATCCAGGCCCTGGTTAACAAACCACGAGTGCTAGATTGACGTGACAGGCAATAGTCTCCCTGAGTCAAACTGATGATGGTTTATAGATTGGCCTCTTTACACCATGTTCTAAGGCTCTTTTGGATTCTGAGGACATGCTAAGTTAAATTATTTGGCCTGATTTCAACCCAGCCTGACATGTTCTATGAATCCAGTCTTTGTACAATGATTATGTAACATAATGGAAGAATTAGAACATGTGATTTCATTCAGTTTGCCCATCCATTTACTAGTTTGTACAAGGGAGGTTGAAGTAGAGGAAGGAAGGAAGGAAGGAAGGAAGAGGAAGAAAGGAAGAAGAAGGAAGGAAGGAAGGAAGGAAGGAAGGAAAGAAGGAAGGAAGGAAGGAAGAAAGAGGAAGAAAGGAAGAAGAAGGAAGGAAGGAAGGAAGGAAGGAAGGAAGGAAGGAAGGGAGGGAATGGAGGGGAAGGAAGGAAGGTCCATTCAGTTCTGTTTTTATTTCTTCAAATTGTTTATTTATGTGTGTGTGTGTGTATATGTGTGTTTACTGGAGCAGAATATTTCTTCATTTTACCTCTATCGCATTATAGCCACAAACCGTTTCTTAGAATTTCACAAAAAGCATTCAATGCCTAATTCCATTTCCTTTTCTGAAACTTTTCTGAAGAGTGAGAGATTCCTGCCTCTGTACTTCTGACTCGGGGCTGTCATTAGTCTGACATAAAAATAAATGGCAGCTTTAAGCAAAATGGAGCCCGCTCCCTCCTTCTCTTTGTGATAGAAAAATGGCTCTCTGCGCGTTCATCGGCTTTCTTCTGTTCTCACTCTCTGCTTTAATCACGTTAGGGCGAAAAGGTGGGCAGAGGTGGGGAACTCTGCAAAGGGAAGATCACAATGGACCATATTTTGTCATGGATAAGATAAATTGACTTTCATCAATTGCTCAGCAATCAAAGATTCAACAGGTGTAATTTTTAATATGGGGAAGGTCTGGGGCAGTTCCGCCTATCTTGTAGGACTACCTAATTTGCAGCTCATCAAGACAAAAGGAACGATCATAGGAGGGAAAGGTGTGCAAATAGGAGAGAAAAACCTGTAAATTGCTCCAGTTGTGAAATACTATTTGTCTAAGTTAAATTTCAGCACAGCTCAAAGGAAAGAGAGATTCTTTTGCCTGCTCTCTGTTGGAAGAAGACACAGGAGAAACACAAGATCAAAGATGGGCTTCTTCCTTCATTCAAGAGATTTCCCCTTTTGAATTCCAGCAAATTAAAGTGCTCCATCATCTGGAGAAGCTGAAAGAAAAGTGGCAAACAGGAAAGAGGTTCCATTTCTGGAGTATGATGAAGTCCTCTCAACTTCTTGAGAAGTTGATGAACCGCCTTGATCTCCCAGAGGAGGGAAGGCTGAAGTCTGCAAATGGATCCGCTGGACCAACTCAAGACTCAAAGATGGATTGATCATGCATTCCCAGAGAGATAGAACATGGAATCATATGATTGGAGCCTGGTTTAGCGCAACAGACAGAAGCACTGTAATTTAACACCAGCTGTCTGCAATTAAAGTAAGATCGAATCTCGCCAGGCTCAAGGTTGACTCAGCCTTCCATCCTTTTGAGGTAGGTAAAATGAGGACCCGGTTTGTGGGGGCAATAAGCTGACTTTGTATAAATATACAAAAGTATGAAGGCTATTGCTTAACGCATTGTAAGCCGCCCTGAGTCTCCGGAGAAGGGCGGCATATAAATCAAATAAAAATAAAATAAAATCAATCAATCAATCAATACAGTTGTGGGTCTCCATTGCTGGAAGTTTTCAGGAGAGTCTGGACAACCATTTGACCTGGGTGGTATAAGATCTCCTGTCTTGAACAGAGGGTTGGACTAGGAGACCTCCAAGGTCCCAACTCTGATATTCTAAATTCTAAATGATGGATAGAATATGATGGGACAAAGCCAAATTTTATTTGGAAGCCTTTCAAGAAGCTGCTGGAGCCTTTTCTTAAATTTCTGGAGTGGGCTCTTTTTGTTTTTCTGCCTCCGAGAAGATAATGGTATCGTCTTTCTGACATTTTGTAAAAATCCCTGAAAATTAAAGGGCAGTGTGGATGTTTCCTGTTCAAACAATGCCGATCAATTCCCCATTTTCAAAGTTCATTAATTCAGAGTTAGACTAGCAGTACAAGTCAATGCATGTTTGCTGGGAGGCAGCCTTTTCTGAGGTTAGCAAGACTTAACAGTCTCAATAATATATATATATATACATTTAAGGTTATATTACCATTTTGCCTATTCCATGTGTATTCTCTTACGAGTGTGATTTATGAAATGTTGGGTCTAGGACAGCAATCTATTTTGATATGAGAGATTGCCTAAAATGGTTTAAATCATGGATTTCCTGACCAAATGGCTATTTAACTCTGTAACTCGGTGAACTAATCCTGGACTGTTTGTGGCTGCATCAATCCTCTCTCCAGGTTGACTGTGTCATGGACTCAGGGCCCTAAATGAAATCAAATTTAGTTGATCTGCCTTCGGGCTTTTTAAAGTTCAAGATGAGAATCCATTACAGAGCCCTGCCATGGTTGAGAAAATAAATTGGTACCACAAACTCTCTTAATTAGCTATTGCTTGGAGCACCCAGAATAGAACTGGCATTGATAGAAGAGAGTATTTCTAGCTCGGGGTTGGACTGCGGGGTCCTTGGTGCTCTCTGAGCCTGGTTGTTTTCTTGCAAATATTTCATTACCCAACTAAGTAACATCATCAGTACTAGTAGGGAGAGGGGGAGGGGGAGGGGGAGGGGGAGGATTGTGTGGCCCTTGGTGCTCTCTAAGCTTGGTGGCTTTCTTGAAGTCATTTCATTACCCAACTAGGGAACATCATCAGAGCTAGAAGGGAGTGGGATTTGCAGAGAGGAGGAGGAGGAGGAGGAGGAGGACTGTGGGGTGCTTGTTACTCTCTGGGACTGGTTGTTTTTTTGCAGATATTTCATTACCCAACTAAGTAACATCATCAGTACTAGTAGTGAGTGGAGGAGGAAGAGGAGGAGGAAGAGGAGGAGGAGGATTGTGGGGTGCTTGTTACTCTCTGGGACTGGCTATTTTTTTGCAGATATTTCATTACCCAACTAAGTAACATCATCAGTACTAGTAGTGAGTGGAGGAGGAGGAGAAGGAGAAGGAGGAAGAGGAGGAGGAGGATTGTGGGGTGCTTGTTACTCTCTGGGACTGGTTATTTTTTTGCAGATATTTCATTATCCAACTAAGTAACATCATCAGTACTAGTAGGGAGAGGATGATGATGATGATGATGATTGTGTGGTCCTTGGTGCTCTCTGACCCTGGTTGTTTTCTTGCAGACATTTTATTATCCAACAAAGAAACAACAGTGTCCTGGCCTTGTATATAAAATCAGCCATCAACAGGTACATAGAGATAAACAACATCTACATACTATTCAAAAGAGACAATCAAAAAGCCAAAAAGGAAACAAAAAGACCAAAAGTCCTCTTCACTAGCAATCAACACCCCAGATGAGCAAAGATTAACACCAGACAAACAATCAAGAAGCCAACAATACCCCATCAATGGACCACTAACTCAGACAATCAACAATAACCTAATCAAGGAACCACCCAAAACATTCCCATCGACAGTGTAAGCCATTTGTATGTAAATAGAGAGCAAAACCATACCCGTTTAGCACTGATGTTGTTATTTGGTTGGGTAATGAAATGTCTACAAGAAAACAACCAAGCTCAGAGAGCACCAAGGACCCCACATGGTGGTGTATTTTCAGCTTCTTAGCGATCTCAACTGACACTTTCCAATTTTGTCCTTTCATCAGGAGTGTCATGCTGTAAAGTACAAGAAATTCCTCTGGAGGTGTAGAGTTGTCTGCTCTACGCAAAAACGAATTAGCTTCTTTAATTACAGTATTAAAAAGGGGGAACTGAAAGTCAATTACAAGAGTCCCGGTCAATTGCCCATATTAATAACCATCCAGGAAAAAACATGGATCTTTTGGCTCCTGCTCGTGAGCAGGAAACCGTTTTCACAGTTCTCAGATTATATTTATTTCTGAAGTGCCTAAAAGAAAAAAACAGGAGGAAATTTATAATAAAGCTACTTTAGAGCCCTGAATTTGTGCACCGGACGCGATGCAATGAACTAACAAGGCCGTTGGGTTTCTATGGGGGCAGGACGATCCCTAAATCAAGGGGCTTAACCTCACCGTTGCAAAAATGGGAGATGGTAACAGTCCATGTTGCATCGGTGGTGCAGTGGTTAGAGTGCAGTACTGCAGGCTACTTCTGATGACTGCCGGCTGCCTGCAATTTGGCAGTTCAAATCTCGCCAGGCTCAAGGTTGACTCAGCCTTCCATCCTTCCAAGGTGGGTAAAATGAGGACCCAAATTGTTGGGGCAATAGGCTGACTCTGTAAACTGCTTAGAGAGGGCTGGAAAACACTGTGAAGCGATATATAAGTCTAAGTGCTATTCCTTCCTTCCTTCCTTCCTTCCTTCCTTCCTTCCTTCCTTCCTTCCTTCCTTCCTTCCTTCCTTCCTTCCTTCCTTCCTTCCTTGGTGTTACAGTGGCTAGAATGCAGTATTGCAGGCTGATTTTGCACACTGCATGGTTTCACAGGCTGCCTGCATCCTGTTTTGCTTGTTTGCGTTTCTGGCATGCTGCGGCCCAGTACTGGCCCACGGATTGGGGTTTGGGAATCTCTAAGCTAGAAGATGCTTTCCTCCCCATTGAGGTCCATTGTTGTCCAACTACAGGATTCTCCATCGCTTTTAAGCCTTCCTCTGACTGTTCTCTAAAGGTCCTATACATTCCTTGGGAATCTCTCATGGATTGTGAGAAGTCAGGGAGGCCACCATCCATTGGACAGATGGGAGATGATTGCATAGTGAAAGACATGATATTCATACAAAGTGTGTTCAACATAGTCAAGATGGGGATTGCCAGGTGCGATGGAAGCTGTTCTTTATGTGTCTGGCATGTGTGATGGATATTTTAAAAAATGGCTCGAGCTTTGATCATATTGATGTGGCCATCATGACGCTTTTCACCATACCTTGATTCATGTAGGCCTCTTGATAAATATGTTGTATTTGAAGGATCACCTCTCTCTATTATATCCACCCCGCCCACCAGGATGGGAAGATGGGGCATGTTGCGGGTCCCATGGATTGGGGATGTCCATCTGGTGGGGCCATGAAAAACATGCCTTCTCAATGGTGGCTCCTTCTCTATGGACCATTCTTTCCCTTGAGGTGAGGTTGGCTCCCACCTTGTTGCTTTTCCAAAAGGCCACAGAAACATGGTTTTGTCAGCAGGCCTGGAGACCACGAATGGAGATGGAGCTGATTAAGGAATTGATTCTATTGGGTTATGGCTGCCATGGAGTAGGTGACTAAGTTGATGGGGTTTTTGTGCTGTGGATTTTTAATGTTGTAAATTGGAGTTGCCTGTGAGTTGGGAAGCCATATTATAAATGTATTTCATAAATAAGTAAAGTTCAAGAGACCAAGTATGGGGCTGTGGTGAAAGAGTTGGACCATCACTGGGGACACCTCCTCCTCCTCCTCCTCCCAGCCCATCCTCATCTATGGAAGCTTACTGATGGATAAGGGACTGGTTATTCTCCTTCAGTCCAACCTACCTTTGGTTTATGAGAGTCAAGGTAGAGCAATTTTGAGTTTCCATCTCAGGCTTTCCTGGACCGAGATGTTTTGCTGATGGTCTTTGCTTACCTTCTCTGATGTCATCTCTGTGCTCCTCTAAAGACGGTGTTAGCTTGTCTGGTTACCAAGGAAGCAGTGCTTAAGTCCTGGTGGACCAAACAAGAGCCAGAAGAAAGACCTCAGGAGGCCAGCAACACTCAACGGAAGAGGCTGTAGCTGATCCAAGATTTCTCTTTGCTGCAAATGAAGCTTCTGATGTTTTTACGCACACAGCATGCACGATGGTCCCATTTTGCTAGGAAATCCCAAGATGGTCCCATCTGGCTAGAAATCCTCTACAGGTAGTCCTCGATTTACGACAACACTTGAGCCCAAAATTTATATTGTTAAGCAAGACATTTGTTAAGTGAGCTTTGCCCCATTTTATGATCTTTCTTGCCTCAGTTGTTAAGTGAATCACTGCAGGTGTTAGTAACATGGTTGTTAAATGAATCTGGCTTGTCTTAGCTGGTCGGAAGGTCACAAAAGGAGAGGATGTGATCTCGGGACTATGCAAATGTCATAAATACGAACCGGTTGCTAAGTGTCTGAATTTGGATCACGTGATCGTGGGATGCAATGCTGCAACGGTTGTAATTGTGAAAAACAATCCTAGATCATTTTTTCCCCCTGTGCCATTGTAACTTTGAACGGTCACTCCACAAACTGTTGTAAGTCGAGGACTACCTGTATTTAAGGATGAACAGAACGGGTGCAGTGCTGAAAGAAAGTCAAGCTCTGGGACGCTGGCCAATTGTCGTTGGTGGCCACTTGGGCTTCCAGCAACGATAGACACCCATGGAAAGAAAGTACCAGCAAGGCATTTTTTTAGGATGTTGGTTGCTTGGCGGTGGGATTCCTCCACCCACCTGATCACGCACCGAAAGAGAGTGATCCTTCATGTCTAGATCTTCTATTTTCGGCTTCATCGTTCCAAAAAGGTCTTCTATTTTAGGATTCTTCTGTCCTTTTTTCTTTTTTACCACTTTCCCATTTTGTATGCAGAAAATGCCAATCTTACGTACCGTTTTTCCTCCTCCTGCCTCAACTCATGGCCAAATATGCATTTTTTTAAAAAGAAAATCTGCCTGGATGTCTTCTCACATTGCCATCTATTTGCCCTGATTTCATTGAGAGAGACAGGAATGATGGTCTGTAGATCCGCCTGGCTCCCCCCAGTCACAGTGAATTGCAGCACAAAAGAATGCTAATGTCCCATCTACACAATGGTTTTATTCAGGGGTGAAATCTACGTACCTTCCTTACTGGTTCAGAAGTGCATGCACCACGCGTGCATGCATGCATTTTGCACGCATGCTTTGTGCACGCACGTGCATCACATGCGCACACACACCTGCGCACGCACAAAACCTTCTGCGCATGTGCAGAAGGTAAAAAAACATTACTTCCTGGTTAAAGTAATGACACCCGGGCAGCGATCACTACCGGATCGCCGAACCACAGGGAAAAATCGCTACCGGATCGGTTGATCCGGTCCGATCCGGGAGCATTTCACCCCTGCTTTTGTTCCTTTTGGTGCGTGTGTGCTGTTTATTTATTATTTGCCCTTATTCGTGCCTGTGGAGCAGTTGTGGTGAAATTTCACCAAGAGCAGAATCTGTGGTGCGAAAGCAAAAGTTTCCTAACCTGCTGAAGAAAAGCGATGCAGAAAGAAAAGCTGATATAATTAAAATGCAATATTAATGAAGTGCCAAAAAAAAAGGAGAGGGGGAAATAATTGAATTGCCACTGGCTTTCAAGCATCGGTTGAACATCTTTGGGAGAAAATTCTCAGTCGGTAAAAACGGGGGTCAGAAAGTTCCCAGAAAGATTTTATATTGGCAGGCAGTTATCGACTTACCACCATTCATTGAGCGATTGTTCGCAGTTACAATGACACTGAAAAAAATGACTCACAACCTCTCCTTGCACTTACGACTGTTGTGGCATCCTGTTGTGGCCCGTCAGCAGCCTGTGCGGATTGTAGCTGATTTTGACAGTGAGGAGGCTGGTGTGGTGCTGTGCCAGCAGCCTGTGCAGCTGGCAATCGAGTGAGACAATGAGGAGGCTGGAGAAGATGTGGTGCCAGAGGCGGGGATTCAGCCAGGGCCTTCAGAACCTCCAGAAGCTCCTATAAGTGAAGAGGAAGAAGAGGAGGAGCCTCTTCTCGATGCACGGGCGCGCAGAGCAGCCAAAAGGCAGGAGTGGCTCCTCAGGAGGAGGTCTCCTCAAGAGTAAGGTTTGGGGCTAAATGGCCACTCCCTTAGCCTATTTAAGGAGGAACGCCAACTGAAGCAATTTGTAGGGAACAACTTTAGTTCACTCTCCTTCGTGTCTGGATTCTCTGCAAATTGCTTCTGGGCTTTCTGCCAACCTTAGTAAGATTGTGATTACTTTATCTTTGGTTTCTTGTAGGCTGTTAAGAAAGTTTAATAACAGCCTTTGTTTTGAAAAAGACTGAGTTATTTTAGTAAATTAAGTTTTGTACAAACTTTGTGTGCGCTGTGTTCTTTGGGGTCCATAGCTGGGGCAGAACATATCCTCAGGATCATGTGATCAAAATCTGGGCACTTTTTGGAAACCAGCATGTATTTACGATGGTTGCAGTGTCACAGGGTCGCAAGCTTATGACCAACTTCCCACCAGCAAATCAACAGGGCAAGCTGGATTCACCTAACAATTGCATGATCCACTTAATGACTGTGGTGATCTGCTTAACAACCGTGGCAAAAAAAGGCTATGAGATCAGGAAAAAAAACTCCCTTAGCAACCACTTCGCTTAGCAATGGAGATTCTGCTCCCCAATTGTGATGGCAAATTGACGACCATCTAAACAACTCTCAAGAACTGTGATGGATTCGAACACAAATTACTTGTAATCAATTCAACTCATTAAGGAAAGGGGTATCTTTTTGTAATCTAGGCACCTGCAGGGAAAAAAAAGAGACAGAAATGGATTTTCCTGAGCAGAATCAATCCATTGCTCCGAGGCAATTTATGACACAAAATCAGATTTCACTCTGGGGGATGAGAGGCTGCAGGAGCAGGACCAAGAGAGGGTCACGATCTGCAATTCTGGAATTGAGAGACCACTTAATAGATAAATGTTAACCCTTCAACCCCCAAAGATGGTATTGCTTGGCTGGAGAAGATCAGAGAAATGGAAAGCTCTCCCCATTTTTCATGATGGCTCAGTGATGTCCATAGGAGATGTGGAATCCAAGATGATGGCCTTCACCATCTGGTCACAGAAGCCATCTTGACAGTTTTGAGAGTCGCCATCTTGACTCTGACAGAAGCCATCCTGTCTATCCCTAGCCCAAGCCACCAGGTGTTAGTAATCTATGTTGTGTTCCCCAAATTTTCAAAACACATTCATTTCGTTCTCCTTGGGAATGACCTTACTTCAACCAGGCTACCTCCAAATCTACCAGTATACAGAGCATTCCTAATATTTGTCCCTCTGGTTGGGTTCTCCTTCAGCTTCTGCTTTAGGCTGCATTTCCTACAGGTTCTGTTAAGCAAAACACACCCGCCCTGACTGAGATGCTAAATATAGTCGCCCCACCTACGACAATTCCTTTTGACTCCCTCCTCAGAAGGGGTGAACCCAGAGAAGCTTCTACAGTCCAAGACTGTCTCTAAATGCACTTTCTCTGGGCAACATCGTTTGCTCTTGTAACGCAGAAGAAACACACCAGGGAGAAACAGGCACGGAAGGTCAAACTAAATCGAACATACTTCCTGCAAAGGCAATCAGGCTGGAGAAAAAAAATCTTGGTTTAGCCTCTTTTGATGGCACCCCAGGGGTGAGCTGGGGAGAACCTCTAGCTAAGATTCTGTGCAGTTTGGACAACCCCCAAATCCCACTCCCGGATGGTCCCTCCCACCCCTCCCCTCCCAGGCATCCCCACACGGCCTGTTTTGGATGCAGGTCAGTGCAGGGTGTGCACGGAAACTCGAGGAGGGCAAAAAATGGGCCTACCGGAAGTTCAGGAAGTTCTGAAGGCCAGAAATGGCCCTGTTTCTGGCCTCCAGAGGGCCTCCAGAGCCTGGGGAGGCCGCTTTCGCCCTCCCGGAGGCTTGAGGAAGGCCTCCGGAGCCCAGGGAGAGCTAAAATGCTCCCCCATGCCATGGTGCAGGAGGCTGACTAGGCCATGCCCACCATGGCCACGCCCACCCAGCAACCGGGCAGAGAACCCCTTGCTAAAACTTTTGAAGCCCACAGCACCCACAAGCTGGGCCTTAATGTCAGCTCTTTCCCCCATAGGTCACAAGGACCCTCGGCTACATTTGAAGCGCTACCAAATTTCCAGAGCTTCCTGGATCCTTTTGAAAGACCAGCAATGCTGTTTTGCGCCTGGCCAAATGGCTGCTTTTATCAATGGGGAAATGCGCTGAGAAAGACCAAGCTTATTTTGTTCCTCTCTGGAACAGGCTGAGTCATTTGCAGCTCGCAATTGCAGAATGGGTGTCTTGAGACTTCCAGGGCTGAAATGGAAAATTCAGGCCAAGCAAGCAAGGTTAATGGAAGCCACAAAAAAGGTTCCTCGGTTATTACATTAACATTTCTCTCTCTTTTTTCTTCTTCTCCTTTTTTTTTTATTTAAAAAAAGTCTTTTTTGTTTAATGGAGAAAAGCACCGTTTTCCCATTAATCTGCACCTGGCAAGCAGAAGGAACTGGTATCGGGTCAAAAGTTGGCTGGATGTGTAATTCTGTATGATGCTACCATGTTTCCCCGAAAATAAGTGTCTTATTTTTTTTTTGGCCTTATTTTCAGGGAGGTCTTATTATTTTGGGGCGCATGGAGCAAGATGGTGCTCCTCTTGCCATCTTACCTGAATTCCAGCTTTGCGTTTAAATATTTTCAGGGAGGGCTTATTTTCGGGGGGAGGCTTATTTATTATTATTATTTTTTGCTTTAATTTATATGCCGCCCTTCTCCGGAGACTCAGGGCGGCTTACAATGCGTTAAGCAATAGCCTTCATACTTTTGTATATTTATACAAAGTCAGCTTATTGCCCCCACAAACTGGGTCCTCATTTCACCTATCTTTGAAAGGATGGAAGGCTGAGTCAACCTTGAGCCTGGTGAGATTCGAACTTGCAGTAATTGCAAGCAGCAGATGTTAATAACAGTGCTTTAGCCCACTGTACTACAGGCTTTTATTTTAGTGCATGCACTTATTTTAGTGCACCCCGATTGGGCTTATTATCAGGGGATGTCTTATTTTCGGGGAAACAGGGTAGTAGGAATTCTAAGTTTGGACATGGATCTGGACATGCATCCAAGGAGGTTAGCGATGCTAACCAATTGGGGTATTAATAGAAGAGAATATTTGCAGCTCAGGGTTGAATGTGGGGGTCTTTGGTGCTCCCTGAGGTTGGTTGTTTCTTTGCAGATGTTTCATGACCCAACTAGGTAACATCGTCAGTACTGCAAAGGAATGAGGTTTGCTCTGAGGAAACGCCACTCCGTTTTGGCATTGGTGATCTAGCTAGGTCATGAAATGTCTTCAAGAAAACTACCAACCTCAGAGAGTACCAAAGACCTCCCCCCCTGGACTCATATAGGATCCCAAACTTATTTTTTGCTGTAGGATATAACTAGAGAAGTTAGTCCTCCAAACATTGCCCAAGCTACCAGTGTCCCACCCCATTGATTATGTTAGGTGAGAACCGTTAAGAGTGGAAGATCAGGAACATCTGGAGATGCAAATACTCTCTCACCAGATGGGAACATGGCAAGTACAGCATCTTGAAATCATGGTCTTTGGCATGATGCTATCACCTGAAAAACTCTCCAAAATCCATAGCAGAGACCATGAAGGTCCAAAGGTAGCTTGGCTATTGCAGATCAGATCATTCATTCATTTAGTTCATTGTTGCCTGTTCAGACTGTGGCTCACCCAGGTCTCAAGCTATGGAGATATTTCTCATCCCTTGTCACCCGGTCCTTTTAACTGGAAGATCAAAGCTGGGGCTTTGACCATGCAAAGCAGATGTTCTACCACCATAGTACTATTCTCCCCTATGGAATTTAATCTGGCCTGATGGAATAGGGATACCCTGAAGGTGATCTCCATCGGGATGAAGAATTCCTTGACAAGAGAGCAGAAACATCATTGAGAATAAAAAGGTCAAGGAACCTCTGGTTCTTCAAATGTTGCTGAACCTAGCATCATACAAACCGGAGGTTTCTATTCCTACAGCATCATTCCAAGAAATTTGCCCACTGATATCGGAGGAGGCCCAGATATGCAGCTCCCAACATCTCCTGCTATAGTGGATGAAGATGTTGGGATTCCATCGCAACATCTGGAATGCAATTGGTTCCAGGTATTTAATATGGACATATCATCCTTTCTTCTTGGATACCCATACTATGTCTTAGCAATTAATTCAATTCAAGAAACTCAAATCAAAATCAACGGTTCAAGAGAGACAGAACACTAATAAATTATATCCCCTTAAGGGGTACATTATCTATAAATCACATCCCCTTGAGGTTCCTTCATTATCAACAGGTAATCCTTATTTCTATCTGAACTGTATCAGAAAGCCACTTTGATCCAGGTTTGAAAGGAAGGACCAAAAGAAAAGGAAGCGCACAGATCAAAAAGTCAAGATGTTGCATTCCAACTAGCTATAGGAAATAGGTTTTTTCTTTTTATTATTTCAAGTTTTCATAAAAATCCGTAATTATTGAAATCAAAAGTTACAGAGGAAGTATGTAACTTTTTATGGTTTGTTGTTTTGAATTTTTGTTTTTTTTCAGTTTGCTGCTGTCTTTTTAAGATCGACACAGGAGTCCATCAGGGTTGTGTCCTACAAACAGGGGAAGATTCTGGAGACGTCAGCAGAACATTTTCACAAAGGAGGACAAGGAGGAGGAGGAAGTGATGCGGGATTGTGGGGAGAGAAGGAGGGGGCTGGGAGAGCTGAGTGGAGAGAAGAGAGGTTGGCATTTGTGTTGACTGTTTGTAGTCACCGTCGTCATCGTTTGATAAAAAGAAACACTGCCCGTCCTTAGTAGTGGTGTCTCTGTTCGCCAGTTCTTCACCCTCAGATCATTTTCATGTTGAACTTGCGCGGCGCATCGGCAGCGGAACTGATGCCCGCATCGGATTTCCGTGGGACGTACTCGATTTCGATATTGTGCTTGGTGTTCCCTTTGCCTCTGCTCCAAAGGAAGAGAAGCACCAGGCAGAAGAGCACGACTCCCAGGAAGGAGATGAAGCCCATGGTGGTGGCGATGATGAGGGTCTTGATGTCGAAGGGGAAAGGCACGGTGGCACGCGTGCTGTTGGCATCGCTCTCGTTTGGCTGGTTGGAGATGAAAGCGAAGGTCTTATTGGGTTGGTGGGGCCAGTCGGGGGAATAACTGCGGACGTGCAGGTGAGCCAGCATGGTGTCATTGCCTCCGGCGTTGCTGGCGATGCATAGGTAGGTGCCATTGTCCTGAATCTGGGCGTAACGCACCTCCAGAGTGCCATCGGGGAAGACGGTGAGCCGCCCGTTGGTTTTGGTCGAGATGAGGTGCTTCCTTGGCGACAGCCACATGATGACCGGAGGTGGGTCTCCATCTGCACGGCAGATGAACTGCACGGTGTGGCCCTCGTCCACAAAGATCTGCTGGGGTTTGCGGTCCCGTATCCGCGACCGGCGACAAATGAAGTAGTTTGGCAGGAGCGCCTCAGAAAAATCCTTGAACTGTTTCCCCTGGACAAATTCAGGTGTGGCACAGGTAGGCTGCCGCTTATTGAAGTTCAGCCTCCAGCGACGTCGGAAGATCCAGAGAAGTCGGCAGTCACAGGCCAAAGGATTGTTATCTATGATAAGGGTTTCCAGATTCCCCACAGAGTGGAAGGCTGATTCTTCCAGTGTATTCAGAAGATTCCCTGAAACGTTCAAGATCCGCAAGTAGTTCAGGCCCCGGAAGGCGTACGGTTCCACCACAGAGAGTTGTCCCCCAACCAGCTGTATCTCCTGAAGCCTGAGTAGGTCGTGAAGCATGGAGCCTTCGATGCTGACAATGGGGTTGTAGGACAGGTTCAGAAACCTGAGATAGACCAGGTGCCTCAAGGAGACGTAAGGTATTGATGTCAGGTTGCAGTGGGTGATGGACAGAGATGTCAGGTTGAGTCCATACAGGCAGTTGGATGTCATGGTGTCTAGATAGGGCCAATGTGAAATCTCCAGGACTTTAAGTCGATACAGCCTCTTAAAGGAGTAATCCCTGATGGCGTTAATATTCAGGTGACGCAGCTGTAGCACAATTAAGCCATGCAAGTGAGAAAGGGCTTCCGTAGGGATGGAGGTCAAGTTGCATTTCTCCAAGGTCAGATGTTCTAAGCTGTTGAGGCCACTAAAAGCCCGGTGGGAAATATAGACAAGATCATTGTCCCCAACCTCCAAAGACTTGAGGTTGTACAAGTCCTGGAACATATAATCCAGAAGAATCACAATTTTGTTCTCACTAATGTCCAACTTGGTGAGGTTGCTGAGTCCCGTAAACACCCCAAGGGGGATAAGTTTGAGCCGATTGCTCCTAAGACCAAGAGTCCTGAGGTTGAAGAGGTTATTGAAAGCCCCGGGCTCAATGCCACTGATAATATTCTCGTTTAACTCCAACTCCTCCAAGTGAGGAAAATTGACAAACTCATCCTGGTTCAGAGTCTTGATGCGGTTTTTCCCCAAATCCAACAGTTTGGTCTCGGTGGGGATGCCCTCAGGAACAGTCATGTATCGCTTCCGGTGGCAAGTCACCGAGCGTTCCTGGGCAGAGCAGTCACAGCGGGGTGGGCAACCCGTGGCAGAGCCTGAGAGGATGGATCCCAACATCAAGATGAGAATCGGCTGCCAACAGGCCAAGATTGGGCAATACATGCTCCACTTCCCCGCCACCATCCTATCTTTTACCTGCAGAGGAGACAGGAGAGAAGAAAGAAAACAAGGGTGAGGAACCAGGGAGCTTGCTCGTGTATTCAATCAGTCAATCAATCAATCAATCAATCAATCAATCAATCAATCAATCAATCAACCAACCAACCAACCAATCAAGCAAAACAGAGCTGGAAGGGACCTTGGAGGTCTTCTAGTCCAACCTTCTGCTCAAGCAGGAGACCCTATAGTGTTTCAGACTGTCCACTCTCTTCTTAAAAACCTCCAGTGATGAAGTACCTACAACTTCTGAAAGAAAGTCATTCCGCTGGTTAATTGGTTCAATACATTAATCAAAATGTTAATTAAATACAAATAGTCCTCAAATTATAAATTCATTTAGCAACCATTTGAAGACAACGGCCTTGGGGAAAAAAGGGACTTACAACCTGTTGGTAAACACCCAGTCTGGCAGAGAGGTGGGATCAAGCCAGGGGTGAAATGCTCCCAGTTCAGACCGGATCGCCCGATCCGGTAGCGATGGAGGCGAGTGGTTCGGAGAACCGGTAGCAAAAATCCCTGCCTCCCAAACATGCCCAGCTGAGCTGCGCAATCATCAGAGGCTTTTTTTTTTTACTTTTAGAAGCATTTTTTCTACAATCTCTTCGGCTGAAAAAATGCTTTTAAAAGTAAAAAAAAAAAGCCTCTGATGATCGCGCGGCTCAGCTGGGATCATCAGAGGCTTTTAAAAGCATTTTTTCTACAACCTCTTTGGCCGAAGAGGTTGTAGAAAAAATGCTTCTAAAAGCCTCTGATGATCCCAGCTGAGTTGCCTGATCTGCAGAGGCTTTTAAAAGAAAAAAAAGCCTCTGCCGATCAGGCAACTCAGCTGGGATTGTCAGAGGCTTTTAAAAGCATTTTTTTACAACCTCTTCAGCCGAAGAGGTTGTAGAAAAAATGGTTTTAAAAGTAAAAAAAAAAAAAGTTGGCCACACCCACCCAGTTACATTACCCCCCAAGCCACGCCCACAAACTGGTACTAACAAATTTTACATTTCACCACTGGATCAAGCACAGGATTAGCCTGGAGTCATCATCCTCCCCTAACTTTCTTGGAAACATTTCTATCTTCTTTAAATCAAAATGGAATCAAATTTAATCATTGTCCCAACCTGGCCCATACCTGTATTCGGTGAGAACCTGTATTTCCCATCCCCCTTGCCTATGGCAACTCGAGAGCAGGCCAGGGATGCTTTGTGAGTTGACAGTTGGGTTTTCACCAGCTGTGCTAATAATAAATAAATAATAATTCACAATAAATTCTTACTTTGAGGAGACTACAGGCCTCGGAGTTTTGATTTCATTAGGTCTGTTACTTGGAATCCTGACACTAACTCGACTCTGCCGGACCCAAGGTTTTCCCCACCCAAATCGACAAATCTGGACAAAATTAGATGTGACACCAGAAGACGGTGCCTCTGCCCTGTATCAGTGGGGATGGAAAGATTCCCCTTGTTGCGATTGTGGTGCTGATATGCAAACTATTAAACATGTTGTGTTTTGGTTACCACCTTTAAAGCGCTCCATGGCTCAGGACCTGGGTACTTGCGGGGCCGCCTACTACCACCAATAGCCTCCCACCGGCCGATACGCTCTCATAGAGAGGGGCTCCTCTGGGTGCCGTCGGCCAAACAATGTCAACTGGCAGCCCCCAGGGGGAGAGCCTTCTCTGTGGGGGCACCTACTATCTGGAACGAGCTCCCCCCGGAGATACGGAGGATCCCGGATCTGCGCACCTTCCGCCACGCTCTAAAGACCTTTTTATTTCACCAGGCGGGCCTGGCCTAACTTTCTCCCTCTTTTTAAACAATTTTTAAACAATTTTAATATTTTAATATTTTCAATATCTTTTAATTTTCAAAGTTTAAATCTGTTTTAAATTGATTGGGGTTTTAATCTGTCTGGGCCAAATTATTTAATTCGATTTTAGTTCTGTTTTTTAAATTTTGTATGTATGTATTTTATTGTTGGCTGTTTACCACCCTGAGTCCTTCGGGAGAAGGGCGGTATACAAATTAAATAAAAGTAAAGTAAAAGTAAAAGGCTACCCACGACACACGTTCTCTGGTTCTTTAGAAGATCAGCACGAAGCAACACCAGAGGATAGCTGAACTGGACATCCAGTTCTGGATATAATTATGTGGATTGTGTTTGTGTGTGGTTTTACTTCTCTTTGTCATGTTCTCATCACACGCTAAATAACACGAGGTTGAGCGACTGCTTATGTTCTCCGAGAAACCCTGTTCAGGGATCCTGTTGTGTCTGGTATATCAAATAATCTGGCAGAAGTGATGGCTTTGTCAAGCCTCACAATCATACGACAGCTCCTTCGCCTTATCGGAGGGATGCTAACACGTGATGCCCTATGACTTCTGGGACCTCCATATTTTACGTCGCTCAAGCTGTTACAAAGGATTGCGTTGTGTTGATATTGCCTATTGTCCCGATTCTGATCTGCGGCCCCAGGAGCCACGCTTATCTCCATTGTGATGTACATGTTCAGCATTCGCTGTGGCTATTCCTTTTTACGGCCGGGGACGGGTGGAAGCAGCATGTTCCTGTTTGAGGTTTGGAGGGATGGAGGCTGCCGAACGCTATTTATGGCTCTTGACTATGTACATTGCTTTCCTGGTGTCTGCGTAGATTTTTTTTTCTTCGCTTGACAGAGATGTACTGCTTCAATTTCTGCAGGAGGCATGGCCCTGACAATCCCGAAGTACCAACAAGACACTGATGTTCACAGAGAAAACTCTGAATTGGAGATGTAAGAATATAAGCAGTGAGTGGCTTACTTTTTCATCCATCCATCCATCCATCCATCCATCCATCTATCTATCTATCTATCTATCTATCTATCTATCTATTTATTTATTATTCATTCATTCATTCATTCATTCATTCATTCATTCATTCATTCATTCATTCATTGGTTCGATTTATATGCCGCCCTTCTCCGGAGACTCAGGGCGGCTTACAATGCGTTAAGCAATAGCCTTCATACTTTTGTATATACCTGCTTAGTAGGGCTTTCGGCCCCCCCAAGCGGTGTTTTTTTTATACAAAGTCCGCTTATTGCCCCCACAATCCGGGTCCTCATTTTACCTACCTCGGAAGGATGGAAGGCTGAGTCAACCTTGAGCCTGGTGAGATTCGAACTCGCAGTAATTGCAGGCAGCTGGCAGCTAAGTGCTATTTAACAGCACTTTAGTCCACTGCACCACCAAGGCTCTTGGTGAAATAAGATCATTGCTCTTATTAAATCAGGTAAAGGCACCTACACTCTTCTCCACTGAGTAGTGATGGAGCTATCCAACATCCATGCAAATGATAACTTGATAAGCTATCCCAAATGATAACAAATGCATTGATAACTGCCCTCTGAGCTGGTATCTTACTGGGGTTTAATTCCCTCAAATAACATCTGGAATGCCACTGCCTCTTATCTACCTTACATATCCAAAGAATCAGAGAAGGGGAAAAAAAAACCTGGTTTCACAAAACATCTTTTTCCTCTTGTTATGTTCATTTAGACCTGTCATCTTGCTGATAAGGGGATGTTGTTTTTGCAAAAAACGGAAAAGAAAGAACAGGCATTTTCCTTTTAGGAGAGGGAGAAAGGAGAGGGAAGAAACACAGCTTCAGACAGGTTAATAAACTTCCTAATGATTCTGAATCAGAACAGCGTAGTAGATACTACTCTAGACTATTTTACAGCCTGACAAGTGGAACGGAGCAGCAATTGGGATCTATTGTTTTTTGGTGTGTATGTGTGTGCACAGTTTCACACACACTTAGAACGTTTATGGGGTCCTCTTGTTAAGACCGATAGTTGTTATGTTCCTTAGGAATCACATCTATTGTAGTCTCTGTGTTGTTGAGAGAGAGAGAGAGAGAGACACTGAAAGGAAGGAAGAGAGGAAGTAGAAACATCACTTGCCAAGCAAAATAGTGTCATCAAGATTATTAAAGAAATCTAAGGGGTCTAATTAAGATGAAATTCAAAGCTCATTATATTGAAGAGAACTTCAACGGATGCTGGAATGAAATGTTTCACGGATAGCTTCTTGATGGAGAGCTAATCTTCCACCAAAGGGAGAGGAAGAGCGTACTTGTGATCCCTTGATATAACAAGACCTATACTTTTAGGTGATTCATCCAACAGGATGATGAATTCCCAAAGTGGACTTCATTTCATTTTGAACATTCAGAGGAACATAGTTCTGATTTACACACAGAAAAAGAAGAAAAAGCCCAACTATTTCCTACTGCAAGAGGACCTTCTCCCCACCCCAGTTCTCCTATGCAACACAGGAGCTGAGCTAACTTTGGGGTTGCATCAGAAGACATCAGCAGGGAAGGTTCTACCAGCGTAACTCCACCAAACATCCTATTGACCTCTCCCGACCGAAACTGTTGTTCGATCAGGCAGCCTCAGGATGAGTGGCGACCTAGCAAGCTCCTTATCCTATTACCAACATCTTTTCTTGATCTACCTACATGAGGATGGGGAGATGGTTGAATACATTCCATTTGGATCCCAACTCCCAAATAGAGCCTTGGTAGTACAAGGGTTTAAGGCACCCTGTTATTAAGCTGCTTAAGACCAGCTGCCTGCAATTACTGCAGGGTTCGAATCTCGCCAAGGCTCAAGGTTGACTCAGCCTTCCATCCTTTCTAAGGTAGGTGAAATGAGGACCCAGTTTGTGGGGGCAATAAGCTGACTTTGTATAAATATACAAAAGGATGAAGGCTATTGCTGAGCACATTGTAAGCCGCCCTGAGTCTTCGGAGAAGGGCGACATATAAATCAAATTAAAAAAAAACAAAAAAAAAACTCCAAGGTCCACAGGGTGGAACAACAACTGATGACCTCCTTTTAGTGGCCCACAATAGAAAGCGTCCTCACTTATTACATCAAGGTATGGCATGCCGGTTTGACAGCTGCGGATAGAAAAACATTACAGAGCACAAAACATTGTGAGCTGTCCCCTGATACCATTAGGGCTCGCTGCCTTAGAAGAGTGAGGAAACTCCTTAGGGACGACTCTCACTCTGGTCATTTATTTATTTATTGGTTCGATTTATATGCCGCCCTTCTCCGGAGACTCAGGGCGGCTTACAATGCGTTAAGCAATAGCCTTCATACAATCTGGGTCCTCATTTTATCTACCTCGGAAGGATGGAAGGCTGAGTCAACCTTGAGCCTGGTGAGATTCGAACTTGCAGTAATTGCAGGCAGCTGGTGCTACTTGGTCATCACTTCTTTACCCTCCTACCATCGGGAAGGAGCTATAGAAGTATAACCAGCCACACAAACAGTCTGAAGAACAGTTTTTATCCGTGGGCTGTCAGACTCCTGAATGCAACATAACATCATAACTACATAGTACGATCGACTTGCAGGGCCAGTGCAACATGGAACCTGTTCACACAAGTGCAATAGGACTAAGTGTTTTGTTAATATGATTTATTGGGTTAGGGGTTTTCTGCCTTCACTGTGAGTTGTACTGTGTTGTAGGGGGGAAGGTGCACTGAAGGAGCTCCACCAATCTCATTGTACATAGGTTGTGCACTGACAATAAAGATTTGAAATTGAAATTTCCAAGCTTTGAGTAGACCTGGAGAGTCTAAATGACAACTTGGTGGACCTCTTTAGGGAAAAAGTCCAGTAGAAAATCCAAATTGACACCCTCCCAACATTTACCAATGGATTATATAACCTGCCATTTAGTCGCTTCCCACTTTGATGTGATAACCTTGATGACTTTCGTTTCTCCTTCTGATAGCGGCCAACAATTTCTTTTCTGTCTTCTCTTCAATATGCAGGAGCCGTTCTCTTCCTCTCCTTTCCTTCTTAATCTTAATTTCCCAAAGCTGAACAGATTCATTTCTTTCTGCCCGGTCTTCATGTCTTCCAGATGCTTTATTGTTGGTACTGCTCTTCCCTGATAAGTTCAGTGTCATTAATATATTTGAATATATTTATCCTCAGAAAGCCCTTGGATGGGAGACAAGGGCCACTATCTCATTTTCTTTTATTACCCTGGGCTTCATTTATCTGGCAATGCGCAAAAACAACATCTCAATACATTTAGATAACGAGATGTTGACGATAAAGACGGGGATTGTTTACAAAATGTGGTGTCCTGAAGAGGCAGGTTGTACAAACTGCAATGGAGGTCACCAAGACAGGCTGGGACTATATTCTTTTGGGTCCAATCTCTCTCACCCTTGCTTATATCAAACTAACAGATCAAGAATAAGATTGGTCTTGAGATACTTTGAGAGGAACACCTTCCTGTCTTACTCATTTATGCCCTTAGACCAGACCAGGAGTCTCCAACCTTGGCAACTTTAAGACTTGTGGACTTCAACTCTCAGAATTCCTGGCCGAGGAATTCTGGGTGTTGAAGTCCACAAGTCTTAAAGTTGCCAAGGTTGGAGACCCTGGACCAGAGGACTATCTGTAGTCAATTTGTCTTATCCAGAAACTTCAAGACTTTCCCTTTGACGAAGGTTGGGGCTGCCAACCTTCCTCAGAGGGGGTCAACCTATTCTCCAAAGTACCGAAGACAAGAAAAGAAGGAATGGATGGAAACTAATCTAGAAGAGAAGCAATCTAGAACTAAGGAGAAATTTCCTGACAATGAGAACAATGAACTTGTGGAATGGCTTGTATCCCAAAGTTGTGGGTGCTCCATGGCTGGAAGTTTTCAAGAAGAGACTGGACAACCACTTGTCTGAAATGGTATAAAGTCTCCTGCTTGAGCAAGGGTTGGACTAAAAGACCTCCAAGCTCCCTTCCAACTCTGTTATTCTGAACTGGAAAAGATAACAATGTACAAAGACCTCCAAACTGAAATAACTTTGCAATATGGGGGGTTAACTGTGAAGAGAGCCAGGGTACCTACGAGACCGCCTTCTGCCACCAATAGCCTCCCACCGGCCAGTACGCTCGCACAGAGTGGGCCTCCTCAGGGTGCTGTCCGCCAGACAATGTCGGCTGGCGACCCCCAGGGGGAGAGCCTTCTCTGTGACGGCACCCACCCTCTGGAACAACCTCCCCCCAGAGTTACGTACAATAACAGACCTCCGGATTTTTCGTCGGGCCCTGAAAACCTATTTATTTCAACTAGCTGGGCTGGCTTGAGTTTAATTTTAAATTGATTTTAAATTGGGTTGTTTTAATTTACGGCCAAAATATTTAATTATTTTAATACTGTTTTTAAATTTTGTATGCTCTGTTTTTACTTTGGCTGTGCACCGCCCTGAGTCCTTTTTGGAGAAGGGCGGTATAGAAATTTAATTAATAAATAATAAATAAATAAATCCAACATTAAAGCAACTCTCCAAAGTGGTACAGAAACTCCTGCTTGAGTGGGGGTTGGACTAGAAGACCTCCAAGGTCCTTTCCAACTCTGTTTCTCTATTGTTACTGATCCTTCTCCTGAATCAAGTTGGTTACTCCATCTAGTCAAATATTATAACTTGATTTCTAATAGTTGGAACACAATCCAATACTGTCACATATTTCACGACACCAAGAATCTCTTTGTGCATTCCAGCTGTTTTGGATGTCGGTTTTGACCAACCCACACCATCCTGATCCACTGGTTAGGACCCTCCATACCCCAATGGGCTATTTTGGTTGCGAGGAACAGCAAAAAACACATGTGCCCCTGTTCCACATGTGAACTCCAATGAAACGTTGCTTGGAAAGAGGAATCTCAAATCATTACGGCATTAGAACAGGTTGAAGAACCTGAGCCGAGGCACCCTTGATTATCATTAGGTTTTGACACCCACTGGGAGAATCCAAAATAGAGACCAGGGTCTGCATGCTTCCTTAGGCATGTCCACAAAAGAATCAGGAAATGAATGGAGATCAAGAAACCAGGAGGGCCCAACTGGAATGAGAGTCAACAGGTTTGTCTTGATATCTCATGTAGCTTTCAAACAATTCAGATCAGAAAAGCTGTCTTTGAAGGGCTCCCAAGCAGGCCTGACATTCTGAAGAGCTGCGATGATCAGAAGAGGGCTAGCTGGACCCAACCTCTGACTTGATAAATGGCCAATCTCTAAGTTCTCCAAGAATCCCTTTAGATGTCCATTCAAAAACAGTGTGATAAAGAGACCGTGCATGGTAGACTTAGCACGACAGCAAACATATGGCTCGCTTTACAGAAGTAACTCCTCTAACTGAAGGCTTGTCATGGACAGGTATCTCTGTGAAAATATCATTTTTATTTCTAGGCTGAGCAACTCACTGCCGCCAGACTCTCTTCTCCAGCTCATAGGGCCTCTGACTGCAGATTTCAAGGCTAAAATTGGGTAATAAACCACACAACCCAGCGTACTCTTGTTTTCTGACCTTGGACAGGAAACAAATGAAAAATAGATAGGTATAACTTAAAGAATCTTCCCTCAAAGCAAGAGAAGGAAGGGAAAACAAGGTTTGAATCCAGCCTCCTCCCCCCAAACCATGGTCACTATTACCATCAAAAGACCCCCACACATCAAGTTTTAACAAATAATTGTTTATAACTGACGCATGTATGCACATAAACACTTGTAAACCTAAATAAGTGGTGGCACACTTGCATGTTCTGGAAATACGTAGCAAGAGAAGAGAATATTTGTAGCACAGGGTAGAAATGGGGTCTCTGAGGTTGGTGTTTTGCAGATGTTTCATTACCCAGCTAGGTAATCATCATCAGTTTGGGTAATGAAACGTCTCCAAGAAAACCACGCTCAGAGGGCACCAAGGACCCCACAGTTCAACCCTGAGCTACAAAAATGTTCTTCTACTGATAATCAAGTCATTAGATGTTTCATTACCCAAGTAGGTAACATCATCAGTGCACTCATGATGTTACCTACTTGGGTAATGAAACATCTGCAAAAAACACCACCAAATGCAGAGCGCACCAAGGAGTCCAGGCAATGTTGCTCTTCACCCACTAAGGAACATTAAATTCGAACACTGGAGTAATGCTATGATATTACATAGGGAGGCTGCCCCTTTGTCTACCAATCTATCTTCAAATTTATATGGCTGACTATCTCTCCAATTGAACACTGGATGACATATGGAATAAAAAACATAATCAACCAATAATCCCCCAAAACAAGTCAATTCCCTCAAAAATCTCAGATCATATCCGATGAGCCCACACCCATCCAAGAGTTCCTGTAACTGACACTTTGGTCCCAGTCCCTGGCTGAAGATTGAGGGCTTCAAGCTCTTCTGAAAGGCTAGTAGATTTAGGGCCATCTGTGAGGGAAAGCTCTTCCAGAAAGAGCTTCCAAGACCAGAAGACAATGCTTCTAAGGATCTTCCAAGGAACACTGCTTGAGGGAGAGGAAGTGGAACATGAGGACTCTGCCAAGTTCTGGTGGGATTTGTCTCTAGGTAGGTTGGAAGCTGGCTGGTATTATCTGGACTTGGAAGTGGACAAATTTGGGCCTGTTGAGTATTTGGATAAGGACTTATCAAAGAATCCCCAGATCTGTCAGCGAGTGTTAGAAGGTGAAGAACATTTCAGAAGAAAGCAGTTGCAAACCCAATTTTGTAGCATGGCTACGAAACAGCCTGGATCTGACTACAAAATCACCAGAAGAAAGCACAAAGGAGACTTAAAGAAGGAACATTTTCTCTGGAAGATTTTCTACCCTCCCAATTTTTCATTGTGCAATTAAAAAAAAAAAAAAACTTGAGAGGAACATTTTATTGCCTATAGCAATGGCTGTCTGTTCAGGATTTTGTGAAATATAAATCAGGGCAGTTCTGTAAAAACCTTAAATGGAGACCCTAAATTTTCTATTAGCTCATTTCCAGGCCCAGGAAATGTGTTTTTTAAAAACAAAATGGCAAGAAATGGGGAAGGGGAAAAAAAACCACCCCTCAATTCAATGAAAAAAAAAAAAATGGAAAATGGACCAATCTGGAGCCCAAAGAAATGACAAGAGCCCATAAGCCACAATTCTTAAACGGCTGTCATGGGGAAGCGGACTTCAATTTACTCTCCAAAGCATCAGAAGGCAGGAGAAGAAGCAATGAATGGAAGCTGGTCAGAGGGAGACCCAACTTGGAAATGAAGAGGAGTTTCCTGATAGTAAGAATGATCAATCAATGGAAGAGCTTCATCAGTGGAGGTTTTCAAAAAAAGATTGGACAACCACTTCTCTGGGATGGTATAAGAAGGATATAGGCAGGAGGTTGGACTAGAAGACCTCCAAGGTCTCTTCCAGCCCTATGATTCTGGAAGGAAGGAAGGAAGGAAGGAAGGAAGGAAGGAAGGAAGGAAGGAAGGAAGGAAGGAAGGAAGGAAAGAGATAATGGGTGAAAGCTGGTCAGAGGGAGATCCGACCAGGAATTAAGGAGAAATTTCCTGACAATCACTCAATGGAACAGCTCGTCTCCTGGAGTTGGGTTCTCCATCACTGGAGGTCTTCAAGAAAAGACTGGAAAGTCATTTGTCCAGGATGGTATAAAGACTCCTGCCTTGGGTAAGGGGCTGAACTAGAAGACCTCCAAGGTGTCAGTGCTGGGGAAATCACAGTTTGGAGAATGTCTTTGCGTTTGAGAATGAAATTTATTTGAGACAACATCAGAACCTGACACAAGGTCTTTTACAGCCCTACGATTCTAGGATCCTCTTTCTACTTCATCTTTGGAATGGAGACGTGTTTATGATCTTGATTTGTCCTCTTTGATCGTTTCAGAAAGCACCTTGACTGCAAGTTTTGCAAAAAGATAAATTAAAAAAATCTACCTCTTAATTGCCTTCCCAGTTCAGACTTCTGGGACCAAAGGTGAAACCTCTGTAAGCACCGGTGAACCCTCCGTGAAGGAGAAACTATGCTGATAGAGCACAATTGGGGCAGGACTTTTTGTTAAAAAACGGAGAGAGTGAGAAAAATAGTCCCCAAACAAAGTTTTGGAGTCAGCTAATAAGGGTCCATCATAAATGACCTCTCTGAGGGTCATCCATGAACCAGCTGCGTCTCTGAAGGATTTCATTTCTGACTTCAGCAGACCGTTCGGGGTGGAAGAGCCAAAGAATAAATGAGAAGCGAGTCAGCAAGCACGGAAGGAGGGCTGGGATACATCTTAGCAGGTGAAGATGGAAACTACGGGAAGGACCACCTTAATTTGGTATGTTTTGGGGTCTTCTGTCTGCTCCTTCTGATGTTTGTCCTCTCTGCTGGTTTTCTGAGGAAAAGATCTAGACAGAAAATTTAGAACATTCCTTCAAAAAGGAATAATTTGGGCAGAGATTGGGAACAAGATATTGATGATGTTACCTAGATGGGTAAGGAAATGTCTGTAAGGAAACAACCAAGCCCAGAAAGCACCAAGGACCCCACAGTTCTCCTCCTCCCCCCTCCCCAACCCCTCTCCCTACTACCCTGTTTCCCCGAAAATAAGACCTCCCCTGATAATAAGCCCAACCGGGCTTTTGAGTGCATGCGCTAAAATAAGCCTCCCCCCTGAAAATAAGCCCTCCCCGAAAATATTTAAACACAGAGCTGGAAATCAGGTAAGACGGCAAGAGGAGCCCCATCTTGCTCCACGCGCCCCAAAATAATAAGACCTCCCCAAAAATAAGGCCAAGTGCTTATTTCAGGGTTCAAAAAAAATATAAGAGAGGGTCTTATTTTTGGGGAAACATGGTAGCGCTGATGATGTTATCTAGTTGGGTGAAAAAAAACATCTGCAAGAAAACAACCAAGTTTAGTGAGCACCAAGGATCCCACACTGGGAACAATCCTAACCCCAGTTATTAAAACAAATAATACTGAATGGTTTTTATGCTACTTAAAGAGCTGTCTGAGAGCTTTGCAGAAATTACATTTTACTCCATATTGTTATGAAGCAGCCAAGCTTCCTAGAAGAGTGGATCTTAATCCCTCAAGGTACCCTGGCCATGGTTGATGGCAAAACTGAAAATTAATCTCTGCATCTCCATTTTGGAATACCAATAATGGCCCTTAGGTCTGAACTTTCGGGTGCAAATGCTTGTGGTTATCCCGGCTAAATTAAATTTGATTGAATATAGCTCTGTTTTGGAGATAAAGACTCCAGGTTTACAAATAAATATTTAATATCCATTCCTGCTGCTCCGAGAGACCTCGGGCTCAGGGCTAAGAATTCCTCTAGATATCTGCAAAGCAGCAAAACAAAAAGAGAAAAAGGCTTTTAGTTCCAAAAACATTTAAGCCTCTGCTTTCCACACACCATTTATTTGCAGGCTGTGAGGACACCACCGGCTTAACTTGCTTACTGAATTAAGCCATTTTCAACAGACCCACATCAAAAGGATCTTGCTAGGAATCCCTGTTAAAGCTGCTTTTCAGTATGGAATGTCCACCAAATGGACCAGGGCACTGATGAGATGTTTGGAAGTACAGGATCCATACCTCCCTCCCTCCCTCCCTCTCTCCCTCTCTCCCTCCCTCCCTCCCTCCTTCCTTCCTTCCTTCCTTCCTTCCTTCCTTCCTTCCTTCCTTCCTTCCTTCCTTCCTCCCTCCCTCCCTCCTTTTCTCTTTCCTTCCTTCCTTCTTCCCTCCCTCCCTCCTTTTCTCTCTTTCCTTCCTTCCTTCTTCCCTCCCTCCTTTTCTCTTTCCTTCCTTCCTCCCTCCCTCCCTCCTTTTCTCTTTCCTTCCTTCCTTCTTCCCTCCCTCCCTCTCTCCTTTTCTCTCTCTCCTTCCTTCCTTCTTCCCTCCCTTCCTTCTTCCTCCCCCTCCCCACCAACCAGGAAAACATCAAATTACGGCTACCCACTATACCTTTAGGATCCCCAAATGTATTTGCAAAAATATGTGTTAGAGTTGTGGAACTGGGCTTCGTACCACCTTGACTTTACACATGCTATGTATTTGTTTTAGCCCAAGGAGGAAACGGTCTGCTAAGGTCAGAGGGCAGGCGCCACAGATCCAAAGGCTAATGTGTTGGGGGAGTGGGGGGGGTTGTTATTTGAATCTACTGTGCTTTCAATGGGTCTTTCCTTAGTCTGGCGACTGTAAGTTCTGCTCCCTTTGAAACCCTGGAGAGAAGTCTAAAGCAATCAGTGGCACCAGATTGATCTTCCAAGATCCCAGGAGGATCCGACCAGATTGGCAGTGGAGATGTTCTCCAATGCTTCCCCCTCCCTCCCCTCTCTCCCCTCCCCCCTCTCCCTCTCTTTCTGTCTTTCTCTCTCTCTCCCCTCTCCCTCCCTCCCCTCCCTCTCCCTCTTTCCCTCCCCCTCTCTCCATCCCTGTTTCTCTCCCTCCCTCTCTCCCTCTCTCTTTCACTCTCCCCCTCTCTGTCTTTCTCTCTCTCTCTCTCTCTCTCTCTGACTTTGTCTTTCTCCCTCTCTCCCTCTCCCTCTGTCTCTCTCTTTCTCTCTATCTCTCCCTCCCCCTCTCCCTCCCTCTTTCCCTCCCCCCCTCTCTCCCTCCCTGTCTCTCTCTCTCCGTCTCTCTCTGTCTTTCTCCCTGTCTCTCTTTTTCCCTCTGTCTCTGTCTCTCTCTCCCCCTCTCTCTCCCTCCCTATCTCTCTCTCTCCCTCTCTCTCTCTCTGTCTGTCTTTCTCTCTCCCTCCCCTCTCCCTCCCTCTCTCTCCCTCTCTGTCTCTGTCTCTCTTTTTCTCTCTCTCTGTGTGTATGTGTTTGTAGGTAGTTGATTACTTGTGTGTGTTCGAAGGAGCGTAGGCATGCTTTTTACGTCCTCTAACAATACGGTACACCCATTCCTTCCCCCCCCGTGTCTAACCTTTACTTCTTACGAACTCTGCTGAATTGAATTATTCTGTGGCTCAATTCCACCCAACAACACAAGCTCCATTTGAATGTATGTGTCTGTGTGTCTGTGTGTGTTTGTGTGTGTGTGTGGTTTCTTAATTACTTCAGCAATCTTCTGCTGGAACCCTGATAAATATTTTACCAGAAGTAAAGTGATCTGAATGCAAAAATGTCATAGGCGAGTTGATTAAGAAACCACCCAAACTTAGACAGGCTTTCTACATGCTTTCCATGATGACTCCATTATCCCTGATCCACAGCCGAATTAGTGCCTTTGGGAACGGAAGCCCAAAATATCATGAGGGCATCGGCTGCCTATTGCTGAACAGTTCCAGCAACCGTTCTTTATATGTTTGAGCCTCCAGTCCCCTAATCATCTTTGCTGCTCTATAAACCAGTTAAACCAGTTCATACCAGTTGATCCTTAGCTCTGTGGCTGACATTTCTCTAAAAGAGGGACCCAGGTACATGGAATGAATGCTCAGATTCCAGTCACTTCCTGCTTAGTTCTGAATCCCAGTTTACGGAGGAATGCAAGCATTCTGCTTCACTTCAAGCTGTTTTCTTCCTGATTAAGAGTTTGTATTTATTTATTTTTTTTGGTTTGGATCTTTGTTATTGTATAGGTTGCCTGCAGCGAGAAACTCTACATGCACAGAAATACATACATCAATCGCCATAACAGAAGAACGGGGAGGAAAAGTGATGGAGTCAGCAGAAATAATGGCAACATTTAATTAGAGAAAAGAACTGCTTGGTTTCTACTCAGATACCGCTTCTGGATTTTGTGCTCGATTTAGAACAAAGTAAAATTATGTCAGGCGAGGAGACCCGAACTCATTGGTAGCCTCACATTGCAATGAACAAGGACATACCGTATTTTTCGGAGTGTAAGACGCACCCTAGTTTTTGGGGAGGAAAATAAGAAGAAGCCACCAAGAGCCTTGGTGGCGCAGCAGCCTAAAGTGCTGTTAAGGAACACCAACTGCCTGCAATTACGGCGAGTTCGAATCTCACCAGGCTCAAGGTTGACTCAGTCTTCCATCCTTCCGAGGTAGGTAAAATGAGGACCCGGATTGTGGGGGCAATAAGCTGACTTTGTATAAAAAAGAACACCGCTGGGGGGGGTGGGGGCGCGAAAGCCCTACTAAGTAGTTATATACAAAAGTATGAAGGCTATTGCTTAACGCATTGTAAGCCACCCTGAGTCTCCGGAAAAGGGCGGCATATAAATCGAACTAATAAATAAATAAATAAATAAATAAATAAATAAATAAATAAATAAGCTGATTAGTGGGTGGATCGGCTTCCCGGAATACCCCCAATCAGCTGTTCCCAGAGGTGAATTTTAGCAACAGGTTCCTTAGTTGTGAGCTCTGTGCCTTGCTTTTTTTTTTCAGCCTCTGAAACTTCTGAAACTCTGTTTCAGAAAAAAGTTTTTTTTCTGCCTCTGAAAGCCTCCGAAACAGAGCTTCAGGAAAAAAGGCTTTTTTAAAAAAGCTCTGTTTGGAGGCTTTTTTTTGGAAGCTTCTTTCAGAGGCTTTTATTCTGAAGGACTATCTGTACTCTGTTCAATCTCCTTTCTTTGGTATTGGTAGATAGATTAACCTCTTCCGATCTGTTGGTTATTGTGTCATTCTCCAGATTTGTTAGCATAGTTTAGTTAGAACCTTTACTGATTCTTCTTTTGTTGCTTGCCATATTATTTTAGGTAAAAGCCTTTTGGAGGCCTTTTTTTTGAAGCTTCGTTTCTGAGGCTTCTTTCAGCCTCTGAGATCTCCGTTTGCGAGGCTGGGTGGGGCTACATTTGGAGTATAAGATGCACCCTCTTTTTTGGGGGAAAAAGGTGCGTCTCATACTCCAAAAAATACGGTACATTGTTTTGCAGCTACTATGATTGTTGGATGAGCAGGTACAAAAACAGCCAGGGAAGGGATTGAAGCCTAGGAAATGGGGCCCCTTGTCAGTCAACAAAAGTGTTGATTTATCACCAACTTATCAAGTATTTAGGCAAGGGCACAAGGAAACAACAGCCAATGACTTATTATCCAGCCATCAACACCCCAATCAACAACTAAAAAAACCCACACACAACCAGGCACCACACAGAGAATAGCTTAAAGCACACTCTGCTAGAGAGACGATCCCTGAGGATGGGCTCCAGCACAAGTTCAAAACCTTGGAAGACTAAACCTCTGGTCCCATATTATATAATGATACAAACTGTAGTGGCACAGTGGTTAGAATGCAGTACTGCAGGTTAACTCTGCCGACTGCCAGCAGTTCGATTATGACAGGCTCAAAGTTGACTCAGCCATCCATCCTTCTGAGGTCGGTAAAATGAGGACACCAGATTGTTGGGGGCAAGATGCTGACTCTAAACTGCTTAGAGGGCTGTAAAGTACTGTGAAGTAGTATAAAAGTCTAAGTTCTATTGTTACCTACCTACCTACCTACCTACCTACCTACCTACCTACCTTCCTTCCTTCCTTCCTTCCTTCCTTCCTTCCTCCCTCCCTCCCTCCCTCCCTCCCTCCCTCCCTCCTTTCCTTTCTTCCTTCTTTCCCTCCCCGAGGTTAAAATGCAGTATTACAGGCTGACTCTGCTCACTGCCAGGAGTTCGATCCTGACCAGCTCAAGGTTGACTCAGCCTTCCGTCCTTCCGAGGTGGATAAAATGAGGACCCAGATTGTTGGGGGCAAGAGGCTGACTCTGTAAACTGATTAGAGAGGGGCTGTAAAACATTGTGAAGTGGTATATAAGTCTAAGTGCTATTCCTTCCTTCCTTCCTTCCTTCCTTCCTTCCTTCCTTCCTTCCTTCCTTCCTTCCCTCCCTCCCGAGGTTAAAATGCAGTATTACAGGCTGACTCTGCCCACTGCCAGGAGTTCGATCCTGACCGGCTCAAGGTTGAATCAGCCTTCCGTCCTTCCCTGGTTTGGATCTTGAGCACTATTTTTGGAAACCGCTTTCACCCCATTGTCTTCTCCAGCTTAGATGATTCCTATCCTTCCTCCACCAGTAACATTTTTTCATGTACCTCAGGTACACACCTCTAGATATTGTGCAACGTTTCAGAAGCAATTGGCCAGACAGCTAGGGAAAGGCTGTGGTGAGGAGAGATCTCCTAAATACGAAGAAGGGAGCAGGACAAGAGGAATAAATCAATTTTATGTGGAGGAAAGAGCACCGTGTTCTGAGATAATGTCCTCTCGGCCTTTTGATGTTCTCCATATCTGCAAGACCAAAGCATTTTTTTTTTTTCACTGCAGTGCAGAAGGGCTCCATGTTTTCTATCAAGAGCGAAACGAGTTGGGAGAAAGACTTTTTTTTTTAAAAAAAAGGAAAACTAAAATTCTTCCAGGTTGCAAAAGGTAGAGAGAGGGCTCAGGAAGCTGTAGAATCATCTCCCACGAGAAACGCTGGCAGTTTCATCACTTCAGGCAAGTGGTTTAAAAACTAGGTTAGATAAAACGGAGGAGAAGTGATCTAAAAAGGGAACTGGAGGGAGGAGGGGGGGCTCTTGCCTGCACAGAGCTTGGCTTGAAGCCTAAGCTAGCAGGAGGGATGAGGAAGATGGGATCTGTGGTCCAACATATCAGGCAGCACCCAATTGTAATCAGCTGTCTTTATGTTTGACCTGAAGGTCGATATTGATAGATGCATGCTGTCAGGACAAATCAAATTTCCATGTGGTCCTTGTTGCTCTCTGAGCTTTGTAGCTAAGATAGCACTGGTGTTGTTACCTAGTTGGGTCGTGAAATGTCTGCAAGAAAACAACCAAGCTCAGAGAGCAACAAGGACCCCACAGTTTCTTTCTCCTCTCCTCCGCAAATTCCACTCCCTTCTAGCATTGATGACGTTACCTACTTGGGTTATGAAACATCCACAAGGAAACAACCAAGCTCAAAGATCACCAAGGACCCCGCAGCTCAATCCTGAGTTACAAATATTCTCTTCCAGCAAACATGTTTCCAGATCCTTTGTACGAAGTAGACATTTACAATTGAGCAGGAATGGACGTCTTTTGTGTACAGAATGTGCCAATTTAAACTCCAGTCCAAGATTTCCAACATCTCAGGGGCTGCCCCAAAGAAGAGGGAGTCAAGCTATTCTCCAAAGCACCTGAAGGCAGGACAAGAAGCAATGGGTGGAAACCTTCCTCCTCCTCTTTCTCCTCCTTCCTCCCCCTCCTCTTTCTCCTTCTCCTCCTCCTCTTCTTCCTCGTTTTCCTCCGCTTTCTCTCCCTCCTTCTCCTCTTTCTCCTTCTCTTCTTTCTCCTCCTCCTCCTTTCTCCTTCTCTTAGGGGACTGGAGGCTAAAACATATGAAGAACGGTTGCAGGAACTGGGTATGTCTAGTTGGATCAAAAGAAGGACTAGGGGAGACATGATAGCATTGTTCCAAAATCTCAGGGGCTGCCCCAAAGAAGAGGGAGTCAAGATATTCTCCAAAGCACCTGAGGGCAGGACAAGAAGCAACAGGTGGAAACTAATCAAGGAGAGAAGCAACTTAGAACTAAGGAGAAATTTCCTGACAGTTAGAACAATTAATCAGTGGAACAACTTGCCTCCAGAAGTTGTGAACGTTCCAACACTGGAAGTTTTTAAGGAGATGTTGGATAACCGTTTGTCTGAAGTGGTGTAGGGTTTCCTGCCTAAGCAGGGGGTTGGACTAGAAGACCTCCAAGGTCCCTTCCAACTCTGTCATTCTATTCTATTCTATTCTATTCTATTCTATTCTATTCTATTCTATTCTATTCTATTCTATTCTATTCTATTCTATTCTATTCTATTCTATTCTATTCTACCAAACAAGCCACGTTAGGGGTTCACCAGCTGTGAGGACCCCATCATTGTTTCAGAAGAAATCTTTCGGATCATCTGAACCAAATCCACGGTTGGAGGTAGGCCCTGCATTGACCCAACCCATGAAGGCTGATGATCCAGCAAGGACGGCCAACCCACCATCAAGAGCACTGTTGAACGATTCTTGTTGTCAGATGCTTGTTGAGTCAGAATCTATTTTCCTGAAGTTTCCTCTGACTATTTCTAGTCTCACTACAGGGAATAACACAGAACCTTTTTGCTCTTAGGCCAATCTTTCAATTATTTAAAGGCAGCCACCACATCTGCTCACGAAATCTTTTTTTTTCTCCAGACTAAATACGCTCAGCTTCTCCATCCAGCTGAATTCTTTCCATCTAGTTTGCCCAGTTTGGACATGTTCCCCTTTGTCTGGCTTTTCCTAAAACCCAACGCACCATATTTGATTGCTAGATCATCTCCTCGATCATATCACGATGACTGACATGGCACTAAAGCATCGTGATGGGAATACGTAATAGTAAGCCCTCGGTTCACAATCACAATTGAGTCCAATATTTATGTTGCTAAGTGAGACAGTCGTTAACGTGAATAATGACCTTTCTTGCCACAGTTTTTTGAGTGGATCACTGCGGTTATGAAATCACGGGTGTCAATCTGGCTTCCCCATTGCTGGTTGCAAAAGGTGATCACACCTGACCCTGGGACACTGCAACAGTCAAAAATACGAATCAGTTGCCAGGTGCCTGAATTTTGATCATATGACCATAGACCATATGACTACTAGGACTGTCCTAGGCTTGAAAGATAAACAGAAGTCACTTTTTTTCAAGGGCTGTTGTAGGGAGTTTGAAAAAGTAGAATATAAAATATAAAAGGAAAAGAAACTTTTTCCTGTTGTGGCCCGCCAGCGGCCAGTGGATATGGCAGCAGATTCGGACAGTGAGGAGGTTGGGGAGGAACATGGGCCAGTCCTGGAGTCTGGGGAAGGCTCTGATGAGGGCTCTGTGTCAGAGGCAGAGAGGGGGCCAGGGCCGTCTGATAGTTGTCAACTGCCTTCGGAGTCAGACATCAGTGAGGCAGAAGGACAGCTGGATCCTGTTCCCAGTGTGCACATGCGCAGAGCTGCCAGGAGAAGGGAACAGCTAAGGAACAAGGGTCGACTAAGGAGTAAAGCCACAGGTAGATGGTGAATGGCCCCTCCCATAGGGAATAAAGAGGAGCGAAGGAGAGGGGAGTTTGCAGGAGACAATTAGTTCATTTGAGTGAAGATCTGTTCCTGCATTCTTGCCAAGTATTGCGGGCATCTGAAAGATATCGGCCTGGCCACTCTCCAAGCCTGATAAAGGTCGGTAATTGGGAACTATCTTGAAAGACTGTGGGAGAGGAAAGACTTTGCTGGAGAGGAATTCACTGTACGTTTAATAAAGGGGGTTTATCGGGACGAAGACTCGGCTTCATGCTGCTGGGGAAGCCAAAGTCAGAACATTTCCCTTCCTTCTCCCTTCTCTTCTTTGGTGTGTTCTCCCTGAAAGCTGGGTTCCCTTCCCTCCCTCGGCTTCTGTGAGAATTCACCTAAATCATTAAAAAAAAAAAAATGGCCCCAGGGAATATCCAGAGAAAAAGGAGGGGATGAATGGTGGAACTGGGAAGGAACGGAGTTGACAAGAATCAAGTGTGATGGTGATGATAGCTATTCCGCCTCTGTGGTTATTTCCATAGCCGTCTCTTCTCGGGCGGGCTGCTGTTTGCGTTATTGATTGCTCCATCCATATTTGCTGTTATTGTTCCATTCCGCAATAAAATAGATGGGAGAAAAACAGACTGCGTTCGGCCACATTTGCTTCTGTTCATCCTTGGCACGGAATGCAACTGGTGGAAAAACAGCGAGAGAATGGGTCGTCTTGTAGCTTTGGATTTAAATGCAGGTTTGCGGGAGGACGTCCGATTCGTTCATTTGGGGAAGAAATATTTCGACCATCCACGATCTGTCCTTTTCTCCAGCATTGCTGAAAACAGATACGTGCCTCCTGGGTTCATAGTCCAGTGGTGGGTTTTAAATTTTTTTACTACCGGTTCTGTGGGTGTGGCTTGGTGGGCATGGCATGGCTTGGTGGGCATGGCAGGGGAAGGATATTGTAAAATCTCCATTCCCTCCCCACTCCAGGGGAAGGATACTGCAAAATCCCCATTTCCTCCCGATCAGCTGGGACTTGGGAGGCAGAGAATAATTGGGAGCGGGGCCAGTTAGAATTTTTACTACCGGTTCTCCAAACTACTCAAAATTTCCGCTACCGGTTCTTCAGAACTGGTCAGAATCTGCTGAAACCCATCTCTGGTTCATACAATAAAATAAACCAGTGTTTCTCTAACCTGGGCAGCTGGAAAATGCGTGGACTGGGGAATTCTGGGAGCCTGGGGAATTCTGGGAGTTGAAGTCTGGGAGTTGAAGCCAGCCTGGGGAATTCTGGGAGTTGAAGTCCACGCATCTTCCAGTGGTCCAGGTTGAGAAACATTGATATTATGCTTATTAACCTAAGCAGGTTAATCAAAAATTATAGTGATTACATAGCCTGCTAAACCCATGTTTATGCCAAATGCTGGCTTAACACGACGGTCTGAGTGTTAAGACAATGGCGAAGTTCCTCTGATAAGATGAACCACAAACCATCAAGTGCAATCTTAGGCTAATCTTAGCTGTTATATAAGCTTAACCAAGCAGCCTCGGAGCCTTCCAGGGATGGCCTTGATGTACGGCTGGTTGCTTAGTAACCATTCAAAGTGATGACTCCAAAAGCTCCATTATGGCCATACGTCGAGGACTGCCTTAAATCTGGCCGTTTCTGAATGGGCTGAATGAAGTTCAAGGCTGCCATTATTCTGAGGCAGAACACAACAGCCAAGCCAAGGAGATATTTCTGTATTTCTTGGGAGGGCTCACAAATCTATTGTTTAATATATTATTTTTTCTAGTCGTTCAAAGCCCAGGATGGGGAGAGAAGGGCTTGGAAGGTCACCCATCAACTAATTTTGGTCTGGCCTTGACAATTTTGTTAAGCTCTGGACTCTTCAGTTCTATCATGAATCATGTCTGGGTTTGTTTTTTTTTTCTTTTCTTTCCCTTTAGCAAGAAGAATAAACCGAGCCTGCGCCTCTGGGATCAGCGTTCAGCAGAAGAGAACCGGTACGTGACAAGGATAAAAATCGCTTTAATGCTCATCTCTTTTTCCCCCCCTCACCTTTCATCGATTGCTTCGGATGAGGTGAGCCGACCACGTGGATCAAGTTGCTTTTCCTTTTAGGAATGTCTGCTCTGGATGTTTGCATGTTATTGACGGCATCTTTTAAATGCTTCCCCGCCACCCTAATCATGGTCTCTCCTCCAGGGCTGCTCTGGATTTCCAGACCACTGTTCACCGTGGGTGGATTCTCTTGGGAGAAGGTGAAATCAGTCACCAGAATCCACTATAGGCATCTAAGCGCCAATCAAATGACATTTGTGGGGTCCTCGGTGCTCTCTGAGCTTGGCTGTTTTCATGCAGATGTTTCATTACCCAGCAAGGTAACATCATCAGTCCTGGAAAGGAGTGGGGTTTGCGGAGTGGAGGAGAAGGAGAAGGGGAGGAGAAGGAGGAAAAGGAAGAGGAGGAGGACTGTTGGGTCCTTGGTGCTCTCTGAGCTTGGTTGTCTTCTTGTAGATGTTTCATCACCCAACTTTGCTTTGTTGATATACAGGTAGCTTGCTTGCAGATCAAAACCATAAATCACAAGTTCATTTCCCCCCCCCTCAATTTTTATGCCCAAAATCCATAGGAGGTTTCTAGTCATCAATAAACATAGATGGTACCTTTTCTCTAATCAAAGAAGTCAATTTGTCAATTCCGTCGAGAGCTGTCAATTTCACCAACCAACTCTCCATAGTGTCAAATCTTTCCCTTTCGGTGCATGTAATAATCTCGCTGCAGTAATTATATATTGAAAAGAGCCTGCTCAGTCCTGGGCTTTTTCTCGCTGAGCTCCTTGGCTGCACGTAGCCCAGCAACGCCCAAAATCTCACAGCTTGACAAGAGTAGACAATGTCAAAATACTTCCTTGCGGTGGCCTGATGAAATAATTTCCCATTGGAGAGCAATCCAGTTAAGGTGCTGGTTATGAAATTAACCGTAATTACACGAGAGGGAAAGTGGATGTTTTGCATATTGATGAAAATGGGGTGGGGGGAGGAAGAGGGAGGGATGGAGAAATCCTGAAGAACTTCAGGGATGGAGAAAGCCATTCCAATTAAAAAAAAGGGAGAAGAACCAGGTTGCTTCTACTCATCCTGAAGAACTAACACCTGGTAGGATGGACCACATCACTTAAAACAGAATGGACTGCAGGTGGTCCTTGAGTCTGTTTGCACTTCTGTTGCAAGCTGCCCAGAGTCACCTTGTAAGAGCGATGAGTTGGAGACCCCTGCCCTCTCTCTCTCTCTCTATATATATATCATATGTCACATACATACATACATACATACATACATACGATAGGTAGATAGGTAGATAGAGATAGATAGATGATAGATTTATTTATTTATTTATTTTGTTCAATGTGTATGCCGCCTTTCTCCGAAGACTCGGAGATGATAGATAGATGGATAGATAGATAGATAGATAGATAGATAGATAGATAGATAGATGATAGATAGACAGACAGACAGACAGACAGATAGACAGGCAGGCAGACAGGTAGAAATAGAGATAGAGATAGAGATAGAGATAGAGATAGAGATAGAGATAGAGATAGAGAGAGAGAGAGAGAGAGAGAGAGAGAGAAAGAGATAGATAGATAGATAGATAGATAGATAGATAGATAGATAGATAGTCAAATAGACAGATAGGGAGAGAGAGAGAGAGATAGACAGACAGACAGGTAGGTAGAGATAGATAGATAGATAGATAGATAGATAGATAGATAGATAGATAGATAGATAGATATAGATAGATGGACAGACAGGTAGGTAGAGATAGAGAGATAGAGAGAAATATAGATAGATAGATAGATAGATAGATAGATAGACAGAGAGATAGAGATAGATAGAGAGAGAGATGAAGAAATAGAGAGATGAGTGAATGGAATATATCTATATCTATATCTATATCTATATCTATATCTATATCTATATCTATATCTATATCTATCTATCTATCTATCTATCTATCTATCTATCTATCTATCTATCTATCTATACTGTATATGTGTGTGTATATATGTATATATATATACATACATACACACCCATGCACATACATGAATGAATGAATGAATGAATGAATGAATGAATGAATGAGATTTTTAAAAACATGACCTTCAGTTTGTAGCTGAATTAGCACAATCCCCAGCCTCAACTAACCCCCCCCACCCCACAGCCTCCCTTTCTGCTAACAGTGAGTGTAAATCTGGTTTTCTCTCGAAAGCCACCAGGGAAACTAATGAGTAAAACACAGCAGAGCGACAGGCAATGAAAAAGAGGAGATGAACAGAGAGAAAAGGGCTGTGGGAGAATACGAATCAGGAGGAAGGAAAAAAGAAAAGAAAAGAGACATCTTTTGCAAATATCTCTCTGCAAATGTGGCCAGATGTCTTTAAAGGTCAAATTTACAATACCCAGGAGTGCAGGCAGGATGTGTATATATATATATATAGTTATCAACCAGTAGAAGGGAGGATGGTGAATTAGCACCGTTTCGAATGTAGATCTCCAGGGCTTAAGACCGCAATCCTGGGCCAGGTCGGCTCCTTCTCACTTGGGAAGATGGTAGCCCCATTGGTTGGGGCCAGGATGAAGAAGAAACTTTAATTTTTTTCCCCACCCCCCTTTTCCTGACAAGTCATTTAAACTAAATGGAGCTAATAGGATTACTCTGCGCTTCATACATATAATCCTCTTCTTCTCTGGCTTTCAAACTAGAACGTGTTAAGGCAGATTGCCGGGGTCTTCTCAAAAGTCCCTTATGCAGTGATGAAATCCAATTTTTTTAACTACCGTGGTGGGCATGGTGTGGCTTGGTTGGCGTGGCAGGGGAAGGATACTGCAAAATCTCCATTCCCTCTCCACTCTTGGGGAAGGATGCTGCAAAATCTCCATTCCCACCCCACTCTGGGGCCAGGCGGAGGAGGTATTTGCCAATTCTCGAACTATTCAAAATTTCCGCTGCCGGTTCTCCAGAACCTGTCAGAACCTGCTGGATTTCACCCCTGCTCTTATGGCTTTGGAGAAGCATTTGTTTTAATCTCCCCCCCCCACTTTTGATTTATCAAATCAATCAAGGCATGGCCATTCCTTGGATTTTCAGATGGCGGGATGGTCCTGAATCTGGCACGGGGTTCCTGGTCAACTGAATGGGGTTGACTTTTAGCAGATCCAGGAATATCCACAACCTCAGAGATGCAGATGATACCACTGTAATGGCAGAAAGTGAAGAGGAACTAAAGAGCCTCTTGATGCGGGTGAAGGAGGAGAGTGCAAAAGTTGGCTTGAAACTCAACATTAAGAAAACTAAGATCATGGCATCCGGCCCCCTCAATTCCTGGCAAATAGATGGGGAAGAAATGGAGGTAGTGACAGAATTTATTTTCCTGGGCTCCAAGATCACCGCAGGTGGGGACTGCAGCCAGGAAATTAAAAGAAGCTTGCTCCTGGGGAGGAAAGCTATGCCAAATCTAGATAATATACTAAAAAGCAGAGACATCACCCTGCCAACAAAAGTGCGTATAGTCAAGACTATGGTTTTCCCAGTTGCAATGTATGGCTGTAAAAGTTGAACCATAAGGAAGGCTGAGTGCCAAAGAATGGAGGCCTTTGAACTCTGGTGCTGGAGGAGACTCCTGCGAGTCCCTTGGACTGCAAGGCGATCCAACCGGTCAGTCCTAGAGGAGGTCAACCCTGACTGCTCTTTAGAAGGCCAGATCTTGAAGATGAAACTCAAATACTTTGGCCACCTAATGAGAAGGACGGACTCACTGGAGAAGAGCCTAATGCTGGGAAAGATTGAGGGCAAAAGAAGAAGGGGACGGCAGAGAACGAGGTGGCTGGATGGAGTCACTGAAGCAGTCGGCGGGAGCTTAAATGGACTCTGGAGGATGGTAGAGGACAGGAAGGCCTGGAGGAACATTGTCCATGGGGTTGCGATGAGTTGGACATGACTTCGCAACTAACAACAAAAGATCCAGGGGCAACCATGACCTACATAACTGAGAACCTCCATAGGCAAGAAACGGGATCATGAAGGTCTCCATTATCCTCTGTATCTTCAGTTGCTGAACATCTAAAAAGAGTGATGATCACCATCTAGAACTCCATCCCGTGGCACGCACAAACACAACAGTGGACAACTTGAATTTGCCTCTTTTTCCACGATTAGCAACTTGCCTGGAAAGGAACGCCAAGAAATGCATGGAGCAGTCTTGCAAGAAGTCAGACCAACATGAACATCGGTGATGGGGTCCTTGGGGCTCTCTGAGCTTGGTGGTTTTCTTGCAGATGTTTCGTTACCAAACTAGGTAACATCATCAGTGCTAGAAGGGAGTGGGATTTGCTCCTTTTCTAGCACTGGTGATGTTCCCCAATTTGATAATGAAAAATCTGCAAGAAAACAACCAAGCTCAGAGAGTACCAAGACCCCACAGTTCCCCTCCTCCTCCTCCTCCTCCTCCTCCTCTCCCTAAACCCCATTTCCTTTTAGCACTGATGACGCTCCCTAGCTGGGCCATAAAACGTCTGCATGAAAACAGCCAAGCTCAGAGAGCACCAAGGACGCCCACCAATGCTCAGTCCTGAGCTATAAATATTCTATATTCTCTTCTAGTTGGACATCATTCAAGATTCAGACTGAAATCTTCTCAAGCCGCATCTGGAGATGTCAAAATTGGATATATTAAAATAATAACTCCCATTGGTTTTTCTATTTTTGATCGTGTGTCTTTTTAACTCGGCACCTAGTAAGCTTTATTCAGAGAGATAAAAAGAAATCGCGAAGAGTTTCATTCCAGGGCCTTTGTGCATTTCAGATTGCAGCTTTGAATGTCTTAACCAACATCTGCTGGAGTCCTTAGCTCTTTACGGTTGCTCATTAACATAGTTACATTTGTAATGTGCTAATATCATTAATATTTTAACTGCTGCTCTTTGATCGTTCTTATTGATTCGCTCTATAACTTCCTTTCTCGGTTTTGTCCTTTTGTACCTTCCTATTTCTCGTTCTGTTTGCTTACCGTAAGCCACAATGATTTAACAGAAAAGCAGAATATAAATATTTAAAGTAAAATAAACGAAACAGCTGAACAGGGCAAACACAGGAGAGGAACAGGAGAGGAAGTTTGTGTGCAGAGAAGGTATTTCCACATCTAATATGGAATGTTCCTGGAGAGGGAAGGGAAACAAGTTTAAACAACGACACTCCTGGAACGGTGCACTAAATAATGCCAAGCAATAGAACAATATTTATCTCAAGTTTGGCAACTTGTAGCTGTTGTCTCAAAGATGCTTTTCCGAAAGGCAACTGGAACTTTTGTTTCTTTTTCTTTGAAGACGTTTCGCTTCTCATCCAAGAAGCTCCTTCAGTTCAGAACTGAAGAAGCTTCTTGGATGAGGAGCAAAACCTCTTCAAAGAAAAAAAACCAAAAGTTCCACTTGCCCTTTGGAGAAGTGCCTCTGGGACAACCCTAACCTGGATGATTGAGAATCTCCATAGACATTGAAGCTGTCTCGACTTCAACTCCTACAATTCCTCAGCCAACCACACCAGCCCAAGATATAAAAGTCAATGGGAATTAAGGTAAAGGTAAAAGTTCCCCTCGCACACATGTGCTAGTTGTTCCCGACTCTAGGGGGCGGTGCTCATCTCCGTTTCAAAGCCGAAGAGCCAGCGCTGTCCAAAGACGTCTCCGTAGTCATGTGGCCGGCATGACTCAACGCCAAAGGCGCACGGAACGCTGTTCCCTTCCCACCAAAGGTGGTCCCTATTTTTCTACTTGCATTTTTTTTTATGTGCTTTCGAACTGCTAGGTTGGCAGAAGCTGGGACAAGTCACGGGAGCTCACCCCGTTACGCGGCACTAGGGATTCGAACTGCTGAGCTGCCGACCTTTCGATCGACAAGCTCAGTGTCTTAGCCACTGAGCCACCGTGTCCCCTTCAATGGGAATTATGTTTTAACAAATTCAATTTTGACATCTTCGGATGTGGTTTGAGAAGTTCCAGGCCGAACCTCGGCTAACCGATATCCATATTGGTCCAAGATGCTGGCCTGGGAGTTGAAGTCCACCCACGTTGGAGTGATCAAGGTTGAGATACGATATATCCAAGGTGGGATGCCTTTATCCTGCCCCACCCCGCCCCCCAATACTGGATATGGTCTCATGAAGCCTTCACATTCAGTTATCATTTAGAAAGCGATCAAAATCTGAATTCAATGTCCTTTGCCAAGGAAATGAAATCAAATGGAGACGTTGTCCCCGGCGTTGCTAAGAGATATGACTTTATATGGATTAGAAGGGAAAGATGGATGACCCTTCTGTCTTTTTTCTCTCTGCTATCAGCGTGGACCAATAAGCTGCTTCAAAATGAAACGCCATCCTTCCTTGTCATTGATTTATAGGGCTTCATGTATTTTGCGGATACTAAAGAGAAAACAGGGGTTGTCCTGGCATTTATTAGCATTTATTCAATTATGCAGGTCAGGGAGGCAATTAATGTTCACCTGCCTTGTCACATCAATTGTTCATCTATCCATCCGTCTTTAGAGAGCTGGAGCTCACTTTGGAGACAGCCGAGGGCAAAGTTAGGACTGAGCCAACTCAGGAATGGAAGGCAGGAGAAGGAAACTCAAATCAGGGTCTTTCTTACCAGGAAGAGAAGTCAGGCTTCAAGAGAAGCCATTGATCTTCACTGGGTGCTTGGGATGGAGGCAGCATCATCAGAGCCAGTGGTGAAATCCAAATTTTTTTTACTACTGGTTCTGTGGGCGTGGCTTGGTGGGCTTGGTGGACATGGCTTGGTGGGCATGGCAGGGGAAGGATACTGCAAAATCTCCATTCCCATCCCATCCAGGGGAAGGCTACTGCAAAATCCCCATTCCCACCCCACTCCTGGGGGAAGGAATTGCAAAATCTCCATTCCCACCCCACTCCTGGGGGAAGGAATTGCAAAATCTCCATTCCCACCCCACTTTGGGGATAGCCAGAGGTGGTATTTGCTGGTTCTCCGAACTACTCAAAATTTCCGCTACTGGTTCTCCAGAACCTGTCAGAACCTGCTGAATTTCACCCCTGCCTTGGAGGTCTTCTAGTGCAGCTTGTTGCTCAGGCAGGAAACCCTACACCATTTCAGACAAATGTTTGTCCAGGCTCTTCTTAAAAACTTCCAGTGTTGGAGCATTCACAACTTCTGGAGGCAAGTAGTTCCACTGGTTAATTGTTCTCACTGTCAGGAAATTCTTCCTTAGTTCTAGGTTGCTTCTCTCCTTGATTAATTTCCATCCATTGTTTCTTGTCCTGCCTCCTGGTGCATTAAAACATCTTTAAATGCAACTCAAAAAATGCATTTTCCTCCTCCCCTATTTTGGGTTCCTCTCCCCCTTTCTCCATAACAGACAGAAGGGGAGAATATCAACTCCAAAGAAAATTGAGTTGACAACTTTTTTTCAGGATAATTTATTTATCTCCCCGTCTCCTGGAGAGTGAAACCATTATAACCTCACTCTCCCTCCGCCTCTTCCCTTTCCCCGCCCCCACACCCAGTTGTCTTGGCGACCAAATTTATTCAGTCCTCACACTTATGACAACAACAGCGTTCCCATGATCAAAATTCAGGAGCTTGGCAACAGGCGTGTATTGCCGTCCCGAGATCATCTGATCGCTTTTTCAACTTTCTCAGCCAGCTTCCTTATCAAGCAAAGTCAACAGAGGGAACTGGATTCGCTTAACGACTTTCAGGATTCATTTAACAATGGCAGTGATTGGTTTAACAACCATATAAAAAAAAAAGTAGTAAAATCAGGCGCCACTCATTTAACAACCCCTTTGCTTAACAAAGGAAATTCCAGTTCCAGTTGTGTTTGTAAGGTGAGGACTAGTGGCATTAGTGGATTTAAATCCAGCCTTTATTTTCTGCAGATGGCGTACGTCAGAGTTTCTCCACCTGGGAGTGAGAAGTGAGCAACGCTAGGAGCTCCTAGAGACGTTTCTTTTTGTAGCCGTGACAAGTGGCACTTGTTGAACAAGCACCCAAAAAGAGCTGCAGCTGGAAGTTTATAAATAAATTTAGACTTTCAGGAAAGAATGATCTCTGAAGCTGAAAATCGCAAACTTACCACTTGGAGATTGCAATGTACAGCTTTAGTAGCATCTTCTGTCGGGGGAAAATTGTAGCCCATGACGCTTAAGTTTGCCTCGATCTCTACGCATAGTTCTAAAGCTTTTTTAAAAAAATCTTATTTCTTGCGGTAACGGCTATCTCTGGGTCCTTAATTCTTAGCCAAGGGAAAACCTTTGCTGAAACGGAGAAACGAAACTTGAGCAATTGAGAACATCCTATAAGCTAGGACAGGAGTCAGCAACCTGCAGCTCCGGAGCTGCATGCGGCTCTTTGGGCCCTCTGCTGTCGTTCCCTGTTGGTGATCCCACCACTGGCTGGCCCCGCCCCTCGCCCTCCCCTCCCAGTCACTCCTCACCTGGCCTGAGAAGGTAAGGGCGACGGCAGTGGATGGAGAAGTGGCCAGGGCAGAGGGAGAGAGATACAGAGAGAGGGGGAGAGAGAGAGACATAGAGAGATAACAGAGAGAGAGGAAGAGAGAGGGAGGAGGGAAGGAGGGAGGGAGGGAGGGGAGAGACAGATATGTCAAAACTGTTTTGTGGTTCCTGGTGTTTTTTAACAACCAGTTCTCTGCCCTAATGACCGGCTGGGTAGGCGTGGCTTGGGGGGTGTCACATGACTAGTGGAAGTGAGTGACATTGAGTTGGCCATGCCCAACCAGGTTTTGTGGCTCCCGGTGTTTTCTTTTCTGTAGGAAACGGGTCCAAATGGCTCTTTGAGTGTTTAAGCTTGCAGACCCCTGAGCTAGGACAATGAATGGTTCCCAACCTTTCTGGTTTGCGTGGCCCGGTTCTGAATGGGTCATGGCCCAGTACCGGGTTGTCCCAGCCCAGCGGGTTGTTGGGGACCCCTAAGCTAGGATATCTGAAACTGCCTGCAAGCACACATAAGGTGAGCATAAGGTATGATTTCACGACATCTTCAGAAATATCTCCTAATCGCTCCCCGAAACCGTAGAGCGATTACAGAGAATTAGGGAGAAGCCCAGCTGAATATCTTCTAAATTCCCTCCTTGATTGTTTTCTATCCATTGCTAATCAAGGAGAGAACCAACCTTAGGCCGAAGGAGCATCTTGCCTTCCCAGAAGTTGTGAGTGCTTGATAATGATCAAACATGGAATTTATTTTGCCAACGGTTGGAAAAAAAGGGGTCGGGATGAAGGATGTACATTTGCATTGTTAAGCGAATTAAATACCCAGACAATGCGATGTTCATTAAAGCACTTAGAAATGTATTTAATAGAAAATCAATAAAAAATAGAAAACAGGGAAAAATAAAAAAAAGAGAGGTCCCAAACTATGGTAAACATAGTCAAGATAGCAGCCACGATGGTTACAATCTGTTTGCTTGGTGTTTTTTTTTAATGTGTAATGAATATTGTTCATTGCTTGGTTTCCTGTATGCTGTTCTGCCCCAGCTACGGACCCCAAAGAACGCAGCACACACAAAGTCCGTTCAAACCTTAGTTTACTAAAAAAACCAGTCTTTTACAACAACGGCTGGTAATTAACTGCATTAACAGCCGCCAAGAATTCAAAGAATAATAACTGAAAGCTTATTGTGGTTGGCAGAATGCCCAGAAGCAATTTGCAGGAAGCTGATAAGGTAAGCAAGACAAGACACGAAGGTATGTGAACGAAGTTGTTCCCTGCAAATTGCTTCAGTCGGCGTTCCTCCTTAAATAGGCTAAGGGAGTGGCCAATTAACCCCAAGCCTTACTCTCGAGGAGACCTCCTCCGGAAGAGCCACTCCTGCCTTTTGGCAGCTCTGCGCGCCCATGCATCGAGAAGAGGCTCCTCCTCTTTGTCTTCTTCACTTAAGGGAGGTTCTGAAGGCCCTGGCTGAATCCCTGCCTCTGGCACCACATCTTCTCCAGCCTCCTCATTGTCTGACTCGAGTGCCAGCTGCACAGGCTGCTGGCGCAGCACCACACCAGCCTCCTCACTGTCTGAATCAGCTACTAGCTGCACAAGCCGCGTACGGGCCACAACATATGCCTTATAATTATATTCCTACATTACTACCAAATAAATATTTCCTTCAGATTAAAAAAATAAAAGAAAATAAAAGAAGAAGTTGTGAGTGCATCAAAACCGGAGGGTTTTAAAAAGAAATTGAACAGCGAGAACGATATAAAGAAGTCAGCCTTGGGCAGGGGGCTGGATTAGAAGGCCTCCCAGGTCCCTTCCTATTCTGTTATTCTATTTTGTTTCTCAGGTTAAGTAATGTTTCAGTCAGAGTTTTCTTTTTTGTTGTTGTGGTTTATGTGACAGCTCCTGCCTATTCCTCTCAAGGTCATTTCTCTAATTCTCTGCAGTGATGGAGTAGGGGATTCAACTAGTGTGACCCTTCATATATTGCTTTGACAATCTTATCCACTGTGAAGTCCCCAGAGGTGTTAGATTTTGCCAAGCAGTCCACGGGTCCACAGAATTGGGGGAAAGATGCTTTAGAATAGTGGTCCTTAAATCATTTTAACCCTCTTAGACAGTGGTGAAATCCGAATTTTTTTTTACTACCGGTTCTGTGGGCGTGGCTTGGTGCGCATGGTGTGACTTGGTGGGTGTGGCTTGGTGGGCGTGGCAGGGGAAGGATACTGCAAAATCTCCATTCCCTCCCCACTCCTGGTGGAAGGAATATTTGCAACCTGCAGTCTACACAGCAGCTCCAAGAAATGGTAACTCACATCCTCTGTTTACTTTACAAATTAACAGAGTTGGAAGGGACCTTGTAGGTCATCTAGTCCAACCCCTTGCCCAAGCAGGAGACCCTACACCATTTCTGACAGAGGGCAGTCCAGTGTCTTCTTGAAAGCCTCCAGGAATGAAGCTCCCACCACTTCCGAAGGCAACTTCTATTCCATGGGTTCATTGTTCTCACTGTCAGAAAATTTCTCCTTATTTCTAGGTTGAATCTCTCCTTGATCGGTTTCCATCCATTATTCCTTGTCTGGCCTTCGGGTGCCTTGGAAAATAACGCGAACCCCTTCTTGCAGTACTTACTTCTTACAGTACTTCTACTTACAGCAGGACAGCCTACTAACTGGAGTAGCCACATCCCTTCACTAACCACCTTTCCACCCTCAGGAGCATAACAAATTAAAGTTTAATTTGTGTGTATTGTTTAATGGACTGCTAAATTGGCCACGCCCACCCAGTCACATGACCACCTTGTCACGCCCACCCAGCCGGTCTGCCCCCCCCAACAGTCTGAGGGACCGTGAATTGGCCCCCTGTTTAAAAAGTTTGAGGACCCCGGTCTAGTTTAACGAAAAGAAGGACCAGGGGTGACATCATAGGAATCTTCCAATATCTGAGGGGCTATCACAGAGAAGAGGAGGCCAACCTCTTCTCCAAAGTATCTAAAGACTAGCTGGCCTTTAGCTTTAGAACATTGGGCTACAAGCAAAACGCACGGTATTTCGAATTTCTGTTCCTTCAACCCTTCCCTGCATTGCTTCCATATGCAATTAGGAAGACAGCACGACTCAGATCAGTTGCACTCATTGGGAAAATAAGCCATTAGATGGGGACATCTGTGGAAGAGTGAAGTGGGGTGAAGGTCAGAAGATGGTAGCTGCAACAGGGCAGTCCCAGCCACTCTCTATGTGAGCCCCTCTTTGCAGAAGTCCCAGGGTGTGAATTTTTAAGTCGCTGCCAGAGTCTTTTGCTAGCTGCGGTGTAATCCGAGCCCTGGACGAGAGAGAGCGAGAGAGCGGTAACAAATCCCGGTAATACGGCTCTAAGTGAAATGAAAGCGTAATGATACGTCAATTTCCATGTTGTAGTACAAGCCTGACACACTACAAGGTGCGACTTCGAGGTTAATATTCAGGGGTTAGTGGAGAACGCCCAATCTTAAAAGCCAGGCATTTAATGCGCTTGAAATGGAAGTATATACTCTTTGACCATTCAGATTGTATCATGCTGTAGTAACAAGGAGTGCCAGGAAAGAAATTGCATTACAGACACATTGCAGGGAGACCAGGATTGAAGGGTGGGGGGTGGGGGAGCACAGACGTGTTTCTCAGCCACGGCAGCTTGAAGGTGTGTGGACTTCTGGAGTTGAAGGACTCCAAGAACAAAGGAAGGAAGCTCTCCGGCAAACAGAAAATGAGCCCTCTCCAAAAAGAAGCCACCACCAGGATTTTTTGATGTGCCTATACCAGGCCTGGGTTGATTCAGATGTCCTGGGAAACCACGGCTTCCCAGGGCAAATAAACCATACTGAATGATGATTGAGCACAGTTTCCTTTGCTTCTTCTCTTTCTCTTCCATAACTACTCAGGTGTGTTAGAAGAAATATCCTTCTGGGTTCAGCTCTAAGTTGGGAAAAAAGACACTGGAAACATGGAGACTGCTTGAAAAGATGGTTTAATGGTGGTCAGGATCACATGGTTTGAGTTCCTGAACAGAAAAAAAAGGGCGAGATGCAGCAAGTCCCCGGGTTTTATGCCCTCTCTGGCTTTGAACTTCCTGGGGCCCCAAAAGTGTATCCTGATTGTTTGTCAGACTCCCAGGGGGTGGGGGTCTTAGCTAGCCTTGCTGGCTGATGTAATCTTCCCAGGTGCCATGTGGTGAGTTTCTGTTGCTAGATGGGTCCTATTGTGTTAGTTTCTGTTGCTAGATGGGTCTTATTGTGTTGCAGATGATGGTCCATTGACAAAAGGGGGGCCAGGAAGGTGGGAGCTGCTTTGTCTTTAAAACATGTTTCTCCATTTCTCAACCAGGGAAATATAATATTCTGCCTTTTTAATATTTCCTAACATATTTCATTCTTTTAGGAAAGGGGTGGGTGATAACTTCCTACAGGTGAAAGGTTCAACTCCTATTTTTTTGAACAAGCCACAGTTCTCTCTGATGTCCATCTTTATTTTGTTTATTTATTTATTTATTTATTTTGTTGAGTACGTATTAGATAATATATATAAGTATAAGCATGAATTGAATACATAAAATGAATACAATTAAAGGGAACATTAGGACAGGGATGGTAGGCACGCTGGTGCTCTTATGCACACCCCTTACAGACCTCTTAGGAAAGGTGAGACAGTGGTGGATTTCAAATTTTTTTACTACCGGTTCTGTGGGTGTGGCTTGGTGGGCGTGGCAGGGGAAGGATACTGCAAAATCTCTGTTTCCTCCCTATCAGCTGGGACTCGGGAGGCAGAGAATAAATGGAGGTGGGGCCAGTCAGAATTTTTACTACCGGTTTTCCAAACTACTCAAATTTTCCGCTACCGGTTCTCCAGAACTGGTCAGAACCTGCTGAAACCCACCTCTGGGGTGAGGTCAACAGTAGCCAATCAAAGGGTTAAAATTTTGGGGGTTTTGGGATTTAAGAGGCATTCAATTGAAATCTTTTGTGCAAAATAGCCCCTTGAGTTGAGACCCTGCCTTTTTTCAAATACGGCTGACTATCCTTTCCTTACGGCTGACTATCTCCGAAACTCTATCTACCTCAGATCGTTCATTGTTTAAAAGAGGAAACAACTATCTTGATCTCAAGCAGCAGAAAAGCGGCTCCATTGGGGAAGCCCTGATTTCATGTTAGATCCCGAATCTAGGGTTTTGCTAAAGAAACAAGAGATTGCCCTAGGTTTAGAAAACAATTGCTTTAAATATTGAAAAATCAGCAGTTAGGGGGAAAAAACAACAACCCCAAAGCACACAACCAAAATAGGATGCATTGCAATTGTTGGCATTATTTTACAATAGTTCAACTCTCAGATGTGACATGTTGGTGCTGTCAATTTTTGGGCTACCGACAGAAGCAGAGATGTGGGAAGAAAGAGTCGCAACTGCCTTATCTTTTGGCAAGAGTTATCTTTTGGTTAGAAAGAGGTCCAGAGCTCGCCAGCCTAGGATGAACTTGGAAGCTAAGCAGGACCTGGTTATTCTTTGAATGGGAAATGCTTAGGAAAATCCTCAGGGCTAAGATAAACCGGAAAAGCCAACCAACCAACCAACCAACCTCTATCCTAGAAGAAGACAATGGAAAACTATGGTCATATCATTGCTACAAAGGATTCAAAAAAGCTTCCCTAGCTTGCAGGACTGCTGAGGGGGCGGTCAGAGGAGGAACATTTATTTATTTATTTATTATTTATTTATTATTATTTATTAGTTAATCAAGCAAACAATCAATCAATCACATTTTATTTAATTTATTTGTTTATTTTTTTGACTTTGCTTTCATTTATATGCCTCCCTTCTCCGGAGACTCAGGGTGGCTTACAATGCGTTAAGGAATAGCCTTCATACTTTTGTATATTTATACAAAGTCAGCTTATTGCCCCCACAATCTGGGTCCATTAAATAAATAAATATTTATTTATTTAATGGGACTTGTATGCCGCCCTATCTCCACAGGACTCAGGGCGGCTGACAACGATTAAAACAGAACAAACAGACCATTAAAACAGAAGTCCAAGTTAAAATTAAGAAATTCAATAAAACACCATTTCCCAAGAACTCCAGCCCATCTGCAACAATGACAGACCTCAACATATACAACATATACAAGCCACAAGTTTCCTCCAGTTCTCTCTCAAGCCATCCTGAAACTGAGCATTGCCCCCTGGGTGAGTCACGCTGATAATCCCACCACCGCCTCTGGATTCCTGGATGGACATGTTGGCAGTTAGTGTTGGATCAGCCCAAATTCTTTCTCACTCTCTCTCTTCTGTCACAGCATCTCCAGCCAAAATTCCTACCGTTCTTGTGTGAGCAGTCATCGAAGCTTTATCCATGCTGAGAGACTTTGCACATGGAGCACAGGGTGTGGTGAGTCAAGCTATTTTTTTTAAAAGCATAGTTTTGGTCCTTGTACACAATCAAGTAGGGAGTATCACTCACACACAGATTCATCCTGCTGTTTTCTTAAATTGATGGCCCTTGTTACACGTTCTTGTCTCTCGAAGCTAAGCTAAAGGCCTGTAGAGATTCTCAGTCACCCAGGTCATGGCTGTCCCAAAATTACTGTTTCAGGAGGCAACTGAAGCAACCACCTACATATATCTACCTACCTACCTACCTACATCTATCTATCTATCTATCTATCTATCTATCTATCTATCTATCTATCTATCTATCTATCTATCTATCTATCTATCTATCTATCTACATATCCATCTATCTACATATCTATCTACATATCTACCTACCTACCTACCTACCTACCTACCTACCTACCTACCTACCTATCTCTTTATCTACCTACCTACATATATCTACCTACCTACCTACATCTATCTATCTATCTATCTATCTATCTATCTATCTATCTATCTATCATCTATCTATCTATCATCTATCTATCTACATATCCATCTATCTACATATCTATCTACATACCTACCTACCTACCTACCTACCTACCTACCTACCTATCTCTTTATCTACCTACCTACATATATCTACCTACCTACCTACATCTATCTATCTATCTATCTATCTATCTATCTATCTATCTATCTATCTATCTATCATCTATCTACATATCCATCTATCTACATATCTATCTACATATCTACCTACCTACCTACCTACCTACCTACCTACCTACCTACCTACCTATCTCTTTATCTACCTACCTACATATATCTACCTACCTACCTACATCTATCTATCTATCTATCTATCTATCTATCTATCTATCTATCTATCTATCTATCTATCTATCATCTATCTATCTATCCTCTCTCTCTCTCTCTCACACACACACACACACACACACACAGAGACACACTTCCCTGGAATCTTTTTTGTGTGGTTTATAAACATTATTAAAGAATAAAAGCTGATGGGGTTGGTTTGTTCTAACTCTTTGTCCAGGACTCTTAGAAGTATGTTACCCAATCCAACTGATGATGATTGGGTGCTTGGTTTTGACACTAGAATAAACCAAGGGCACTTTGATTTCGTCAAACACCTACGCTCCTTTTATCTAAAGATACTTAAATTAGCCTCACCAATCAAACCACATCCACAAATTGTGGACTACAGCTTCCATCCATGTCAGTAGGTTGGGGACAATGAGGCCAATGGTCCAGAAATCATGGTTTATAGTGTCTATTGCTCCTACCAGATTAGAGGCAATGGATCTGTAATATGCTACATGCAGGGATGAAGCAAGCTCCTTTAGCTTCTCTTCCAAAGCATTGGACTTCATCTGGACTTCTTTTCAGAAGCCAAATACTCAAAGCAAAGCTTTAATCTGCTGGAAAGAAAACCCACATGCTTCAAAGAGTGACATATGATTCAAGACCAGGGGCTATTATCTTTGAAACCACAACTGGATCATATCCAGCAAGGCTTGATCAAAGAGCTCTAATTTGTAGGTTGTGGTCCATCCTTAACATAGTTATTTATAGTAGAGAAAGGAACCAACAGAACTGAGGGACACTTCTCAGCGACTTTCACGCTTCCCTAGTCTGGGCCTATCACAGAAAGGGAGAGATGGTCTGATTCCACTTTCTCCAGCTTTTAGATCAGTGTTTCTCAACCTTGGCTACTTGAAGATGGGCGGACTTCAACTCCCAGAATGCACGTTGGCTGGAGAATTCTGGGAGTTGAAGTCCATCCACCTTCAAGTGGCCAAGGTTGAGACACACTGCTCTAGATGGTTTGGAATTGTGCCAATGAACACAAAAGATGGAGGTAAGCCTTGAAAAAAAAAGGACAGGTCAAGAAAAAAGCTGAAACAAGGAACCTTAACATGGCCTAAGAAGGATGAGCATGTTTGGAGATCATGGAATAATCAATGTTTGGGAGTGGGCTGCTTTTTAAAGGAAAGGATAAAGCATGGCTGGTGGGCATTTGGAACAGAACAGTTCCATATTGTAACTTTCTGTCTCCTGTCTCTACATGAACATCTGGAGAAACTTTCATTGGTCCAGAAGCTCTTTTTTCAGAATTCTTGACCAATCTGGGGCGTCTCTAGCCTCAACTCTGATGATGTTACTGAGTTTGGGTCAGTTGGGAAACATCTGCAAGAAAACAACTAAGCCCAGAGAGCAGCAAGGACCCCTCAGCCTCAACTGTCTCCCATCTACCGGCCTAAAGTCAAGTTGTTCTTCTCCATTGTTTTGGTCAGAGTTCCAAGTAGCACCCCCAACCAACGAAAGAAAACTCCGAGGCTTGAGTTTTTATTAGAGATGTCATATTGGCACATCTGGGAAAACCCGAACCTGAAAACTTCCAGGTTTTCCCCACCCAAAAGAAAGTCCAAGTCCCTTCCCCCTGCACCCACATGTCCATCACATGGTCCAGTCAAAGCACCATCCCAACTGAAGATGCCTCCCAGTTCCAGCCCTCCAGGTGCAGGGCAAGATGTCCTTGACTCTCTGAGAAAGGAATGTTACTTTGACTATATATCACCCTGGCTCCATACAACCCCCCCTCCCACTTTCTCGCAGTAGTAGATGTGGCAGGCTTGAAGGCCTAATGCAAAAGATGGCTTCCAGGCCTGACAGTTTTTTGACGTTCTTCATGCTTCAGTTCCTGTTTGGACCGGGTTTGTCCAGATGTACCTGATCTCTTTCCCATCTAAGATTTCCCTGGGCTGCTAGGTTGTATTTGCACAATTCATGTCACCTGGCCCCTAAATTCACCCCTTTTCTGAGTTTCCCTAGGATACCGAACCACAAACAAACCCAACAATCTGGGTTTGGATGGGAAGCTAAGACTCTAACCAAGGTAAACCTGAACCAAGCTTCTCGTGGCTTACAAAAACTAGCTGAGTTTTTTTGCTAAGTTACTGAAGCATGGCTGATCACAGTCCATTGTCATCTTTAGTCTTGCGGTGCATTACTTCTGTTGGACGCATCGAATGTTTTCTTAATTAAAAAGCCGAATACATTTCCTGGGGAAAAACAACAACAAAAAGCCCAATCTTCTAGGCATTTGCTTCCTGCTCTATCAGCACTTCTATCTGGATTGAGCATCGCTGCTTCATTCCCAATCCTTAACCCGGTTATCGTGAAGTTTTTAATTCTGGAAATCTCTCTTGTTTATGGCTAAAACTGCTTAACCGATGGTTATCAAGAGTTCTTCTGGAGAGCATGTTGGTTGGAAAAAGGACCATTCCTGCACTGAGAACTGATGTGGTTGTATGGGGCAGCACGGAGGAGATATTTTCAGCTTGTGGGACTGAAAAGGCTCGAGTTCAAGTTCTACCAGGACTTTCATCCGGCTTTTATGGTATCTTAGGTTCTATTCATGAGTTTTTAGTAACTTAGGAAATTGCATGATAGTTTTGAGTGGGTGATTTATAGGGCAGTTGGGAAGTGGGGCTCAGGGAGAAGATAAAAGAATGTTTAGGTGGAGAAATCATCAGATCCAAAGATTTGATGGCAGGGAGAAATAAAGACTCTTCAAGTTGAACTTGGCTTCTGGGGATGACGTTGTCATAGTTTTTCTTGGCAATAATGTGGAGGGAGATTTCCCTTGTCTTCTTCTCCAGCCTAGATCATAACCTGGAATTTCATGATGGCTGCCCACCAAGAAAAATACATTATTTGAGGACTCTTGGAGCTGTTTGGAAGTAGAGGGGCAAGCTGTCATAAAATAAATACAAGTAATATTCAAGTGTAACTTGATTAGGGTTGTTTTTTGAGATCTACTAGATCATCCTAGATTGATCGTGTGCTATTAAGTTGGTGTCAATACTTAGTGACCAGCTAGATGGATTTTCTCCAGGAAAGTGGCCAACCAACCTGGACCTTCAAGTCTTCCAATGGTGCTACACTAGTCCACCCATCTTGCATTTAGGTGAGAAGTTAGGCTTTCAACGGTAATCGTGCCCGAAGGAAACATTCTCAAAGATTCCTCTTGTAGATTAACAAATATCAGCACCAGTTTCCATGGATATAAAGCTGTCCTTCTCGTCGTTTGCCTGTGAACTGAATGGTCCAATTCAAGCAGCAAACCCGGTTCATGCATCATCCTAAACCATGGTTTATTTAAGCACAGTTTCCAGGAAAAACCATAGGCGATCAGATGCTAAACCAAAGAAACTCCATTATGGCTTATAAAAAAATGTTTGAACTTAGCCTATAAACTATTATTAGCAGGACATCTTAACTAGGGTTGGAAACATTCCAAATTTTCAAACCAGTGATGATGATTTAAGCTTCTTCTCAGCTTTCTTCTTCTTACTCTGCTCCTGAGACAAACTGACCTCCTATCTTAACCTTACAAAAGTTGCCAGTTTGAGAATCCATGGCAAATCAGAGGGAATACAAACCATGGTTTGTATTCCATAATTCATAACTTAATTCCTTAGTCAATAATAACCGTGTCCAATAGTACAAAACATAATTCCTTATTCTATCCCTTAAAGGTTCCTTAACTGTGGTTTAGCCTGATGTCTGAAGCCGGAAATAGGATTTCTGAGTACTTCAAGAAAGTTAGCGCTATATTTTATAATGTTATCAAAATGCCCAAATGCTAACGTGGGAGTAATATAACATTGTGATTCTGAGTGATAGAATGCATCTCTCTCTGTGTGTGTTTTAAACACAACAGGTCAGAAATTCTAACACCAACTGAGTAACAGGCAAGAAATTAACGAGTAGTAATTAGCCCAAACTAATCGATGTATCGATTGTTAAGATTTTCAGGCTAGTTGATCAGTAGAAATTACCAGTAACAAAAGGTGGCAATAATCCTTTGGGGCGGAAATGTTTAGATCTATCGAAACAATTAGAAATAGGCTCCCATTTTACAAATGGGACACACTGAGGCTCTGGGCTGTACAGTTTTATCTGACTGGACATTATGCATAAAAGACTATTTATTGCATTATGGATCTGAAAAAGAGCTCCTGGCTACATACAGGAAGAGCAGAAATTTTGCTTCCATGCTTTAAAGCTCCCCAAACAGCAGAAGCCACTATGCCTCGATGCTCCACTCACACAAAGAGATGTTTCACTATGCGCATCAATGAACTGCCGTGGGGTTAAGGGGGCGTAGAATCAGGTACGGAAGCTCTTATCACCACCTAGGTGTCTCTCTTTGAAGTCCCTGGCATTCACCATACAAAAAGAAATTCAGGGAGGGGGTAAACACGAAGACCCCGGTCCTTGTTCAACATCTTGGACAGCAGTGCCATTGCTTAAGTCAAGCATCTGATTGAAACCCAGGCTAAATCTCAACTCCTGATTTTCCCACTAGCCTCCCGTAGTTAGGAGGAACATAAAGACAACTGCTTGGAAACCGTCTGGAGGTTGGTTGCCACACTGAAAAAGGTACCCCCCTTTCATTTCTCAAACGGTACCCCACTACTTCTGGGGCCCACCTGGTGTTCTCCAGGAGGCCCATCCTATCCAGACCAAGCGGTACAGTTCTTAAGTCCCCCCCCCCCAAAGTCAATGACTCTCCATCTATTTGCCAAGAAAAAGCAGCATCTTTGAAATGTGACCTGGAGAAGAAAGAAAGAGTCTCCCACTTTTTTTTTGGGTGGGGGGGGGGAAGAGGAAAGAGACAGGAAGAAGGGGAGGTTGGATGGAAGATATTTGTGATGGGAAATAAGCTGGCAAAGCAGAAGGGTGGGAAATGAAGAGGGCACAGCCAAGAAAACCCCCAAATTTGCTTTTCAGCTCTTGGAAATTGTCCTCAATGCTGGTCTTAAAGCTGATCTCTCCCTCTTTTTTTCTCTCTCTCTCCCTCTCCCTCCCCCTGTCTCTTTCAGCGAAAGCCCACCCTGTGCTCCAAAAAAACGTGTCCAGACCCCCAACTCCCATTGACAATTCAGGTCTTTCCATCCAATAGCTTCTCTCCTTCCCTCCCTCCCTCTCTCTTTCACACACACACACACACACACACACACACACACACACACACACGGAGGGGGGAGAGGGAGAGGGAGAGGGAGAGAGAAAGAGAAAGAGAAAGAGAGAAAATCAGGCAAGCCAAAGTGGATCAGGAGGACAGCCGGTGGCACAAATACAGCACACACACACACATAGGCACCCTGGTTGTGTAAGAACAGAGGGAAAGGGGGGCACAGAGCCGCAAAGACACCCCCTTGGAAGCCAGACAAAGCCCCCCTCTCCACTTGCGCCCCCCCCAAGGATACCCCTCCCCAGGACCCAACCCTTGCCTGAGACACACACAGATCAAAGGCGTCTTCTCTTGCCTCTGGCACACGCAGGCTTCTTCCAAAGATTAGAAAAGGAGGGGAGGGGATCCAGACAATAAGCACACACCCTTATCACCTTCACGGTGGGTGAAAACACAGGTGGATTGTCCCCTTCTCTCCCCCCCACCCCCCCACCCGTCCCCGCTCTGAACAATCCACCCCACCGGCGTGCAACCATCCCCGGTACTCACAAACTTCGGAGCAAACGCGCTGCAGGCACCCAGCTCGAAAAAAGACACATTACAGCTCCGGTGGGGGGGCGAAACCGGCTCCTGATGGAGCGGGTGGGGGGCGGAAACGACACCTCTTTCCTCTCCCCCCCCAAAAGGCGTAGAGGACCAAATCTCTCCAGGAGGGGAGGGGGTCGCGATGCCCCTCCTTCCCTCCCGGAGCCTAGCAGCTCTCCTCCGAAGCATCGCCTTCCCAACTGGGATTGGAGCAGCGCCCCCCCCCGCCCCCCTCCCCCGCCTGCGAAATCCGGCTCAGAAAGGCAACCGTGCCCGGATGCCGAAGGAGGTATTTTCAACCCCCCCCCACCTCTATGCGCCTCCCCGCGGCCCCCCACCCCAAATAAATCCCGAAGCCTGCAAACGAGCCCAGCATCCGAAGGCTGGCGGAGAAGGGGGGGGGCAGGCGCGCATCAGAAGGGTTGCGCGATAGCCCCCCCCCCCAAAACCACACAAGCACCCCGAGAGAGCCGGAGCAGAGTTGCAAAGCCCCCCTCCCCTTCCCCCTTTCCCCCTCCCGCCGGCGATTCCAAACCAAGCATCTCCTCGCTGCCGAATCCGGAGTTGGGAAAGGCGCAGGGAATCCGGATCGGGGTTGTTGTTGGTGGCGGCGGCGGGAGGGGAACGGTGGGGGGGGGGGTAAAAAGAGGGAGAGGGCGGGGGGAGGGGGTCCGTCCGGGTCCGGGTTCTGCAAGCCAGGAAGGCGTCCCCCTCCCCAATCTTCCCCCCACCTCCCGCAATAGCAGCCTTCTCCCCCCTCCCTCTCTCCCTCCCCAGAGACCCCAAATCGAGCATCTCCAAGAATCCGGGGTTGGGAAGGCGCAGGGAATCCGGGTCGGGGGATGGTGGCGGGAGGGGAACGGGGTGCAAAAAAAAAAAAAAAGGGGGGGTCCGCCTAGGGTCTGCAAGCCAGGAAGATATCCCCCTCCCCCAACAGCAGCGGGACCCCCGCGGCCCACAGGAGCCCCCCTCCCCCGCCCTGATCCGGAGGGAAGACGCCTTACCTGCATCTCTCATTCTCGCCGCCCGCCTCGCCCGGAGCAGAAACGGCCAGGTGGGTCCCACCCGGCGCCGCCACCGTTCAGCGCAGCGGCGGTGGCAGCATCAGCAGCAGCAGCATCAGCGGCGGGGACGGCGACGGCGGCGGCTCCCCAACCTCCGCCCGCCCGTCCGCCCGCTCCGGCGAGCCAGCCTCCCTCCCGGGCGTTCCCGTCCTCGGGTCGAAGAAGCGCGTCGCCGCTGCCGCTGCCGCCTCTCTTGCCCGCCGGCTGGGCTCCGGGCTCCTGGGCGCGCCCCCTCCCCACCTCTGCGGGCCGGATCGGGCCCCCGCCCGGCTCCCCCCGCCCTCGGCCGGCTGCAGCAGCCAAGCCCGGCGCGCCTTCCTCTCTCTCCTCCTCCTCCTCCTCCCGAAGGACAGGTGGGGAGCCAGGCAGGCAGGCAGGCAAGCAGGGGCGGGAGCGCGCACGCGGGAGCGGCGGAGGGAGCGGGCGCCGAGGCGCGGATTTGGGGGCCGCGCAGAAGGAAAAAAAAAAAAGAAAAGAAAAGAGGGGAGACTCTGACCGGCGCCCGCCCGCCTCTCCCCCTTTCTGACTTGCGGAGGAGGAGGGGGGGAGGGGGAAAAAGAAAAGAGGATGATAAGCGCCAAAGAATAACCAAGATGCAGCCGGGGAGTGGGGGGTGGGCTTCAAATGCCAAGAGGAAGAGGGTTAGGGGGAGAGGAAGAAGGGAGGAAGCGATGTTGGGGAGCTGGAAAGGAGGAACGAGGACGGGGGACCCCTGAATCTGGGGGATGGTCGCCTATTATGGTCTCTATTGAGATGGAGGCAAAAGTGGCAGAAGGAATAAACGGGGGGGGGGAATAGAGAGGAAGGAATGGGAAGGGAGGGGCAGGTCGGGCAAGGAAAGGTAGGTGTGGAGCTTTTTTTTGCCCCCTTTGGCTTCTTCAGAGAGCTGGGGAGGGAGGGAAGGGGAAAGGAAAGGGAAGGGAAGGGAAGGGAAGGGAAGGGAAGGAAAGGAAAGGAAAGGAAAGGAAAGGAAAGGAAAGGAAAGGAAAGGAAAGGGAAGGGAAGGGAAGGAAAGGAAAGGAAAGGAAAGAAGGAAGGAAGGGGAGAGAGGAAGGAAGAAAAGAAGGAAAAGAGGGAGAGAGAAGAGGGAAGGAAGGAAAAGGAGGAAGGAAGGAAGGAAGGGATGGAGAGAAAAGATGAAAGGAAGGACAAGGGATGAGAGAGGAAGGAAGGATGGAAGGATGGAAGGAAGGAATTTATCTTCACAAACCAACAAAAGAAAAGGCTTCTGGATTTTCATTGACTGACATTCTACACCCAGGGTCTTCAAGAAGGGGAGGGGGAAGTTCATTTGTTGAGAATAGCTTCACTTATTCCCACCCACCCACTCAGAAAATAAGATTCTTAAACTGAACCATAAGGAACCTGCCTTTTTTGATGTCCCTTATGTTCTAAAAGGAGGAGGAGCCACCACTGGTGAATGTCCACAGCTGCTAGGTCAGATTGGGTCAGCTAAGGAGCCACATCTAGCTGATCTTGGTTGATTTGGAAAGCTAGACCTTGGTTGATCATAATCCTCCAGGACCAGGAAGTCAAAAGCATCCCTGAAAAGAGGCCTGGTCAATCTCTTCCATATCAGGCCAAGGAAACCTCATGGAGCCAGCTCTGAAGACCTTGAGAGTTGAGCTGGACTCAACATGACATCACTTCATACCATGACCTAACTTGACCCCACATACCCAGGGCCTTGCAGAACAGTTCACCAGCCTGCAAAATCTGCCATGAATTGGCCAATGGGAGAGGGATACCACCAAGACAAGAAGAGGTTGGGGAGGACAGGATGGAAGTAGAAAGAGGAACATGGGCAGCTGATCTTCTACCCAACTGCCACCCAGAGTTCCATTGCTTAGATGTGTTTAACAATGATATGTTTAATAAGTCAACGGACAGATCCCTGGCGACCAGCATTCTTTACATTTATCAGAATAACAGAGCGGGACGGGACTTTGGAGGTGGTCTAGTCCAACCCCCTGCTCAAGCAAGAGATCCTAGACCCATGATGGGAAACCTATGGCACGCGTGCCACAGGTGGCATGCATAGCCATATCAGTGGGCATGCCAGTTCAGCTCTGGAGCCCATGCGCGTGCCGGCCAGCTGTTTTTCAGGCCTTCTGGGCCCAGAAGTAGGTAAACAGGCTGTTTCCTGCCTCTGGAGGGCCTGAATGGGTGGGTGGGGAAGGCCCGTTTTTCTTTCTCACCTGGCTCCAGATCCTTTCTATGCATCTGGGGAGGGTGAAAACAGCCTTCCCCACCCGCTCGGAGGCCCTCCGGAGGCCCAAAACGGCCTATTTCCCAACTTCCAGTTGGACAGGAAGTGACGTTTTTTGCTGCCCCCAGCCTCCAGAGACTCCTAGAGTGCCAGGAGCAGGGGGCAAGGGGGGGTGGTCGTGTGCACATGCGCAGAGCGGGGCACATAGAATTATGGGTGTGGGCATGTGCACGTGCGAACCTCCCCCACCACCCACTCCTGGCACTCAATGGCAAAACGACGGTGGCAAGTCAAGGACTGCCCGTAACCCTCAGGCCTTGAAGAAACCGATCAACTGTGGCTGTTTTCCTTCTGGTCTGAGCCAAGGAGAGAGAGCTTCCTTCCCAACCAAGTAAGCTTACTTACCGGATTACTCAGAGCAAGAGGGAGGGCAGAGCAGAAGAGCTGAAAAAGCCCAAGGAAATGGAACACAGGTTGCCAAGGGCTTCCTACCCTCGGAGAAAACATTTAAACTCCAATCTTCCCTTTACAAATGGTGCTCAGGTGAAGTCCTTGACATTGAGTGAAAAACCTTGTCATTATGCGGCTGCTGGTATTGCTCATATGACTTGATATCTGTTAATTGGTTGGGGTGATACTTCATTTGACTTCCGATCCGTTTTCAGACAGCTGCAGTTCAGCGAATGTCATCCGATATATTTATTTATGCGTCGTATTTTTAAACACCCCTGTAAATTGCCTCAGCGGGAGACGGCACCTGCCTTGATCTTGTTTGGCCCCAAAGGTAGGTGAGGGCTTGAGCCTGGAATGGGGCGTCAACGGAAATCCCTTGGGGTTGTAAGAACAGGAAGTTGGAAAATATCTGGGGAGACCACAATGGTGAACGGCTTAGCACCATTGCCAAAACGACAGTAGGGTGTCCATGAAGTCACATGGACTGTTGAGATTACTTCTTTCATGGACTGGGTTCTAAACCATCATCTGTTTCTAGAGGAAGTTGATGATGGGATCAGAAATAATCAGATTATGGAATAACGGAATAACAGGAGAGTTGGCAATGGACCTTGGAGGTCTTCTTATCCAATTGCCTGCTCAGGTAGGAAACCCTTGTACCATTTCAGACAAATCTCTTCTTGAAAACCTCTACAACTTCTGGAACTAAGCTATTCCACCAATTAATTGTTCTCACTGTCAGGAAATTCCTCCTTATTTCTACGTTGGTTCTCTCCTTGATTGGTTTCCATCCATTGCTTCTTGACCTGCCCTCAGGTGCATGTAGATTCTACAGGTTCTACAGAGTAACAGAGTTGGAAGGGACCTTGTAGGTCATCTAGCAGAAGGCTCTACAGAATTTCTGACGAATGACAGTCCAGTCTCTTCTTGAAAGCCTCCAGGGATGAAGCTCTCACAACTTCCAAAGGCAACTTCTGCTCCACGGGTGGATTGTTCTCACTGTCAGAAAAATTCCTCCTTATTTCAAGGTTGAATCTCTCCTTGGTCAGTTTCCATCCATTCTTCCTTGTCTGGCCTTCGGTTGCCTTGGAAAATAGCTTGACCCCCTTCCTCCTCTCTGTGGCAGCCCCTCAAATAGAAATAGAGAGGCAAACTTAGTAACACAACTAGTTGGTTTAGTAGCAGCTTTCACTCCTTGGCTCTTTGACCCAACCTCCTCTGTTGCTTCTAGATATGTTAGGACAGTGATGGCTAACCTTTTTGCCATCACATGCCAGGAGCGGGGGGGGGGGGGGAATGTGCACACGCATGCCCACACCCATAATTCTATGTGCCCTGCTCCCACACATGCATGCAACTCCTCGCCGCCCCGCTCCTGGCATGCAATGGCTCGGTGGGCCCTGTAGGCCCATTTCTCTCTCCCCAGGCTCCAGAGCCTTTTTAGGAGCTTGGGGAGGGCAAAAACGGCCTTACCCACCCCCTTGGAGGCCCTCTGGAGGCCGGAAATGGCCCATTTGACAACTTCCGGTGGGACTGGAAGGCCTGTTTTTTGCTCTTCCCCAGGCTCCAGAGCCTTTCTAGGAGCTTGGGGAGGGTGAAAACGGCATTCCTCACCCTCCCGAGGCCCTCAGTGGCCCGTTTGCTGACTTCCGGTCCCACCAGAAGTTGGCAAATGGGCTGTTTCCAGCCTCCGGAGCAGCTCCCGGGTGGTGGTGGTGGGGAAGGCCGTTTTTGCCCTCTCCAAGCTCCTAGAAATGCCCTGGAGCCTGGGGAGAGAGAAAAATGGGCCTTCCCCACCAACCCCCAAGGTCCTCCAGAGGCAGGAAACACTGTTTTCCTACATCCAGTGCGCCGAGAAGGCCTGAAAATCAGCTGGCCAGCACGCGCATGCATGCCGGAGCTGAGCTCGCGTGCCCACCGATATGGCTACACGTGCCACCTGTGGCACGCATGGCATAGGTTCGCCATCACGGTGTTAGGACAACCAACCCATGTTTGTCCCAAGACTTCTGGAAGATGCCAAGTGGGCAAAGATCGATGGAAATCTTTAGGAACTCTGCTGCTTCTTGTAAACCCAAAAGATCTGTTCTCATGCCTTGCTTTATAAGTTAGGCTAGCCAGACACTGAATTTAGGGATCTCAGCAAACAGAGTCTCCTCCTGGCCACTGATGTTCACTTCTTCTTCTTCTTCTAACTTTCTCCCCGGTTCCAGGCTTGTCGACACACGAAGCCAAGATCAAAGCATACGGCCGACGATCTCTGAATTCCCCATATGGCTGAGACAAAAGGAGGGAGGGAGAAATGAAAAGGGAGAGGGCTGTAGCTGATGCTCCTCGCAAAGAGAACATGCTATTCCCACCCTGCGCCGCCTGGTTGAAATGCAGACCAGGCCAGTCTGCTCCAAATGGTAATCAGTTTGTCTGCTTGCCATGTGGATTGTGTTCTGCTGGGGCCCAAAGCCAACCAGAACGCAAACGCTGGCTCAGTTTGCAAAGCAGGTGGCCGTGGACGAAAACTGCGAGACCTACAACGGGGTGGTGCGACGGGTGCGTGCGGCTCTGTCCTAGCTGATGAAGCTGTTGCAGATCGGCAGGTCAACTCTGTCCTGGGGTAATCTTTCTGTCCGTGTGCGCGTGTGAGTTTCAAGGCTGGCCGGAGCAAACTGGAATGGAAGCCAGGCAAGAGGGTGTGTATAACTAAGTCTAATCAAGGAGAGATCCAAGGTAGAAATAAGGAGAAGTTCCCTGATGCTGAGAACAATTAACCAGTGGAACGACTTGCCACCAGACGTCGTGGGTGCTCCGACACTGGAGGTTTTTAAGAAGACGTTGGACAACCATGAGTTTCCGGCAGGCCTGGGGCCGTTGATCTCGCTCTTGTGATCTGGCGAAATCCGGCCATGAATGTGTCGCGTGCACATGTGCGGGGGGTGGGCTGGGCGCACTAAATTATGGGTGTGGGCACGCATGGGTGTGACCCCCCCATGCTCCCCCCGCTTTTGGCACACGACGGCAAAAAGTTTAGCCATCACTGATCTAGGGTCTCCTGCTTAAGCAGAGGGTTGGACCTCGGAGGACCCTTCCAATTCCATTATTCTGTTATTCTGGAGGTGAGTAATGTTCCCACCGTTTTAACCTTCAAGAAAGGTATCAAAACCTGGTTTTGCTGGTTGGCCTCGAGGGAGCCGCTCATCACTGGAGGTAGTTGATGAGGTAGGAAGACCTCATTCCCCCATTCTTACTTCTGGTTTTAATATCGTTTTAAAATTTCAACTCGTGCCGTTTCAATATTTCAATTCTATTCCTCTCTTTGCAAGCCGTAAGCCGCCCAGAGTCGCCTGATGGGGGAGATGGGAGGCATAAAAATGTAAACAAACAAACGAACATCCTGCTTTCCTCATCTGGTTCCTGACTCCTTTCCCGATATCAGTTGAAGTTTTTTTTAAAAAAATAAATTGAGCTTCTCTTTTTGACCATGATTTCAACCATCATGGAGGCGTCCATCTGTTTTTCTCAAAAAAAAAGCATGGAAGCGATTTGCTCTTTCATTTCTTGGGGAAGGGTCTTTGGGTTTCTTCATCCAACCTCATATCCACCTCCCTTGTGGATTTTTGGGTAGCCTCCAGGGGTGAAATCCAGCAGGTTCTGACAGGTTCTGGAGAACCGGTAGCGGAAATTTTGAGTAGTTTGGAGAACCGGCAAATACCACCTCTGGCTGGCCCCAGAGTGGGGTGGGAATGGAGATTTTGCAATATCCTTCCCCCAGGAGTGGGGTGGGAATGGAGATTTTGTGGTATCCTTCCCCCAGGAGTGGGGAGGGAATGGGGATTTTGCAGTATCCTTCCCCCAGGAATGGGGAGGGAATGGAGATTTTGCAATATCCTTCCCCCAGGAGTGGGGAGGGAATGGAGATTTTGCAATATCCTTCCCCTGGAGTGAGGTGGGAATGGAGATTTTGCAGTATCCTTCCCCTGCCACACCCACCAAGCCACGCCCACAGAACCGGTAGTAAAAAATTTGGATTTCACCACTGGTATAGAGTTTTCTGCTTGAGCAAGGGGTCTCCCAAAGGTGCTTTTTCAAAAACTTTTCTTCACTCAGAACTGAAGAAGCTGGTTGGATGGGAAGTGAAACCTCTTCAAGGAAAAAATTCCGGTTGCCTTTTGAAAAAGCATCTTTGGAACAACCATGACCTGGATGACAGAGTATCTCCATAGACATCTAATCCAACTCCAACCCCCTGCTCAATAGGACACCCCAATACCATTTCAGACAAGCGATTGTCCAGTCTCTTCTTAAAAGCCTCTATAGATGGGACACCAACAACTTCTGGAAGGAAGTCGTTCCACTTATTAACTGTTCTTATTGTCAGGAAATGTCTCATTTCTCGGTTGCTTCTTTCCTTGATTAATTTCCATCCGTTGTTTCTTGTCTTGCCTTCTGATGCTTTGGAAAATTGGTTTCCCCCTCTGTTGGGAAGACTCCCTATTGCAAGAGGCATGGAGAAGTGCTGAGAGTTGAAATCTAAGATCTGGAGAAAGCAAGCCACTTGACTTCATCCCCCTTAGAACAATCCTTTCAAAATTTTGAAGAACCTAGGCTGGCTTTTGTGCTCTCAGCCTGGGCTCAGAACATCAAATGATGCCCATTTAGAGATGCCTCATTTAGCCCATCATCTCAGCTTCCTACAGTGGCCACCTAAATAGTTCACCCCACCAATAAAAAATTCAATTCATCGTGGTCATTTCCCGGCAGGACGTATTCAAGGCTGTCTCAAATTGGAACTTCACTACAACCGTAATGACTAATTATCATTGACAAATCTATCCAGTATGAATGTGTTTCTTCTCTTCTTCTTCTTTTTTTTTTCACATCTATTTTCTTGGAACTTGATGTACCTCAACATAAGGGCTATTCTCAGTTCCATGGCTACATAATTGATTCCAAGATTTGAAGCTGCTGGATCATTTTCTTGCTAGCTAATCTCTCCATGATCCCTGGTTGCCAATAGACTCCAGTCGTCAATGAGCAAACAATGTCAAGATGTTCTAAAGTGAGGCCTCCTACCATGCTGTCTTCTAGACAGCTGTTAAAGTGACAACCCAGAGGTTATTTCTTTGCCTGTGACCAATTGTGATTTCTCAGATAGTAAGAGGACTCACATTTTAGACACAACATATTAGATTCGATACCCAGGAAATTCTAGGTAGATCTGAAAGTTCTAGTGATGATTGGCAGAGAAGAAGATGGACTGATGACTCGAGCCCCCATACGGCAACTTCCTATGGATCTGATAACCATCACAGAACTGTAGGGAATCTCAATATGGGTTCAGATCACCCCATTGCACCTTGCACATCATGGACATGTGAAACTGAAAGTGATGGTGGCCAGATGTTCTTGGAATGGCCTTCTAGAACCCCAAGAAACAACGGTCTTTGCAAAGTGGGGTCAGAAAGGTGAAAGATGGCAGGTGCAATGGGATTGAGCACCGCAATACAGTTACCATCTTGACTTTTTTGCCCATATCCTGTGGGTGGGGATGCTCCTTTGGGGTGTTATGACCTGCTGGCGGCCAGCGGACCTGGCAGCAGAGTCAGACAGTGAGGAGGTTGGGGAGAAACTTGGGCCAGTCCTGGAGGCTGGGGAAAGCTCAGACGAGGGCTCTGCATCAGAGGCAGAGAGGTGGCCAAGGCCATCTGATAGTTATGTGCAGCCTCTGGAGTCTGACAGCAGCGAGGCAGAAGAACAGCGGGAGCCTGTTCCCAGTGTGCACATGCGGAGAGCTGCCAGATGACAAGAACAATTAAGAAAACAGGGTCGACTTGGGAGTAAGGCTTGGAGATGATTCGCCCCTCCCATAAGACATAAAATAAGAGCGAATGGGACATGAGCTTTTGCAGGAAGCAATTAGTTCATCTGGCCAATTCAAGATTTGAAAATTCTGTTTGTGCCTCTGTGCCAAGTTTGGCCTTGCCCTGCATCTGGCAATTAGTTCTCTGGCAGCATTCCAAGGGAGATAAGGTGGGTGTTGATAACCTTCCTCTAAAAGACTGTTGATCAAGCCTTGTGGACTGTAAATGAAAGTAATTTACAGTCGTATAAATAAAAGAGGTTTTGCAGGACTAAGATTGTGCTTTATACTTTTGAAGGAAGCCTAGGCCAGAACACGGGGAACTCTATCAGCCAACGATTTGGTTGGCACCAAACTGCGGGAAACATAGATGATAGGAGGGGTTGCATTTCTGCATTGGTCAGAATACCTCGAGTGTCGTTACTATGACCATCGATATTCTTTTGCTGGGGGTGGGGAGAACATGTGAATGAAAGTCTCAGAGCAAGCGTACAGGAGGAAAAAAATGAGGATGAACACCAAACCCTCCGTTCAGTGTGGATGTGACAGTCGGCATCCCAAGGAATGAAGCTTGGATCGGCAGCCGTATCACCGAGCTGAAAGTTTTGAGTCAATCCCTCCATTGGGTTTTGTGTCAATTGTTCAATAGATCAGCTCTGGGCAGCTGTCCACCATGGGCTCATCTTGGTCTTTTTCCAGACAGATTGTTGGCAGTTGAAAATCATTAATACTTCAGAGAAGAGGAGGAAGAGCTGGGGATTTGATCAAGATAACGAAAAGGGCGTTTTTTGGAGGGAGGAGGGGCGGGTGCCGCCGAGGGAAGCAAAATGCCAGAGCATCTGTGTGTATTTGTCATTTGGAAACATGTTGGAGAGTGGGAGGGGAGAAAAAGGGGGGAAGGAAAAGGAATCGAAGACAGGAGGGGTTGAAACGAGGAGGGGGCGTGTTGGGGAGCAGAGCATTTGGAAGCGAAGGAGGGGAGAATGGCTATTCTGGGATGTCTCAAAAGGCACGGGGTCAACTCACTCGAGCTGAACAGATTTTTTTTTTTTTTGCACCCACGATGAAAAAAAAAAAAAGATTAAAAAAACCCAACAACGAAAGAAGAAGACACCAGAATTAAAGCCCTCGGAACGAATGGAGAAAAAAAAAACATAATTGAAAGAGAAACCACTCTCCACTCCTCCCTCCAAGGCCTTCAGCAGATTTTTCTAGTTGGGCTGGGATCAGGGGTGTGCAGATCGTCAATTATGACATCCGGGCGGGTGGGCGGAGCCTCCTGCCACTTTTACTACCGGTTCTAAAGAACCGGACAGAAGCGGGAGCAATCTACTGGTTGGAATCTGTTGCGTGGAATTGGGACCCAAGAAATCGGAGAGAGATGATGCCCCTGTTTTGGGTGCAAGAAATGTCAGGATTCACCCACAGCGGAAGCTTTGAAAGCAGGTCAGAACGGGCAATATGGAAGTTGATGGATCCCTGGCTTGATTCTTTTACCTATCAATACACATGGCAAGGCTGACAAGCAACCTCACTGGGTCCCTCTTTCTCCAAAGCCAGGAAGCATCCTAAGGGAAGACAACCCTAAGGGAAGACACCCCTAGAGCAGGCGTGTCAAACTCAATTTCACTGAGGGCCACATCAGGGTTGTGTTTGACCTCAGGAGGCCAGGCAGGCGAACCGGTAGTTGTGACTGTGCCTCATTTGGATTATGCTGAGATGGCCGGCCCAACAGCCAGGCTGATAGCTGAGCTCTTGGCATGAGATGTCAACGAGGTGAAGCCCGGCTCACATCGCGTGGGAAAAGGCCCTGGAGGAAACCAAGCTCGGGAGACGTGAGGTTAAGACACCTGCGTCTTGTCTTGCTGCGCCGCTCGCTTGCTCGGCAGGTGAGTGTCAACATTAGCAGCAGCAGCAGCTAGCTTTCGCTGAGTGAGTCAGGAGGGATGGCCGTCAGCATCTTCTCACGAGGAAAGCTCTCCTCCTCCCCCCCTTTTTTTAAGGCAAACATTTTCTGTAGAGAAAAGGACTTGGCAAACCAGCGTGTTCCTTCTTATCCGTTCCCTCTGGTGCATTGCCTTTCCAGCAGCTGTCTTGACTCATCTCTTCTCTTTGGGCAAAGTTGCTGATGGTGTTATCTCCTCTGGCTTTGTGGTCCAGGTTGTTAATGATCCTGACTTGTCCAGCAATCCGTAGCTACTGAAGGTTGATGATGAAGGGCTGTCTTTTCCCAGTCCTATCTACTCAATTCGCGAGAATGGAGAAGCAGGGGATGTTATGGGTCTACTCTCTTAAGGCGGTCTATCGAGTGGCTTCTCCACGGTGGCTCCCTCCCTGTGGAGCATCGTCCCAGCAGAGATAGGATTGGCCCCAAACCTTGTTATGCATTTGAAAGGACCTGAAGACATGTTTTTTCCCCAGTTGGGGTCTAGGATTCCAGGGTGGTAAGGGGCCCATCAAGTGGTTGGAGGGAGGAAGAGGGAGAGAGATAGAAAGAGAGGTTGATGATGGAGAGAGAGATATGAATGAATGGAAGGATTGGATAGATGATAGATAAATAGATCATAGAGAGATCAGAGATATAGATGATAGCTAGCTAGCTAGCTATCTAGCTAGACAGACAGAAAGCTATAGATGATAGCTAGATAGTTCCATTGCTAGATAGAGCTATCTAGCTAAGTAGCTAAATAACTAGTGGATGGATGGGCAGATGGCAGACAGACAGATAGGAGACAGAGAAATAGAGATATGATGGAGAAAGACAGACAGACAGATAGGTGGATAGATAGATGGAAGATAGATAGCTACATAGCTAGATAGAGCTATCTAGCTATTTAGCTATCTAGTTATCTAGCTAGGTAACTAGGTAGCCAGATGGATGGATGGATGGATGGATGGATGGATGGATAAACAGCCATCCATCCAGCCATCCATCCAGCCATCCAGCCAAATAGATAGGAGAGAAAGAGAGATATGATGGAGATAGATAGAGAGATAGATAGAGATAGAGATATTTGTATTCTTCTAGGATGCCCAGTGGCTGCCTCCTCAAAGAAACCAGCCCTGCCTTTGTAAAGCTCTATTTTGCTCTCCTAGATTTAGTGACCAGCCCTCCCCCAGTACTCCTGGCATCTCTGTTCTCCCCCCTTCCTCGACACACATACATCAAAATCCTGCTGAGCTTTGAAAAGGGGCTCCGCTGGCAAGAGATGGAGAGGTTTTTAATTACTCTCATTATTGCTCAGTAATCCTTTCTTCTTTCCCATTTTCACACATTTCTTCTAACAAGCTGAACTAAAGAGAAATTTCAGGGGGAGGGGAGTGGAAATGATCAAGTCTGAGGGGGAAAATGCTTTTCGTTGCTTTGATCAGGCACTAGCAGAAGCTCTTGGATCACTCTTGGTTCAGATTGAAGATGGGTTGACTTCAACTCCCAGAATTCCCCAGCCATTATTGGAATTCTGGGAGTTGTAGTCCACCCATCTTCCAGTTGGCAAGGTTGAAAAACACTGCTTTGGATTTTAAGCTTTGCCCAAGGTGTCTCTGAGATTTTTCCCCTTCATGGTCCTTTGAGTTGTCCCTCATTTTGAGAACATCCCCAAAATCTGCAACCACCTTTCAAAGTCTTCTAGGCTCTCTTTGCTCATCCCCACAGCTCTTTGGATTCCCCCAGAAGAGGCTAACAACAGACATGGTTTTCTCCTTTTTGCAAACGATGAGTAACTCATTGCTTGGCCCCCCAAAACATTGCTCATCGTCGACACCCTTTCCAACTCTCTCTGGGCTAGCATTCCAACGTCTTCGCAGAGATGCACTTGAGAATGATTCACCGTCGCCAGAGACAAGATTGTGGAAGGGGTGGCAAGTCCACCCACTCTTCCGTTGAATAGTGGCCACGGGGAATAAAATTCCAAATGTGTGAAAATGCTACCCACTGCCTGGGGTGGCAACGGATAAAGTCAGTGTCCATTTAAGGCTGTGTGTTGAATTAGAGAAATGCCACCTTTGTATTACTCAAGAAGAGAGCAGAGTAAGTGTGGCTTGTAGATACAATAGAGATAGTCGTTGACTTACAACCACAATTGGACCGTACTTTCTGTTGCCAATTCTGTGCCTAATTTTACAATCTTTTTTTGGGCCACAGTTGTTAAGCGAAGCACTGCAGTTGTTAAATGAATCCTGCAGTCTTGCCATCAAGCAATACCTGGATTAGGGTATTGTTGACTTCTTGATTAAAGGCTACTATTAATCTTGGTGTTAATCTCTGTTTATGTGGGTGTTGACTGCCAGTGAGGAGATATTCTGGTCTTTTTGTTACCTTTTTGGCTTTTTGATTGTCTCTTTTGAATGATTCCTAATCAATGAACTACCAACTCAGACAAACAAGCTAACAGTAAACAACAGCCTGATCAAGGAACTCCCACAAACACCAACATTTGTATATAAACAGAGAGCAAACCTACTCTTTTCCAGCACTGATGATGTTATCTAGTTGAGTAATGAAACATCTGCAAGAAAACAACGAAACTCAGAGAGCACCAAGGATCCTACAGAAAGATCCTACCCAGATAAGCGTGGATTAACACCAGACAAACAATCAAGCAAATGAAAACAATACTCTAATCAAGGAACTAGCAAAGAAAAAAATATACTGTTGAAGCAATTGTATATAAACAGAGAACCCTTCTAGCACTGATGATGTTACCTAATTGAGTAACGAAATATCTGCAAGAAAACAACCAAGCTCAGAGAGCACCAAGGCCCTCACAGTCCTCTTCTTACTTCTCCTCCTCCTCAGCCTTCACTCCGTAAAGCATTGAAAATGTCACCTTGTTGGGTCATGAAACATTTGCAAGAAAACCAAGTTCAGACAGCACCAAGGACTCCACAGAAAGAGAAACCCAGATAAGCGTGGATTAACACCAGACAAACAAACAAGCAGAAAACAATCAAGAAACTAGGAAGAAAATTTTTTTTCCCACATTCTCACCAATTCTGCCAAGACAAGCAATTGTATATAAACAGAGACCAAACCCCACTCCTTTATAGCACTGATGATGTTCCCTAGTTGGGTCATGAAACGTCTGCAAGAAAATCACCAAGCTCAGAGAGCACCAAGGACCCCACAGACCAGGAACTCCTGCTTTAGAACTCCTGATCATCCTGATTTTTGCACACGTCTTTCTTTTGAGCCATGGTGATGCAGTGGTTAGAGAGCAGTACTGCAGGCTAACTTCTGCTGCCTGCCGGCTGCCTGCAATTTGGCGGTTCGAATCTCACCAGGCAGGCTCAAGGTTGACTCAGCCTTCCATCCTTCCGAGGTGGGTAAAATGAGGACCCAGAATTGTTGGGGGGCAAGAGGCTGACTCTGTAATCCACTTAGAGAGGGCTGTAAAGCGGTATATAAGTGCTATTGCTATTTTAATGCCCCTCAATAATGTTCTTTAGAGGATCTGAATGTCAGCGCCAATCCATCAATCCCTACCCTCTCTTCCTTCCCCCTCCAAGTTTGCGAGTGACAAGTACTCTTCCGAGAAGGATTAAAAGCAGAGAGTAAGAACCATATAAAACTGCTGGTAATTATGTGCAAAAGGCCTTCCATAATTTATAAAGGTAGAGAATATAAACATTTCCGTGCCTGATTCATATTAATTCATTTTGGAGGGTTAATATCCACATCGTACCCTTCATTGACGGGAGCACACCGCCTTCCATCAATAATTGAATATATAAAAGAGAAGGGAAGGTTTCTTGTAAACATCTTGTTAGCAAAACGCTAACAAAAGGGAAGTTGGTTAGCTCTGTTAGTTTTCACCTCTCGCTCCTCACCCTAAACAAAGAGACGGAATAGCCTGCGGTGAAAACGTGCATCTGGCAGAAAAATCTCCATTTTTCTCTATTATTCTTTGATATAAATATAGATACACATTATTCAAAGATTTTCCAAAGATAACGTGAACCTGTTTCTGGTTTCAAACGTATTATTGCACCAAGTTTTCCTTAGTCAGTGTACAATGAGGACTAGAAACCCGCATATGAGCTGGAGTCCTGAAATCACATGACATAAATTCCATCCAGTGCCTAAGTCTGAATGACCATGGGGATTCTTAAGACTACTGAAAAAAACAAAAACAAACAAACAAACTGGTGTTCCTATTTTTGGTGCCAAATACGCTATTACACCGAGTTTTCCTTGGCAGTGTACAATGAGGACTAGAAACCTGTATTTGAGCTGCAGTCCTGAAACCATGTGATATAAACTCCATCCAGTCTTTAAGTCTTAAAGATCGTGGGGATTCCTAGACTACCGAAAAAAGCTGGTGGCCTATCAGTCACCGGTCCCTCCAGCAGCTGAATCAGAGGAGGAGGAGGAGGTGTGGGAGTCGGGGTCAGCATCAAGGCAACCTGAGAGCTCCAAGGGCAAAGAGGGAATGGAGGTGTCAGAGAGACAGAGGAGGAACCTGGGCCATCTGTCAGCCCTAGATGGAGAGTCAACAGCCCCCAGGTCTGGAGGTGGCTGATGAGGAAGAGGAGGAACAGCTGGGTCCAGTGCCTAATGCGTGGATGTGCAGAAGGCAGAGGAGAGGAGAGCAGTGGAAATCCATGGGCCGGTCCTTGGGACCGCTGCTAGCAAAACCCCACGTTAGCTCTGGGATAAAAGGCAGGGGGCAGAGATGAATAGATGTTGCAGACATCTATTCATCTCCCTGACGGACAGACTTGTTAGCCTGCTGTAAGAGAGAAACCTTTTGCCGGGCTGACTGGCGCTCCTAATAAAGGAATCATTGATTTAACTACAGAGCGTTTGTCATATTTGGGGAGCTGGGTCAGAACATTCTGGTTCCAAAAATGCGATTATATCAAATTTTCCTTGGTCAGTGTACAATGAGGACTAGAAACCTGCACCTGAGTTTTGAAATCACATGCTATTCAGTACCTAGGTTTGAATGACTGTGAGGATTCCTAAGTCGGAAAACCCAGGCAGGGCTGCTCAAAGGATTTGAGATTCAACAGCTCCACTGTCTATTAGAATAAATCTCCTTCTGGGCCATCTCTCCTATAGCAGCTGGCAGGAAATAAAGCTGTCATCGGACTGTGTTTATACTTTCATTGAGTTATTTGAGAAAACAGACCGAGGGAATCGCCGGCACTTTGGACCATTTGCCTGAGACCCTCCGTGGACAGACCGCTGTCTCCTGCAGTCAATTTGTCCTCTTGTGTTTGCTTAAATAATTCAGCACCAAAGTAAATATTCCTCCACTGAGCATTTATTTCCAAACTGAAAAATTGTTGGTATCCAAGTTAGGCACTTGGTGCTAGGCAAAGGCCCTGGGAGGACATAGAATAGAATAGAATAGAATAGAATAGAATAGAATAGAATAGAATAGAATAGAATAGAATAGAATAACAGAGTTGGAAGGGACCTTGGAGGTCTTCTAGTCCAACCCCCTGCTTAGGCAGGAAACCCTACACCACTTCAGACAAACGTTTATCTAATCTCTTCTTGAAACCCTCCAGTGTCGGAGCATACACAACTTCTGGAGGCAAGTTGTTCCACTGATTCATTGTTCTAACTGTCAGAAAATTTATCCTTAGTTCTAAGTTGCTTCTCTCCTTGATTAGTTTCCACCCATTGCTTCTTGTCCTGCCCTCAGGTGCTTTGGAGAATAGCTTGACTCCCTCTTCTTTGTGGCAGCCCCTGAGATATTGGAACAATGCTATCATGTCTCCCCTAGTCCTTCTTTTCATCAAACTAGGCATACCCAGTTCCTGCAACCGTTCTTCATATGTTTTAGCCTCCAGTCCCTTAATCATCTTGGTTGCTCTTCTCTGCACTCTTTCTGGAGTCTCCACATCTTCTTTACATCGTGGTGACCAAAACTGGATGCAGTATTCCAAGTGTGGCCTTACCAAGGCATGATAAAGTGGTATTAACACTTCGTGTGATCTTGGTTCTATCCTTCTCTTTATGCAGCCTAGGACTGTGTTGGCTTTTTTGACAGCTGCTGGACACGGCTGGCTCATATTTAAATGGTTGTCCACTAGGACTCCAAGATCCCTCTCACGGTTACTACTCTTGAGCGAGGTACCACATATGCTGTCCCTGTGCATTTTGTTTTTCTTGCCTAAATGTAGAACCTTACTTTTTTCACCGTTGAATTTCATTTTGTTAGATAGCGCCCAATGTTCAAGTCTGTTCCAAAATCTGGTTGCGTGGCCAATGAACAAGGAGGGGAAGAAAGCACGGCTGTGCTTGGTAAGTCTTCCTTGGTTGGAGACAAATGGAGAAGGTTGGTGAGTCCTCGTCTCTGACGGCCATCGGAAGTCTGCAGAAAAGACCATGTTTTGCAAGAAGAACATGGAAGCTCCAATCCTCCAATCCTTGAGCCTTTCAAGGTGGGCTTTATTCCACTGGTGGGATCTCGGAGATCACCACGAACAGCTGAGTCAACTTTGGAGAGCCAATATAGGGAAGGAACACCGAAAAGGAGCATGTTCCTCAGTCAACTTAAGGGATCTAGTTTAAAACAGGCACAATCTGGATAGTCTTTCATTTATGGAGTCTTTGGTGCCCTCTGAGCTTGGCAATTTTCTTACAAATGTTTCATGACCTAACTAGTACCTGATAATTACCATTCTTACCAGAGCACCATCAACACTCTAAGAATGCTGATGATGTTACGTAGTTGGGTCAGAAAACAACCAAGCTCAGAGGCCACCAGGACCCCTCATTTCAACCTGAGCTACGAATCTTATCCTTTATCAGATAAAGGTCAACCTATAAGAAGGACATCAACTTCTAGAGAAGTATCTGCTGACCTGATTATCCCCATGAGTGCCCAGCAACAGGTACATCAACAAAGTTTTGATGTATCCCCGTTAGCTTGTCCATATTTTGGGCTGGGCAACCAAGTTGCGTGACCGAGTTTAGCTTAGTGTGTTGTGTGAACGCAACCATTATGATTTGCAAATCGTGGTTTATGGAGCCTAGGCGTTCCGTAAACTAGGAACCTAACCTGTGTGTGGAAGTGTTTAATAAATTATGGCTCACTAAATGTGCCACTTAGCATGACTTCAGAAATTCTTAAGGATCTCAGTGAGAGATTGTAAGCTTTTATTCATTGTTGACATGTATGACGGGAGCTGAATTAAGATGGAATATTTTTCCAGAACATATGAGAATCAATTTAGCGTAGGGGTTAAACGCATCAGGCTAGAAGCCAGGCGACTGTGAATTCTAGTTCTGCCTTAGATATGAAAGCTGGCTGGGTGACTTTGGGCCAATCAACAGGAGACAGTGAATTTTAGTCCCGACTTAAGTACAGAGCCAGCTGCTTGACCTTGGGCCAGCCATCCTCTATCAACTCTAGGAAGTAGGCAATAGCAAACCAGTTGCAAAAATCTGGCCAAGAACATTGCAAAGACTAATTGAGTCACCAGGACTCAAGACTTTCTTAAACAAACAAAGCAGACAGATCTTTTTTCCCCCCAGATTATATTTTTTGAATTGTATTTGGTTTGCTTTCGGGATAACAAAACTACATTCAGGTTTGTTTTAAAGTCTAGTTCTGAGCTTAACTGGCAGATATATTTCCCAAATTACTTTGGATGTTGTCAAAATATACCAAAAATAAGAGCAGGCTGTTTATTATCCAGAGGAATGGAGAAGAAATCTATTTGGTTAACACGAACTGATCGAATTCGCACTTCCCAGGCCAATAGATAAACGTAATTATATTTTGATACCCTGCTTTTGTTAGTTTTCCAGTACAGTTCTCCAATTCATTAAGTTCCCTATCAAAAACATCCAGAGAACATTTCATGGCTTCTGAGCAAGTTTTGTGGCACATTTTTGTCCCACTAGAGGTTGTTTCTTCTTCTTAACTTTCAAAAAGTTTTATTTCTGCAAAACTTGATTTCCACTTAAGTTGAACAAGGCTGCTTTTTAAATGTGGGGGAAGTAGTGTTTTAATGCCAGAAGCATTACCACGCACCACCTAAACATCGGGTATAAATGGAATGTTGTACGAATACACCAAATTTTTTTGCTGATACATGTACAGAAATATCAAATAGGGATGTTTAAGATGTCTCTATTTCTCTTTAAAGTTTTTAAAGTCTCCTGTCACTACCCCTGTCTCTTTCTCTCTCTGTCTCCTGATTTTTCTTTTCTTTTTCTTGATGTTGTTTTTGAAATTTATTTACTTATTATATGTATATACAGTATATATGCCACCTTTATTTTTTTTACATATAACTCAAGGTGTCATACATATCCAACACACCTTCCTCCAGACTATATATCTGGTTTTGCATATATTAACAGCAACTAGAATTGTATTTGGACGTTGAGATTCCGTCAGAGGGAATGTAATTAAGAAAAGATTAGAATGCGCAGAAATGGATAGTTTAATGCTCACTGTTAAGGATAAAGAAGAAACAGAGTATTTTTTGATATGGGATGTATTTTATCAATGGCTAGACAATAGAAACAGAAGTTAGAAAGGAGGAGACATAAAAAGAGGAAATGTTAATGTGGAGAGTTGTTAAGGAAGATGATGTTAGGTATTATATTATTATATTATTACTAATATTATTGTGATGAATACTACAACAAATATGTTATCTAATAAAATGAAATATGCAATATTTTGTATATGAAATATACAAAATGAAATAAGAACATATCTAACAAAATGAAATTCAACAGTGAAAAAAGTAAGGTTTTACATTTAGGCAAGAAATACAAAATGCACAGGTACAGCATATGTGGTATCATGCTCAATAGTAGTAACTGTGAGAGGGATCTTGGAGTCCTAGTGGACAACCATTTAGATATGAGCCAGCCGTGTGCAACAGCTGCCAAAAAAGCCAACACAGTTCTAGGCTGCATCAACAGAGGGAGAGAATCAAGATCACGTGAAGTGTTAGTACCACTTTACAAAATCTTGGTAAGGCCACACTTGGAATATTGCATCCAGTTTTGGTCGCCACGATGTAAAAAAGATGTGGAGACTCCAGAAAGAGTGCAGAGAAGAGCAACCAAGAGGATTAGGGGACCGGAGGCTAAAATATTTGAAGAAAGCTACCAAGGTTGAGAAATACACAGGCTTAGTCATTTCCTCTGCCAGGAATCTTGAGAGTGAAAGCGGAGCGCAGCGGCTGCCATCAACGCAGAGAAAAGGGGAAGGTGAACAGCCTATCTTGTTATGACAATTAAGATGAAAAAGGGTGACACCTGCATTTTCTCTCTCTCTTTTAAAGCGAAGCCTTCACCTGAAAGAGCATTTTAAACAGAGACGGATTTCTCCCAAAATTGCACGTCAAGGGCCTGTCTGTTAGTTAAATGCTGGCTCAGGGCAAGCGAAATGTAAACACCGTTGCAGCTTCTGGGGGGAAAAAATCAGTGCCCATTAGATGATGTTCTTCTCCTCCTCCTTCTTGTTTTCTCCTTGTTTTCTACTCCTTCTTTCTTCCTTCTTCTTCTTCCTCCTCCTCCTCCATCCTTTCTCCTCCTTCTTCCTTCTTCCTTCATCTTTCTTCCTTCTCCTCTCCTCTTCTTTTCTCATTCTCCTTCCTTCCTCTTTTCTCATCCTCCTTCCTTTCCCCCTTTCATCTTTCTTCCTTCCTCCTTCTCTTCTCCTCTCCTCTTCTCATTCTCCTTCCTTCCTTCTTTCCTTCCTTCCTTCCTCTTTTCTCCTCATCCTCCTTCCTTTCCCCCTTTCTTCCTCCTTCCTTCCTCCTTCTCTTCTCCTCTCCTCTTCTCATTCTCCTTCCTTCCTTCCTCCTCCTTCTTCCTCCTCCTTCCTTCCCCCTTTTTCTTCTTCCTTCCTTCATCCTTCTTTTCTCCTCCTCCTTCCTTCCCCCTTTTTCTTCCTTCTTCCTTCTTCTTTTCTCCTTCTCCTTCCTTCTTCCCCTTCCTTCCTTCCCTCCTTCCTTCCTTCCCTCCTTCCTTCCTTCCTTTCCTCCTCCCCCTCCTCCTTCTCCACCACCACCGCCGCCACAGAGCAGAACCAGGGAAGTGTCAGATCATACTTGTGCTCTACCAGTTGACCTTTCACCCTTGGCTAACCCAGCCTGCTGTTCCCACCTGTCTCCGCTTGAAAACGCGACCTGTTTGGCAAAGCCAGGGAGCAGCGAACGTCTGAGTCTCAGCTTGTAAGCCTCCCTAGAGGGCCCTCGTCTTCTCTCGCTTTGATTGCAAATCCCTTAGGATGTCCCCTGGTGGAAGAATCTAACGTCAGCACCAGCAGCTTGTGTTTGTCCCCCCTGGAGATCGTGCAGGGCAGAACAACGGGCAAATAACGGCAGTTAATTAAAGGGCTGGAAAACCGCAGAGAAGCCAGAAAGATGGTGCGATCCATAAATAGTCTTCCATGTTGCTTTCCTCTCCGTGCACCGAAACAGGGACCCCACTGGGACAGCATTTGCATGGATTCTGGGCACCGGTTCATGGGGGCGTGTTTAAGCCAACTGGAATGCACAGAGGGTGGGTAATGTGGTTTGTCGGTTTGTCTCTTTGGGGACAATTTCCCAAGTCCCTTGTGATATCCTCTTTACTCTTCTGCAATAAGTCAAGAGTTGGTAGCCAGGAGTACTATTGGAAGTCCCACCCAATGGAACATCTCAACTGAGTTAAGAAAGCACCTTTCATTTGTGTTTGTCTGTGTGTCAAATCACATACTCCAATGTTTGGGGCCGTGGGTGGCCAAAGTACTCTCGACACTACTTGAGAAGCCATGGTGAAGATTTGGCCTTCATTGGAACAACAGTGCTCACTCTTGTGGAGGCTCTGAAGCTTCTCAGGTGGATATCCAGGGGGTATCATGGAGAGCTGCTCGGGAATTTATGGGGCTTGGAGCATGTAGTTACCTTTGAATGTCCTCTTTCTTGATATGTGAGGAAAGTTCTCCTGAACTTTGTGCAGATTAGCTTCTGGGAGAAATATGGATCCAGCCACTCTTCGGTACAACCCTGTTGATCTACACTGTAAATATATGCAGTAGTAGATAATTTATATCTTTCTTGTATTTGCCCTCTGTCATTCCCAAAAAGAACAATTCTGATTTGACTTCTATGTTTATTAACAAAATTTATTCCAACCAACTCTTTCGATTGCATGTGATTCCAGTGGCGTTGATAAAAAAGCCAACTCCCTATCGCAGGTTTATTTTCACCTCCGTTTGTCCAAGAGGTGTCTATCATTGTTATTTGTGTAAATCTAGCTTTAGAGAAGTCAGGGTATCATTAATATGAATTCATTAGCCAGCAGGCTTCCATATCTGAGGTTCTGCTCTGCCCTCTTAGATCCCATAAACTCATGGAAACAGGTTTTTTAATCATTGCCTAGCAGAGCTCTAAACACACGAACAGTTAATTATAATGGCAGCCAATTGCCTTTTTGATTCCTTCACTGTTGAAATCATTAGTAATTATCAAATTACACTCAAGCAACCAACTTGCCTCAAGGGGTCAGTCTGTTAGTAAGGCTAGGGAAATGATGGGAATGTGTAGGTGGGAGAGAATATAAATATAAATGAAGATTGACAACCAAGAGGATGGGAATTGACAGGAGGAGATGCATGGCCTGGACTGAGAGGTCGCTTGCCCCAGAAATCTGCTACTTAATGATTATTGTCTGCACAAAGATGGAAAGGCTGAGCGATGTTCGCAGCGGAGGATTGGTTAGCGAAGATGATGGAAGGTGCTAAGATGACGTCTTTGAGTAGAGAAAAGGCAATATATTGCTGACATCAATCTAATGAAGGAGTTTTTATGGGAAGCCAAAACAAAAAATAAAATAATGTATGAACTTCATATTTATTGTTCCGATAATTAGACTAGATTATACAAAGAAGACAGCTATGTCGTAACCACAGAGTAAGAGGTAAGCATATAATTGTACTGATGCTCAGGAGAGACCAAGCCAAGAATCACCCAAGGCTGACCAAACATAGGAACCATCTGGAGTAATCAGACGATGATGTAGAGCCTCTAAGCCCCTGGACTTGGAAAGTAGAGAGCAGAGCAGAGCGAAGAAGCTCATGGAGGCTCCTTGCCAAACGAGGGAATAACTCTCTTGATTAAAGACTTCAGTCTGATTTAAGAGACAGCCATGAGCCCTGCTCCTCTGTTAGAAACAACCATCGGATCTCTTGCTGTAGTGTGTTATTCTCGGGATTCCTGCTCCTGAAACTCCGACCACAGAGCGGTTGACAGTTCTGACTTTTCTCCAGGGGTGAAATCCAGCAGGTTCTAACAGGTTCTGGAGAACCGGTAGCGGAAATTTTGAGCAGTTCGGAGAACTGGCAAATGCCACCTCCGGCTGGCCCCAGGGTGGGGTGGGAATGGAGACTTTGCAATATCCTTCCCCCAGGAATGGGGAGGGAATGGGGATTTGGCAGTATCCTTCTTCTGCCATGCCCACCAAGCCACGCCCACCAAGCCACACCATGCTCACCAAGCCACGCCCACAGAACCGGTAGGAAAAAAAAATGGATTTCACCATTGCTTGTCTCTCTGAATTTAGGGCTGGATTTGAATTCTCTTCTGCAGGGTCCCTACTGAACATGAAAATACCCAGGCTTTCTTTCCCACAGACTCTGTTCTGATTTACATTCCTTTCCTTGTCTGCTGTTATCTACTCTACCTTGAGTAAATTGCTGTTCTCACCTAGCAACGAAGAGCGTGTGAGTTTAAAACCTGAAACGGGACATACGTAGCCGCGAAAGATGCAGAAGCTTCATCGTTCACCCCATTGCAATATTTGGCACTCAATAACCTTGATCCCATGTCTCTCAAGGGCACGCCTCCCCAAAAACCTTTTCCCCAGATTCAACAGGTATTAGAAGCACAAACGCTAACACTAATGATTTTACTTAGTTGCATAGTGAAAGATCTCCAAGTAAGCCACCAAGCTCAGAAAGTACCAATGACCCTACAGTCTTCCTCCTCTTCCGCTCCAGAAACCTCATTCCTTTCTAGCACTGATATTGTTACCAAGTTGGGTAATGAGACGTCTCCAAGAAAACAACCAAGCTCAGAGAGCGCCAAGGATCCCACAGATAACAGGAGTTTATTTGGCGAGAGCTGCAAGGAAAATAGGCATTTACAGTTGAGTTTACAGGTAGCCTGACACTCTATAGATCAATCTGAAGAAACAAGAATAGCATGCACAAGCATTTAAAGCAAAATGTTGACGCACTTCCCACTGCTGAATTTAAGGGAGAACAGTGCACAGAGGATAAGCCAGTTCTTATTGTGAATCTAGACAGGTACACAGGTCTCTATTGGCAGAAGGCAAAGGAGACCAGAGACATCACTCATGTCGTGATGTCAACACACGTGTGCTTCCTATTTCTGCTGAATCAGTAAAATAGAAAAGAAATTGAAAAGAAAGTATATATAAATAGAAAATCGGGGTTGCTCGGATACCACTTTGGAAAATATTGAATTGAAAATAAATACAACAGTGGAGAGAAAGAATGGAAAGAGGAGTAGAGGGTTAGATGGGAGGGGAGAAGAGAGGAAAGAGAGAGAGGAACAGAAGAAAGGGAAAAGGAGAGGAAGAAAGGGAGGGGAAATAAGAATAGGAGAGAAGGTTAGAAAGGGAGGAAGAAGGGAGGTGTGGGGGAAAGGAAGGGGAAGGAGAGAAGGGGAAGGAGAGGAGGAAAGAAGAAAGTGGAAGAGGATAGAAGAAGGGAGGGAAGGGAAAGAGAGGAGAAGGAGAAGAAGGATTGTTGTAAAATAAGAGAGATGGAATGGTAAAAGAGAAACCCCGAGTATAGCCTATTTTTTTAGGATTTGTTAGTTAGATTTGAAGAATGAACTAATATGAAAAAATTTTTCTATTCTATTCTATTCTATTCTATTCTATTCTATTCTATTCTATTCTATTCTATTCTATTCTATTCTATTCTATTCTATTCTATGAAAGTTAAAAGAGAATATGTATGATTAACAATGGATAAGAGACTGTACATTTAAGACATGTTTATGAGAAATAAAAATAATTTTTTTTCCAAAAAAAAAAACCTGTATGACCGACCTGTGACTTGACTTTCACCTTATAATTCATCTTCAAGACAGTGGGATTAACACAAACCCAGATTAGTAAATCTGTCCTGTGCAGATTAGAAACTTGTAAATTTGTTTTCTTGTTTTATAATCATCGCGTTCTAAATAAAATCGGCTTATTCCATAAAATGTTTTTTTTATTTCTGTCTGACAGCAGGGAAACAACTATTTCGTAAAATTACCCAATTTGGTTTCCATTGACTTTTTTCTTAACCTAGTAAATACTTACTTGGGTAGACACTTTTCCTAATGAATGTATTTTTGTAGTCATTTTTCTCCAAAGACAAGCAATTTCCTTAACATAATGGCATTTCCCTCTCCCCCTGCCTTTCAGGTGATATTTCATCAATCCACATATTTTTGTGTGTTTCTTTACCCACCTACCCCCAAATAAAAGTGTGCACTGTTCCTTAATAAATTTGAGGAGTATATTGGCACGTTTAAGGAAGCCGAGATTTTAAAAAAGCAAAGAATAGGTTTTGTAATGGTATATGTGGGTGGCCTTGGGGGATGAGGAGAGGACATCAGAGGGAGACGGGGAGGGTTAAACACCAGGAAAATCAGGAAATCCGGACAGTTCAAATGGGTATAAAGCAGGGGTGAAATGCTCCCGGTTTGGACCGAATCGCCTGATCCGGTAGCGATGGCGGCGGGTGGTTCGGAGAACGGGTAGCAAAAATCCCTGCCCCCCCATGCCCAGCTGATCCGCGCAATCATCAGAGGCTTTTTTTTTTTTACTTTTAAAAGCATTTTTTCTACAACCTCTTTGGCCGAAAAAATGCTTTTAAAAATAATAAAAAAAAAGCCTCTGATGATCATGCGGCTCAGCGGGGATCGTCAGAGGCTTTTAAAAATATTTTTTCTACAACCTCTTCAGCCGAGGTGGTTGTAGAAAAAATGGTTTTAAAAGAAAAAAAAGCCTCTGATGATCAGGCAACTCAGCTGGGATCGTCAGAGGCTTTTAAAAGCATTTTTTTAACAACCTCTTCGGCTGAAGAGGTTGTAGGAAAAATGCTTTTAAAAGTAAAAAAAAAAAAAAAGTTGGCTACGCCCATCCAGTCACATTATACCCCCCCCAGCAAGCCACGCCCACAGAACCGGTAGTAACAAATTTTACATTTCACCACTGGTATAAAGAGTTATTGGAAGCTTGAGCTGTCTACAAGAATCTGAACTACTAGCAATCAAGGGATATTAGCGGGAGATAAGAATAGAAGGAATTCAAGGTGGGCTGGACTCAGATCTCTGGTGGGTTCAAATGGACTCGTGACTAATGAGGCGTATGACCCCTTCCTCCTGTAGTGACCACCTGTAGGAGATGACAGTCTGTTGAGAAATACAAAGTATAAGTAAATAAATAATAAATAAAGCAAGCTTAGGAAGCCATCAGAGTAAAGGGGCAGGAGTCCCCAGTGGCTCAACAGCCAGAGAAAGAAATTTAGGAAGAACCTGTCTTAATCAGACTGTCAAAAGTGGTGGTAGGAAGTTTGTACCTCTCAGATCTGCAAGCTGGTCTTACCAGGTAGACCAGATAGGAAACATAACCAGATGAGCTAATTCTACTTTATTATAAGGCTACCTTAACTGAGCGCCAAAGAATGGAGGCCTTTGAACTCTGGTGCTGGAGAAGACTCCTGCGAGTCCCTTGGACTGCAAGGCGATCAAACTGATCAGTCCTAGAGGAGATCAACCCTGAAGGCTAGATCCTGAAGAGGAAACTCAAATACTTTGGCCACCTAATGAGAAGGAAGGACTCGCTGAGTCTAATGCTGGGAAAGATGGAGGGCAAAAGAAGAAGGGGACGGCAGAGAATGAGGTGGCCGGATGGAGTCACTGAAGGAGTAGGCATGAGCTTCAATGGACTCCAGAGGATGGTAGAAGACAGGAAGGCCTGGAGGAATGTTGTCCATGGGGTCACGATGGGTCGGACAGGACTTCACAACTAACAACAGCAGCAATACCTTAACTGATCTTTCACTGATCATTAAAACTCCTGGGGCCTCCTTCCTCTCTTGTCTAATTGTTTCCTAGGAAGCATCTCTTCTCCTTCTCCTGCAAGGTCAACCGCATACTCCATTACAGACTTAATCCGTGATGGCCCTTCCACTACTGATAGTCAGTTATCATGAATTACTTCATCGGGTCTAACTCCTATCCCTTTTCCAATATTCTTTCTCAAAGAATTTGGCTAGACTTTGTCTGCTAACCATACCCACTACTCTTAACTGTTCTGGAGGACATCTGATTCATCTGGGGCATCCCATTCAAAATCTTGTTTTTGATTTTCTACTTGGCTTCCGATTAGATCCCATGAAACTCATGGGGGATTGGGAGATCATTCACAGAGAACTTTGCACCCATCTTCTCCAACATGTTTTCTAGCTGTTGTGGAAAATAATAATAATAATAATAAAAAAAAAATCCTGAATCTGTGGCTTTCAAAACTCCAGAGAGCAATCCAAGCAATTTGCCAGAAGTCACCTATAACCCGAAAGCACCAAAAGAAGTATTGTCAATAGTGGATGGATGGATCACGGTTATGACTTAGAAGAAAGAAGCTTCCTAAATTCAGATTCAAGGCCAGCGGCAATGTACTATAAATGGAGAGAATGAATGCATGCATCTGGGAACTGTTGAATAATCCATTTGCAAATTGTTGGCAAATGGATATTGCATGAGATCAGATTCTTGTAGTTCAGTTCAGGACAATGGTTACCCTGGAGGTAGTATGCAGTTCTTAAAGGCCTTACGAATCAGATCAAGGTCTACAGCTAGTGTCTCCTGAAAGCACACAACAGAAGTAGAGAGGTAGCAAAAGTCTACTCACTCTTTTTCAGGACGCTTAATCTTCATTCTCGGTCCCTCATGAGGACTTGGGAGAAGAACGCATTCAAAATTAAATACCCAGCAAGCTTGGTTAATAAGAACCTCAACCGCCAATATCTAATTATAACGCCACTGTCCAGCTGCCCACATGAAGTTTCACAAGCTAAACGTAATGCTAGGACTTCTAATCCAACCTGGAGGGTAGCTGGAGGAGATATTGGCAATTTCTGGAGTTCAACCAAGCGGTCCTTTGAAGGCATGCAGATGTCTTTACAGCTTCCCCCAAAGATCAAAAGAAAGACCAGAGGAGACATGATAGCAGTTTTCCAATATTCGAGGGGCTCCTACAAAGACAAGGGGGTCAACCTATTTTCCAAAGCACCAGGAGGCAAGAGTTAAGGAGAAATTTCCTGACAGTGAGAACAATTAACCAGCGGCTTGCCTTCAGAAGTTGTGGGGGCTTCAACACTGGAGGTTTTTAAGAAAAGAGTGAAATGGCATATAGGGTCTTCTGTTTGACCACGGGGTTGGACTAGAAGACACCCCCCAAGGTCCCTTCCAACTCCATTCTTCTACGTCCCATGATCTACTTCGAAGCAGGTGAGGATTCCAGGATTAAGCAGGATGAGGCCCTACAAGGTCTGAGACGGTTCTTAATGCCGTATCGTACAAGGCAAAGCAGGTGAGACAGTCCAGCCTTAGATTTCCAATCAAAAGCTCGTGGCATGCTTCATTAGAAAAACACCAGCGGCCTTTCCCGATGTGAAAAAGATAATTATTTCTCCCTCGTTGGAAGTGATTGAATTTCTCTGTTGGTCGTGCCCAAATAGAGAGTCTTCGGCAGAGAAACGCCGGGGTGGTAGACGAACCAGTCCCTTCCTAACCAGCATCATTTTTTTTCTATGCATTTCCCAATAAAGCTCCAGTTTCTGCATTCGTGACCTCAGGTCCCTTCCAACCTGATGATGCCACCTGTAGAGATTCTCAGTCATCCAGGTCATGGTTCTCCCAAAGGTGCTTTTTCAGGAGGCAATTGGATTTTCTTGGTTTTTTTTCTTTTCTTTTGAAGACGTTTCACTTCTCATCCAAGAAGCTTCTTCAGCTCTGGCAGGATAGTGGGGAAATGGAAGGATTTATATAATACATTACATATCCCACCAGTGGTGGTGGGGACTGCGGGAGGCTCTGCCCACCTGCCCCGATGCGTGAGCAAAGAGCATGCGCAGAGGAGGCACACGCACTCATATTTGCGAACCAGTAGGGAAGGTAGGGAAGGGACGTGGTGGCTCAGTGGCTAAGATGCTGAGCTTGTCAATTGAAAGGTCGGCAGTTCACCGGTCCGAATCCCTGGGGCCGCGTAACGGGGTGAGCTCCCATGACTTGTCCCAGCTTCTGCCAACCTAGCAGTTCGAAAGCAGGTAAAAAAAAATGCAAATAGAAAAATAGGGACCACCTTTTGTGGGAAGGTAACAGCGTTCCGTGCGCCTTTGGTGTTGAGTCATGCCGGCCACATGACCACGGAGATGTCTTCGGACAGTGCTGGCTCTTTGGCTTTGAAACGGAGATGAGCACTGCCCCCTAGAGTTGGGAACGACTAGCATGTACGTGCGAGGGGAACCTTTACCTTTAGCTTTATGGATTGATTGCATAAGGTAACAGCATTCTGTGTGTCTTTGGCATTGCGTCATGATGGCCACATGACCAAAGAGACGTCTTCGGACAGTGCTGGCTCTTTGGCTTTGAAATGGAGATGAGCACCGTCCCCTAGAGTTGGGGACGACTAGCACATATGTGCGAGGGGAACTTTTACCTTTAGCTTTACGGATTGATTGCATAAGGTAACAGCATTCTATGTGCCTTTGGTGTTGAGTCATGCTGGCCACATGACCACGGAGATGTCTTCGGACAGCACTGGCTCTTCAGCTTAGAAACGGAGATGAGCACTGCCCCCTAGAGTCGGGAACGACTAGCACGTATGTGCGAGGGGAACTTTTACCTTTTACCTTTAGGGAAGGTAAGTGAATCTCACCTCTGCATCCCCACTATCCTGCCAGAGCTGAAGAAGCTTCTTGGATGAGAAGCGAAACATCTTCAAAAGAAAAAAAACAAAACAAGACAGTCCAGCTGCCTCCTGAAAAAAGCACCTTGGGGACTGATGATGCCATGTTCCATGTTCTAGTCATCCTCACAGAGAAGTGAGTCTACTTTTGCTCTGATTTGGGGTGTTGTTTTTTTTTTCTAGCTTCCCAATCTAGCCTGCACGCTGGGAACAATTCGGCTTTCTCTCCTGAATTATTTGACAGTTCTACGAACTCCAGACTTGTTCTAAGCATGTGCACCTATGCCTTTGTCTCTGTGTGGGAAGACTGCACGGTTAATTCGGGCTTATTTGCCATAAGATTTTGACGTTCTTCTAAGTCCACAAAGCTCCCCACTGAGCTGCGAACATCTGCTAGGCTTGCTGTCAAGAACATTAAGCAATCTATAGGGGGTCTGTCAACATGTTATTTTTTTAAAAAAATTTTATTCCCCCTGCACCCCACAATTTTGCCCACAAAAAAATCTTGGAAGGCTCATTTCAGCCTCCAGGAAGTGACTTTAGTTCACGAATGTACAGCTGCCTCTTCACACCAAAATGTCACAATGTGGGTTTTTTTTTTTTTAAGGAATAGGGAAATTGAAATCCTAAGCCAAATCAGTAATTTGCTTATCTGCGGCGAATTTCAGATAGAAATTGTTTTTTTTTTTTTTTTATGTGATAGTGTCAGGGTTCTGTGGCGTGCTATTTATTTATGGGATTCGGGTTTTCTGCCTTTTCTGGTGAGCTCAAGGCAACGTGACTCCAGGATCCACTACAAATATTGTAGCCATTTTATGCTTACAACAACTAAGCTAAATTGAACAAAAAGTACCTTGGAGTACTCATCTCAAACGATCTAAGCCCCAGAACTCACTGTAACACCATTGCCAAAAAGGCATTAAGAGTTGTTAACCTAATCTTGCGAAGTTTCTTCTCCGGTAACATTGTACTGCAAACTAGGGCATACAAAACCTTTGCTAGACCAATTCTTGAATACAGCTCGTCTGCCTGGAATCCGCACTGTATAATACAATTGACATTAATACAATTGAGCGAGTCCAGAGGTATTTCACGAGAAGAGTCCTCCACTCCTCTGCTCGCAACAGAATACCTTATGCCACCAGAGTTGAAATTTTAGGCTTAGACAACTTAGAACTACTCTGCCTTCGGTTCGACCTAAGCGTAGTACACAAAATTATCTGCTACAATGTCCTACCTGTCAATGACTACTTCAGCTTCAACCGCAATAATACATGAGCGCACAATAGGTACAAACTTAAGGTAAACTGCTCCAAACTCGATTGCAGAAAATACGACTTCAGCAACAGAGTGGTCAATGCCTGGAATCCGAGGTGGTATTCAGCAGGTTCTGACCAGTTCTGGAGAACTGGTAGCAGAAATTTTGAGTAGTTCAGAGAACCGGTAAATGCCACCTCTGACTGGCCCTGCCCCCATCTATTGTCTGCCTCCCGAGTCCCAGCTGATTGGGAAGAAATGGGGATTTTGCAGTAACCTTTCCCTGGAGTGGGGAGGGAATGGAGATTTTAGTTGAAAAAGTTTTTTATTTTTTCCCCCCTGATAAACATATCTTAAATGTACAGTTTCTTATCTAACATACATATTTTCTTTTAACTTTCATACTAATGCAATCTTCATCCTAAACAATTTAAATATATTCGGAGTTGCTCTTCTACCATTTCATCTCCCTTGTTTTACAACAATCCTTCTCAATGCTCTCTTTCCTTTCCCTCCCTTCTTCCCTTTTCTCTTCTACTTTCTTCTTTCCTCCTTTCCTCCTCCTTTTCTAGGAATGGAGATTTTACAGTATCCTTCCCCTGCCATGCCCACCAAACCACACCTACAGAACCGGTAGTAAAAATTTTTGAAACCCACCGCTGCCTGGAATGCACTACCTGATTCTGTGGTTTCTTCCCCAAACCCCCAAAACTTTAAGCTTAGACTGACTACTGTTGACCTCACCTCATTCCTAAGAGGTCTGTAAGGGGCGTGCATAAGCACACCAGCGTGCCTTCCGTCCCTGTCCTACTGTCCCTATTTATTTGTATCCAGTGGTGGGATTCAAATAATTTAACAACCGGTTCTCTGCCTTAATGATTTCTTCCAACAACTAGTTCATCAAACTGCTCAGAAAGTTAACAACCGGTTCTCCCGAAGTGGTGCGAAATGGATGAATCCCACCACTGTTCGTATCCATTTTCTGTATTCATAATCATGTTTATACTTATATCTGTTATCATATACATGTTTGACAATCTAAATAAATAAAATAAAAAAATAAAAAAAAGAGAGAGAAAGAGAGGAAGATACCAGTGGTGAAATCCAAATTTTTTTACTACCGGTTCTGTGGGCATGGCTTGGTGGGCGTGGCTTGGTGGGTGTGGCAGGGGAAGGATACTGCAAAATCCCCATTCCCTCCCCACTCCAGGGGAAGGATATTGCAAAATCTCCATTCCCACCCCACTCCAGGGGAAGGATACTGCAAAATCTCCACTCCCTCCCCACTCCAGGGGAAGGATACTGCAAAATCTCCACTCCCTCCCCACTCCTGGGGGAAGGATATTGCAAAATCCCCATTCCCTCCCCACTCCAGGGGAAGGATATTGCAAAATCTCCATTCCCACCCCACTCCAGGGGAAGGATACTGCAAAATCTCCACTCCCTCCCCACTCCAGGGGAAGGATATTGCAAAATCTCCATTCCCACCCCACTCCAGGGGAAGGATACTGCAAAATCTCCACTCCCTCCCCACTCCAGGGGAAGGATACTGCAAAATCTCCACTCCCTCCCCACTCCAGGGGAAGGATACTGCAAAATCTCCATTCCCACCCCACTCCAGGGGAAGGATACTGCAAAATCTCCACTCCCTCCCCACTCCAGGGGAAGGATACTGCAAAATCTCCACTCCCTCCCCACTCCTGGGGGAAGGATATTGCAAAATCCCCATTCCCTCCCCACTCCAGGGGAAGGATATTGCAAAATCTCCATTCCCACCCCACTCCAGGGGAAGGATACTGCAAAATCCCCATTCCCTCCCCACTCCAGGGGAAGGATATTGCAAAATCTCCATTCCCACCCCACTCCAGGGGAAGGATACTGCAAAATCTCCACTCCCTCCCCACTCCAGGGGAAGGATACTGCAAAATCTCCACTCCCTCCCCACTCCAGGGGAAGCATATTGCATATTGGGGCCAGCCAGAGGTGGTATTTGCCGGTTCTCTGAACTACTCAAAATTTCCGGCTACCGGTTCTCCAGAACCTGTTGGATTTCACCCCTGAAAGATACCGAATGGCCCAAATTCACTCAATGAGCCTCATGGTTGTATGGAGACTTGAACCCGGGTCTTTCCGCGCCCAAAATCTTAACCCCCAAACATCACCTGCGTGATGGTTATTCAGTACTTAAATGGAAGTTCTTCCTTCACAACGCTGTTTTGATTCTGCTGAGCTACAGCAAAAATGAGAAAAGAAATGATGGGTTTAAATTACAGGGGAGAAAAAAAAGCGAATTCTTTCCCAGCTTGATGGAGGGGTAAATCCACGCCTTTGAACAGGCTCGGTCCTTGTATGCAATACAGATTCATTCTGAATTTTGCTGGGTCAAAAATGCGTAGCTCCAGCTGAATTCACGCAGAAGAGGCTAAAATAAAATGTCATATAATTGGCCAGGTGAGTCTTTTCGAGCGTATCAATACTAAGACCCTTTTAGGGTTTCAACCGTGATGGAAATTGTGCTTCTGATTTTCTAAAAATGACGGTTAGAAGTCATGGAAAGCTGTTTTAGTAAGTCACCTGTGGCCGACCCCTGCTTGTTGGGTGGGATTCTGAGCAGAAAAATGCTAGGTGCTGAAAGACGAAATGACCCCTTCCCAGTGGCTTCCGTACAGCACTCTTTGGTTTCTGCTTCTCATTAAATTTTTTTTTTTTAAAAAATCAAAATTATATAACACAGGGCTATATTTTGCCCAGCTATTCTCATTCTTTCGGATGAAAAGAATTCTGTTTTTCCCCTACCTCCCTCCTCCGAGGAGTTGGCAGTTAGTCCTCAGTGTATGGCCACAGTTGGGAACAAAATTTCCATGGCTAAGCAAAGCAGATGAGAAGCGAGTCGCACCTGATTTTATGATCCGTTTTTGTCACGGTTGTTAAGTGAATCACTGCAAGTGAATGGTGTGGTGTGAATGTTTAGGGAGATTCTCCGTCATTCAGGTCCTGGTTGTCCCAAAACTGCTTTTCCAAAAGGGAACTGGGCTTTTCATTTTTAGAGTTTTCGTTTTTCATCCAAGAAGCTTCTTTAGTTTCCACATGAATCATGGGGTTGTTAAGCTTATCTGCCCAGCGTGGCCTCTAAATGAGATGGGGAGCACATCAATCTCATCAATCGATCAATAAAAATGAATCTCTGGATTTTTCCCATTGATTGTGCTGATCAGAAGCCAGCTGGGAGGATTACAAATGACCTGGGGATGCTGCAAACTATGACGAATACATGACGGTGATGCCATGTGTCCGAATTTTGATCACATGACTCTGGGGATAGCAATAACAATAACACTTAGACTTATATACTGCTTCACAGTTCTTTATAGACCTCTCTGAGCGGTTGACAGAGTCAGCATATTGTCCCCAATAAACTGGGTCGTCATTTTATCGACCTTGGAAGGACGGAGGGCTCAGTCAACCTTGAGCCAGTCAGAATCAAACTGCTGGCAGTGGGCAGAATTAGCATGCACCTGTGCATTCTAACCACAGGGAGGGAGGGAGGGAGGGAGGGAGGGAGAGAAGGAAGGAAGGAAGGAAGGAAGGAAGGAAGGAAGGAAGGAAGGAAGGAAGGAAAAATAGCAATAGCCCTTATGACTTAGATACCGCTTCACAGTGCTTTTACAGCCCTCTCTAAGCAGTTTACAGAGTCAGCCTATTGCCCCCAACAATCTGGGTCCTCATTTTACCCACCTCGGAAGGATGGAAGGCTGAGTCAACTTTGAGCTAGTTAGGATCGAACTACTGACAGTGGCCAGAGTCAGCCTACAATACTACATTCTAACTATTGCACCTCCAAGGAAGGAAGGAAGGAAGGAAGGAGGGAAGGAAGGAAGGAAGGAAGGAAGGAAGGAAGGAAGGAAGGAAGGAAGGAAGGAAGATAGCAATAGCACTTAGACTTATATATCGCTTCACAGTGCTTTTACAGCCCTTTCTAAGCGGTTTACAGAGTCAGCCTCTTGCACCCAACAATCTGGGTCCTCATTTTACCCACCTCGGAAGGACGGAAGGCTGAGTCAACCTTGAGCCTGGTGAAATTCGAACTGCCAAACTGCAGTCAGCCGGCAGTCAGCAGTAGTAGCCTGCAGTCCCGCACTCTAACCACTGCGCCATTGCAGATGTTGCACTTGTCATAGATATGAGGACTGGTGATGGGTTGCTTTCTTCACTGCTGTTGTGATTTTGAACAGTCACTAAAAGCAAAATGTCTGTAGAGATTCTCTGTCTTCCAGCTCATGGCTCTCCCAAAGATGCTTTTTCAGGAGGAGATGAAGGAGCTTCTTGGATGAGAAGCGAAATGTCTTCCAAGAAAAAACAAGAAAGCCTAATTGCCTCCTGAAAAAACACCTTTGGGACAGTCACTAAGCAAACTTTGTAACGTTGTAAGTCAAGTACTCTTCCATCAGTAAAGTTCCCATAGGTCGCGTCTAGGGGGTCTTGCAAGTTTCATGACCAAGGGGGTCTACAAATAAATACAGCTGGCATCAATTAATTAAATCAAAACAGAATCCCCACTTTGGGGCTTTCATATATCAAGAAGTAACGATGCCAACGTATGTCATGCAGGGACCCTTCCCAACGATACGCAGAACTCCCAAATATGATTGAATATACAATGAGTCTTCTTGCTACAAAGTGGGCGGCTAATAAATTTAATAAATAATAATACACTGAAAACTTGATGAATAATTGGTAGAAACTCAGAAGTTTCTTCTGAAGGAGATTAAAAATATATATATATTTCTAGAAATGGAGAAGGGGGGCAAATTTTGAGGCCCTGTCAGAATAATAGACTTGGAAGGGACCTTGGAGGTCTTCTAATCCAACCCTCTACTCATTGCAGACAAATGGTTATCCAACCTCTTCTTAAAAACTTCCAGTGTTGGAGCATTCACAACTTCTGGAGGCAACTTGTTCCACTGATTCATTGTTCTAACTGTCAGGAAATTTCTCCTTAGTTCTAAGTTGCTTCTCTCCTTGATGAGTTTCCACCCATTGCTTCTTCTCCTGCCCTCAGGTGCTTTGGAGGATAGCTTGACTCCCTCTTCTTTGTGGCAGCCCTTCAAATATTGGCAGACTGCTATCATGTCACCCCTAGTCCTTCTTTTCATTAAACTCGACATGTCCAATTCCCATAAACGCTCTTCATATGTTTTAGCCTCCAGCTCCTTGATCATTGCAACTCATTTTTGCTAATATATATATATATGATTGCATTTGGCCCCAAGAACAGCCAACTTGCTGGATCTAGAAAAGCATTTGTTTAGCTTTATGTTAGATTTATTTATCATGCACAACTTGTCACCTTTTGAAAAGTACTCTTCTCAGGCTGTTCTTCCTACAGATGAAATCTGACAAGTGGGAGACACTGCAAATGTCACTCTTAACAAGACGCCGCGTATGTGGTATGGATCTTGTGGCTGTGTTAGATCATTATTTCTGGAGATGCCCTTTGTATTCAAAGAAGAAAGAGAGAAAATGGCAGATCATTGGGAGTTAAAGTTAATATACTGGGTAATTTAAGAGGAGACAATCTGGGTTTTTTTTGTCCTTGGTGATCAATTCATTGAAGGGATCAATGAATCCTAGTTCTATCGAAACAAGGAAGTTACCAAAGAACATCCTGCTACTAAATTAAAAGGCAGCCATTCTGAGTTTTTGTACCTGGGTGGGGGGGGGGATGGGGATCTTGAATGCAAAGAAATGTACAAACATAGAACAGAAGTCTCCAAATTAAATGTTTCCTCCTATAATCCCTGGAAGCTTATTGCTGTTAGAGCAAAGGAGCACAGCTGGAAGGTTGTATGTTTCCTCCAATTCTTAAATAAATCCCCTGGATGTTTCCAAGGGCTGGTGTTAATCTGGAATTTTTAATGTGACAGAAGGAGAAGTTATTAAACAGAGGGGAAGGAATAATATCAGCCGAATGTAATTCATTTCCATTCTTTTCCATTTGAACTTTGAAAGTGGGTCAGGAGGGAACATTTCTCCTGGCCCTGCCCACTGCGGGGAGGGCAAAACTCTGCAGAAATTTTGCATGACCCTCCGCTTCCGTTGGAGACGCAATGGTTTTGACCTGTGCAGAATGCAGAATAACAGCCTGATAAGAGGCTGGTGGCGCAGCAGACTAATAGCCTGTTATTAACATTCAGCTGCCTGCAATTACTGCAAGTTCAAATCTCCCCAGGCTCAAGGTCGACTCAGCCTTCCATCCTTTCTAAGGTAGATAAATTGAGGACCCGGTTTGTGGGGGCAATAAGCTGACTTTGTATAAATATACAAAAGTATGAAGGCTATTGCTTAACGCATTGTAAGCCGCCCTGAGTCTCCGGAGAAGGGCGGCATATAAATTAAAGCAAAAAACAAAACAAAAAACAAAACAGAGTCGGAAGAGATCTTGGAGGTCTTCTAGTCCAACGCCCTGTTCAAGTAGGAGACCCTAGACCCATGATGGCGAACCTATGGCATGCGGAGCCATATCGGTGGGCACGCAAGTGTTGCCCTAGTTCAGCTCTGGTGCACATGCACGTGCTGGCCAGCTGATTTTCGGGCTTTCTGGGCCCACTGGAAGTCAGCAAATGGGACGTATCTGGCCTCTGTGGGGGTGGGGAAGGCCATTTTCACCCTCCCCAGGCTCCTAGAAAAGTTCTGGAGCCTGGAAAGAGTGAAAAACGGGCCTTCTGGACCCACTGGAAGTCAGCAAACGAGCCATTTCTGGCCTCTGGAGGGCTTCCAGGGTGGTGGGGAAGGCTGTTTTCGCCCTCCCCAGGCTCCAAGAAAGCTTCTGGAGATGAAACTCAAATATTTTAGCCACCTAATGAGAAGGAAGGACTCACTGGAGAAGAGCCTAATGCTGGGAAAGATTGAGGGCAAAAGAAGAAGGGGACGGCAGAGAACGAGGTGGCTGGATGGAGACACTGAAGCAGTCGGCATGAGATTAAATGGACTCCAGAGGATGGTAGAGGACAGGAAGGCCTGGAGGAACGTGGTCCATGGGGTCGCGATGGGTCGGACACAACTTCGCAACTAACAACAACAGTTTGGTACTCAACTTCTTTGAAACTCATTGAATTTGGTACTCAGCACATTTTGATGTGAAAATTTTGTCCCGGTACTCATTGTTTGTTTGGTACTCAATGCATAAGCTAGAACTTGTTGGTGTCAGCTGCCTTCTGACTCACTACATTATTCCTTATGGGGAAAAATTGTTAGGTACTCATCGTTTTCGGTACACATCACATCTCCCGGAACCAACTAATGATGAGTACTGTGGAACCACTGTAAATTGAGAAATACCTGAATATTCGAGCCATATCAACAAAACCTTGAAATGAAGGTAGATTACAATCTGGTACTAGGGGACTCTGGGGGCAGCCTTCCCACAAGACTGGGATTTGTAGCTCAGATTAATTTAGATGAGCGCTTAACTTAGTAAAAGTCAGCTTCTTAAATTAAAAGAATGAGGCTCACTGGTAAAACCCAAAGTCTGAATTATAGGATCACAGAGCTGGAAGAAGACATTTGGGTCATTGGTTAAATTGCTTTGTTCCTTCCATTTACATCAAACTCCACTTCTGGAGACTCTCCTTGACAGGTGGGTATCAGTTTCCGCTTGAAACAAATCCTACAGCTCAGCTCTTCAGCTATTCTTAGTACGGAGGTTTTTCTTACTGTGCAAATATGATCTGCCCTCCTGTCACTTAAAGCCATTATTCTGGATGTCTGAGATTCTGGGATGATGGAGAACTGGTTGCTGCCTTCTTCTGTCAGACATGCCTTTGAGGAGTTGAAGGGTACAACGACAATCATATCCCACTTTTGCCTTCTTTTCACAAGGTTATGCATACCTTCTGTCCAGTGGTGAAATCGCCTTTCACCTTTCAGCCCCAATCCAGGAGCCCTCCCTCCCACATGCTGGGGTAGACTAGGTGTCTCGATCAAAAAACACTTAATCTCTCCCTTGGCTCAAGATGATGAAGGGAGGAGAACTTGTGGCTCAGAGGTTAATACAACGGTAAAACATGCAGGCGGCCCAAGTTCAAATCCAAGAAAGGGTATAGCTAACTGATGAGAGCTAAATAGCTTGAAATAGATCTATACTAGTCTCCCTTTATTTATCAGCAAAATATAAATTTTATATATATATATATGTATATATATGTTTTGATGGCGAACTTCTGGCATGCTTGCCACATGCACATACATGCACGCGCATTCCGGTTTGGGCACTTGGTGCCGAAAAGTTTTGCCATCACTGGTCTAGATGCTTCATAGCCCATGGGCCCTGTTCTACTAAAATATAGTTCTATTTACTCTGCCTTTTCCGTGGCACTCATTTCTTTAGGCTTCGAGACAGTTCAAAAGGGCACAGAGAACAAGCCAGAATAGAGAGCGGAAGAACGCAGATAAAATGAGCTGTTAGAGGGAAACTCTCCCAGGAGAAGAGACAAAATGCGATTTTGGAGCCGTTGATGTGATTATGCTCGCTCGCATTTCCCAGTTATGCAGGTAACTTAATCAAGGCCACGGAGTCACCGTTATATCAAGCAGCTTCAAGATGAAAGCATAGACTTGCCAGTATTCTGGATGAAGTTTGTGTTTGGGGAAAATATTGCTTGGTTCCCGAAGTGGAGAAATGTTCATTTAAAATGCTGCTAGTTATGTTGCATAGGCAACTCACCTGACTGGGATTTACAGTCAGCCCTTAATTTGCAATCATTTGTTTAGCAACCATTCAAAGTTACAATGCTCCTGAATTACAATTGGCCCTCACACTTACTGTATGTTTTTATATTTGAATATTGAATTTTATGTGTTTTTTATCGTTGTGAGCTGCCCTGAGTCCTTTGGGAGAGAGGGCGGCATACAAGTTTAATAAAATAAAATAAATAAATAAATAAATAAATTATGACCGCTGCAGCATTCCCCACAGTTGCGCGATCAAAATCCAAGGCTTGACAACTTGGAATGAATTTGTGATGGTTGCAGCTTTCCAAGGCCACGTCATCATCACTTGTGACCTTCCCAGCTGGCTTTGGACAAAGAAAGTCAATGGGGGAATCCGGGTTCGCCTAATGACTATGTGACTCACTTAACAACTGCACTGATTGCTTAACAATTGCGGCAAAAAAGGTTGTAATGCTGGGCACGAGTCTCTTTACAACTATCTTGTGGAGAAGGAGGAGGTTGAGAAGAAGAAAAGGAGGAGAAGAAGAAGGAGGCAAAAAGAAGGAGGAGGAGGAGGAGGAGGAGAAGGAGGAGGAGGAGGAGGAGAAGAAAAGGAGAAGAAGGAGAAAAGGAGGAGGAGGAGGAGAAGGAGGAGGAGGAGGAGGAGAAGGAGGAGAAGAAAAGGAGAAGAAGAAGAAAAGGAGGAGAAGAAGAAGGAGGCAAAAAGGAGGAGGAGGAGGAGGAGAAGGAGGAGGAGGAGGAGAAGGAGGTGGAGGAGGAGGAGGAGAAGAAGAAGAATCTGATGGCAGATCTGTTCCTTACTTTCTGGTGGACACGCTTACAGTCTTGTTGTTTCCTCTTCCCACATTTCTGCCACGTTGTCGCTTTTCCATCTCTTGGCTGGGTTATTAGCTTTACAGCCATTGTCTTGGATGTGAGCAGCTCTGGTGCTTCAAGGGACATATTTCTTTCCTGACAATTTTGTAGATCTTCTGCTGTATGAAACTGACACTACAATTATTAGGTTTTACAGCTTCGCCTCATCTTTATTCAAAGAAAACAGACACAGCTTTTGCTGGGGCTCTACAATGAGACAGAGAAAGAGAGAGAGAGAGAGAGAGGGAGGGAGGGAGGGAGGGAGAGAGAGAGAGAGAGAGGTAGGTTAGATGTAGATGTTCCTGTACACAATGCCAGCTATTGTGTAGAACAGGGCTAGGGACGGACATACACACATACACCCCCCATATTATCTATCTATCATCTATCTATCATCTCCCTCCCTCCCTCCCTCCCTCCCTCCCTCCCTCCCTCCCTCCCTATCTATCTATCTATCTATCTATCTATCTATCTATCTATCTATCTATCCATCTATCCTGTTTCCCCAAAAATAAGACATCCCCTGATAATAAACCCGATCGGGCTTTTGAGCGCATGCACTAAAATAAGCCTTCCACCAAAAATATTTAAACACAGAGCTGGAAATCAGGTAAGATGGCAAGAGGAGCCCCATCTTGCTCCACATGCCCCAAAAATAAGCCAAGTGTTTATTTCGGGGTTCAAAAAAATATAAGACAGGGTCTTATTTTCGGGGAAACACGGTATCTATCTGTCTGTCTGTCTATCTCATCTGTCTCTATTTATCTCTTTCTCATCTATATCTATCTGTCTGTCTGTCTGTCTGTCTGTCTGTCTATCTATCTATCTATCTATCTATCTATCTATCTATCTATCTATCATCTATCATCAATCTGTCATCTATCTATATCTACTGTATATCTATATCATCCATCCATCTTCTCTCATCATGTTTGCCTATCATCCACCTTCCTACCTACCTACCTACCTACCTACCTACCTACCTATCCAATCTCCATCTCCATCTCCCTCCCTCCCTCCCTCCCTCCCTCTCTCTCTCTCTCTCTCTCTCTCACACACACACACACACACACACACAATTTACATCTGTCTAACCCACAGCTCTGGGAATTCCTAGCACTCTGCCATGCAAATCCTTACCTGGGTCTGATTCTGCTTAGCTTTCTAAGATCAGGCAACTCTAGCTAGGTGCTGCCACCAGCTGTAGGCTGAAGGTAAAACCTTCTCCCCCAGTCAGACTTGATTCATGTGAATTCCTGATAACTTCATAAAGACATCCATCTACGGTCACAATATACAGTCCTTTGTCACTAGGGAGATATTTTTTTGCTGCCAAAATAATGAGCACCCACCACTCCGGGAGGCAGGCTATTCCACTGACTAATTGTTCACACCATCGGGACGTTTCTCTTTGGTTCTGGGTAGGATCTCCCTATGAGGAGCTTCCACCCATTTCTTCTTCTCCTGCCTTCAGGTGCTTTGGAGAATAAATTGCCCCCCTTCTACCCTGTGATAGTCCTTCAAGTATTGGAAGAGTGCTACCATGTCACCCCTAATCCTGCTCTTTGTTAGTCTAAACATACCTAGATTAACAGATTAACAGAGGTGGAAGGGACCTTGGAGGTCATCTAGACTAATCCCCCAGCTAAGTAAGAGACCCTAGACCATTTCTGACAAATGGCAGTCCAGTGTCTTCTTGAAAGCTTCCAGTGATGAAACTCCCACAATTTCCGAAGGCAACTTCTGTTCCATGGGTTGATTGTTCTCACTGTCAGAAAATGTCTCCTTATTTCCAGGTTGAATCTCTTCTTGATCAGTTTCCATCCATTGTTCCTTGTCTGGCCTTCGGGTGCTTTGGAGGATAGCTTGACCCCCTTCCTCCTCTCTGTGGCAGCCCCTCAAATATTGGCACACTGCTATCCTGTCTCCCCTGGTCCTTCTCTTCACTAGACTATCCAGGCCCAGTTCCTGCAACCATTCATCGTATGTTTTCACCTCCAGCCCCCTAATCAGTGGTGGGTTGCCCCTGGTTCGGACCGGTTTGCAAGAACTGGTAATAAAACCAGCGGGAGGCTCCGCCCACTGACCCAGAAATCATCATAGGTGATCTGCGCATGTGCAGAAGAGTGCGTGTGTGTGCGCGATGCGAACCGGTAGTAAAGATAAGTAGAACCCACCCCTGCCCCTAATCATCTTGGTTGCTCTTCTCTGCACTCTTTCCAGAGTCTCAATATCTTTTTTAAAGTGTGGTAACCAAAACTGGATGCAGAATTCTAGGTGTGGTCTTACTAAGGCTTTAGAGAGTGGCATTAGTACCTCCGTTGTTCTTGACTGTATCCCTCTGTTAATGCAATTTAGGATTGCATTGGCTTTTTTGGCTGCCGCTGCACACGGCTGGCTCATATTGAATTGGTTGTCCAATAAGACTCCGAGATCCCTCTCACAGTTACCTTGTTTCCTTCTCCCTTCATCATACTCATGGTTTGCACGCCCAGAGAAATGGACAACTTGAGTGGCTTCAAATATGGCCGCACACTCCTTGCATACAAAGCTGAACCTCATGTGGGGAGCCCATCAAGCTGCCCAGCTGGACGAAGACTTATCTGCTGTCTCTCTGGTGTTAGTTACATGTTGACTTTATGGATCATAGCTAGTTGAGGGTGACTGGGTCCGTGCTTTTGGGGGGGTTAATTGCACATTAACCATCTGCTGGTGTGCCAGCGAAACTGCCTTCGTTCCGGGCAATTAATGCTACCTGAGTTTGGCCATTAGAAGGTTTTATGCTGGGATCCACAGGTAACCGAGAAGTCAGGGGGAAAATGGCTCGCTGGTGTCTTTCCCGCATTAGGGCAGTCACTGCTGACAATAGAAAGCAGATGTAGAAGATGGAAATTGCTTCCTAGCTGGCACATCTGAGAAATGCATTTGCTTGGCAGGGGTGAAATAAAGAGCAGCGGAGAGTCGTGCAAAGTAGCTTCATTAGAAGTCTGGCTAAGAACGAAATTTTGCTGGCTGGAGTCAACAGCATCTCTGGAATGCAGCCTGGTGCTGACCTAGGATTCCTAGAAGGTTCAGGATGGGGAGCATGGGGCCATGGGAGGATTTGGAGATCTGGAAGAAGAACATCCTGAAGGAGTCGCTGATGTTTTCTCCTCTGGGTTCAAAGGCAGCCCTTCTTGTTTTCCTCCCAGGGTGGAACTGTGATCAGATTTTCTGGTCAAACAATTGGGTCACCAAATCCAATTGTTGCTTTCCCCTTTGCTTGATGGCAGGGTTATTCGGATCAAGGATGGGCCCCTTAGAATCTTCCTTAGTCAACAGTTATACTGTGTTTTAAGATAGCTCGTTTTCTTCCCTGTTTTGTAGCACATAAGACCCACCACCAAGATTCTAGCTTTTCACAAGAGCTGCTGTGGATGTGGTCGGGGTGAGCATACCAAGCAAATCTGCTTGGAGTTTTGGATGATATTTAATAGATCCTTCCTGCCTCCCTGTTGGCGAACTCCCAGTTAAAGTGGAAGGAGGAGTCAAGCGAGGGCCTAGTTTGGAATCCTTGCGCAGCCACAAGCAGCATCAGCTTGATCTCCTCCAAGATCCCTGAAGCTTTATCTGGCCATTCCCAGGGAAAGGCAAGCAGCCTGAGTAGATTCTTGTAACATAAACAGTAGGTAATAAAGTTACTGATTTTCATTATTCGCACACTGGCTCTAGTTGCTGGCACCGAGTTGCATGAAACCAGCAGCAAATCACTGCGCAACGAAGACACGACAGCCCATTGGGGACCAATGTCCTACTGGAAGGGTTGGTCTTAAAAAGACTTCTTCCTGTCACTGCCTGCCATAGCAGCGATGACACCTGCTCGGCTACAAATCATTTCCAAGGCTGGCATTTGTCTCTGGCACTGAGATTGAAAATGCAGGACAAAAGGGGAGAGTGTTCATTTGACAGGAGTCCAACATTTGGAGACATTTCAGCAAGGCTTGGCCAGATGCTGGGAGCAGGGCTCTGTGGTACTTTCTGTCTCTGCACTGGGGCATCTGCATGCAATATGGAGAACAAATGGAACAAAAAAAACCCCAACAACGATTGAACAAAACTGTTCTCGGCCTCTCTCTCTTCTGCCTCCCCTCTCCCCTTTCCATCCTCTGCATTTGAACAATCCCAGCAGGGCAAACAAAGGAGATAAAAAGAGCTTTTCCTGCCTGGTTTTTCGTGCAGAACGATAGAGGTGAGAAGACAACAAGAAAAATGGCGACAAGGGCATCGTTGGCAGAGGGGCAGGGTAGCCCTGTAGGAATACAGGCTACAATCAGGACCAGAAAGTCCATTGCTGACCGAGGAGGCCAATTTTACAATCTTTTTTTGGGGCACCATCGTCAAATGAATAACTATAGTCATTAAATGAATCACATTTAATTAAGCGAATTTGTCTCCTCCACATTGGCTTTCCTCGGAAGCTCTCTGGTAAGGCTGAAAACAGCCATCACATTAACCCCCAGGATACAGCAATTGTTATAAACACAAACTGGTTGCCATGTGCCAAAATTATAGTTGCACGACAGTAGGGATGTTGTGATGGTCGTAAGGCCAAGGACTAGTCATAAATCACCTTTTTTAGGGCTGGGATAACATCAAGCCGTCTTTTAAAAAAAAAATTCATTTCTCAATCAAGCCTGGTGTTTCTTAACAGTCTCCGAGTAATAACCAGATTGCGCCCTGCTCAGCTTTGCCCGTTCAAGCCAAGACAGACGAGTCCTTTGATAAATTGGGTTTCTTTTATTTATAGAGCCCCATTTGCCGCCTCCTTCCTCTTTCTTGTCAAAGCTTCATGCGCAAATTGGGCGCAGAAGTTTCAGCCTGACATCAAAGATGGCTCTTTCGAGTTAAAGGGAATCGTTGAATAAGTAGAATATGTAGCATCCGTTTGATTGCTCTATCAGATGGGGCATTTTGCTCCCACCATGTCAGCAGTATAAGTGTCTTACACTGGCCCGACTCGGAGGAAATAACTCATTACTCAACGCGGTACTGAACTTGGGCCTGGTGGCTCAGCAGACTAAAAGCATTGTGATTAACACCAGCTGTCTGCAATTACTGTAAGTTCGAACCTCACCAGGCTCAAGGTTGACTCAGCCTTCCATCCTTTCTAAGGTGGGTAAATTGAGGACCCAGTTTGTGGGGGCAATAAGCTGATTTTGTATAAATATAGAAAAGGATGAAGGCTATTGCTTAACGCATTGTAAGCCGCCCTGAGTCTCCGGAGAAGGCCGGCATATAAATCAAATAAAAAAAAATAAAAAAAACCTTCATCCACGGTTATCACTGCCTTAACAAGGAAATTGGGTTTTGATTAAGAGCAATGCATCAGTCGGGATGACAAACCCTGGGTATAAAGCAGTGGTGAAATCTAATTTTTTTCCCTACCAGTTCTGTCAGTGTGGCTTGGTGGGCGTGGCTTGGCTTGGTGGCAGTGGTGAAATTCAAAATTTTTTACTACCAGTTCTGTGGGCGTGGCTTGGTGGGCGTGGCAGGGGAAGGATACTGCAAAATCCCCATTTCCACCCCACTCCAGGGGGAAGGATACTGCAAAATCTCCATTCCCACCCCACTCTGGAGCTAGCCAGAGGTGGTATTTGCCGGTTCTCCAAACTACTCAAAATTTCCACTACCGGTTCTCCAGAACCTGCTGGATTTCACCCCTGGTATAAAGATAACTTATGGGTTCCCACCTGGTTCTGCTGTGTTCCAGGCCCTGTGCGACAAAAAAGGCACATCAAACTTTCCCATCAAGATTCACATGGCATCTTGAGCCATCAAGGAGACCCCAAAACCCACGGCTCTTTGGCCTAATCAAACTTAGCAGGTGATATGAATATACTTCCTAGATCTTTAAGTATCTTGGTTAGATGTGTCACGTTGAGTAGTCCTGATGATGGTTGATGTGAACATTCAGGCACTGTCCTCCCTGGTTAGGTTTCAACGAAAGGAATATTTGCTGTGACACGGCCTTCCCGGTTGTACGAACGATCCACAAAGTCCTGGGCTCACTTGCTCCTCACTTCCTAAATGCAACCGTCAACCGTGAAGTTGGCCGAACCGTGGCCATTTTCTTTTGGTTGTTTTTCTCTAGGGAGGTTTCTCTTCTCACGGCTTCAGGGCTGACACAGCCTTGGAGCGAAGGGGCCAGGGAGTGGGGGTGTAGAGATAGCTGGGGTGTTGTAGCAGGGGTGAAATGCTCCCAGTTCGGCCCCTTTCGGCCGAACCGGTAGCAATGACGGCCGGTGGTTTGGAGAACCAGTAGCGATGGGAGCTCAAGACTCCACCCACCCAGTCGTTGTTACTTCCTGGTTTTACCCTCTGTGCATGCGTAGAAGGGTCTAAATAAAATTCTTTCCCCTAGGAATCAAGGACGTTGGGGCAAGTGTTCGACTGGTGGAGACTTGAGGTCACCTAGCAACTGGGCTGCATGCTGATTGGACCATGTGACTGGAGACTCTGGGGAGGGGGAAGTGACAAAGTTTTATTTTTAATTGGGTGTAAAACCGGCGGCAACTTAGAGCCAGTTTTCCACCAAGTCTGTGCCAATTTGCTATGTCCCAATAAAATGTTCTTTAAGGAATTTGCTTGCCTCGGAGTTCTTATTGAATGGGATGTATTACCTGGAACCTTGACAGCAACATTGCTTTGCTACTAGGAAGTGAACGCAGTAGGAGAGATTATAGGTAAAATACCAAGAACAAACGATCAACACAGTTGAGATTTCCAAAGATACAGGACCAAATCTACCCCCTTTTCTTTCTGAGTCACCTCTCCATTTTCCTTCCAAATTTCCCATCACCTGGTCCCAATCCTGAGCTGGAAAATGTGGTAGACCTTTTAAGGAAGGACTTGGCTTCCATGCATCTTGGGTAGCCTGAGACCCATCTGAAGTGAAGGATGGATGTTACTCAGGTAACCCAGATGTTTCTAGCCAAGATAGCACAGCCCTCAAACATTCTCAGGCACAATTTATTATTTCCCTCTACCTGCAGATTGGGAAAAAAAAACCCCTGCTTTAATGATAATTGTACAGCTTCCGTATTTACAGAAAGCAGCTAATCCGCCACTACCCAGTGTGTGAAGCTATAAATATGGATTCTCTGTGTGTGTGTAAGGCTGTGGTGTGTTCCCAATTCTCTTAGGCAGTGTGAAACTTAATCTAAGCAGGTGATTGCAGCACAGACGGCCTGTGGAATGCCAAAAAGGACTGGCCATTGGACAGATTCACCACAAGGGCCCTTAAATGAATTTTTGAGCGCCAAATGAACTCGGCGGGATGAATACAATTTGATCCTTAAATGAGAGATCTGGATATGGTATTGACCTCTGAGGAGACTACTCATTTGCAGCTTTCCATTCTGTAGGTTAACTTGGACTCCTGCCTGGACCTTCCTAACCTCACCCCTCATGCTAGCCACGGAGGCAGAACACGCGTGTTTTCGAAGCCCTGAAGGACAAAAAGCTAGCCACAATGCTGTCTCTTGCTTGCTTGTGTACAAGAAAAAAAAAATCTGTAAGTTTTTCACTGTAACAACATTGCCAAAAAGGCATTAAGGCTTGTTAACCTAATCTTGTGTAGCTTCTTCTCTGGTAATATTGTCCTACTAACTAGAGCATACAAAACCTTTGCCAGACCAATTCTTGAATACAGCTCATCTGTCTGGAACCCGCTCTGCATATCGGATGTAAATACAATTGAGAGAGTCCAGGGATATTTTATGAGAAGAGTCCTCCATTCTTCTACCCGCAATAAAATCCCTTATGCCACCAGACTTCAAATTTTGGGCTTAGACAACTTAGAACTACGTCGCCTTTGGTCTGACCTAAGCTTAGTACACAAAATTATCTGCTACAATGTCCTACCTGTCAATGACAACTTCAGCTTCAACTGCAACAATACATGAGCACACAACAGATACAAACTCAAGGTGAACCGCTCCAAAATTGATTGCAGAAAATACCACATTGACCACAGAGTGGTCAATGCCTGGAATGCACTACCTGACTCTGGGGTTTCTTCCCCAAACCCCCAAAACTTTAACTTTAAACTGTCTACTGTTGACCTCACCCCATTCCTAAGAGGTCTACGCAAACACATGCACGTGCATTCCGGTTTGGGCACTCGGTGCCGAAAAGGTTTGCCATCACTGAACTAGGCTCTCTGTGTGTTTGTGTGTGCGTTTACACGCACCAGCTCACCCCCACTGAGCTGCCTATCTATACTTTTTATTCTTTTGGCTATTCTGGTCTCCCCCGTCCGTATCTCATCAAAGAAGATGGATCAGTTTCATTTTTCATTTCATCTTTTTCAATAAAATGTCATCTTCCTTCTATCCTGTCCAGGCCAAATGCAATAAATACAGTTATTTCCAGCCCAGGAAGGATTCGGCATGTCGCTGGTGAGGACTCCATTAAAAGACCGAAAAAAGCACAGAGGGGGTCACTTGAGGTCAACTTTGAAAAACCGGAGACCGAGGCTAGATTTTATTTTTCCCAGAGTGATGATGCAAATCACAAAACTCAGTTTCATTTTCCCCACACACATTGGAGGGTTTGGAGTTTTGAAGGTTTGAAGAATCAGGAGGCCGTGAGTTCGATCCTCAGTAGAGGCAGATATTTCTCTCTCTGGGCATGTTGAGAATAGATCTGCTGAATATAACTCCGCATTGGCAACAGGAAGGGCATCCGGTCATTAAAACACTCCGCTAGCTCCATTCTCTTGCCCCGACTCCACCCCACAAGGGATGATGGGGTCATTAAATGAAGAAAATGATGATGATGATTGGAAGGTTTGGAGTTTCCAACACTGTTGCAGAGGCCGTCAGGGGCCACAAAACGTGCCAAGCATTGTGTGGCACCTCCAGGGCAAACACATTCGTTATCTTTTGTGAATCACGGTTCAGCTCATCAAAAGCACGTGATGAATTGAGCTGTGGGTGATGGAAACTTAACCATTTTCAATTTGTTAGCTGCTACGTGGCCTCCAGGATTTTTTGCTTGCTTCCCAAATTTGCATTTTTGACAACTCAATGCTTTTCTGTCACGTTGACTAAATGTGGACGAACCTGATTAGCATTCAACAACGTCTCCTGTTTCCTTCAGTTCCATAACTCTTGGAATCGGTGCAATCTCTACCTCAGATTAAAGAGTTTCATCCCAGGACAGGAGTGGGCAAGTAGGGCACCTTTATGACCCGTTGGTGATGGTGAACTTGGCTTGATAGATCCAGAACGTTCTGAGGCCTCTAATTTTTCTCAAGGAGGCCTCCAACAACGGAGTGTTTTTGCTTGGAGACACCTACCATTCTTCTTCTTCTTCTTCTTCTTCTTCTTCTTCTCTTCTTCTTCTTCTTCTTCTTCTTCTTCTTCTTCTTCTTCTTCTTCTTCTTCTTCTTCTTCTTCTTCTTCTCCTCCTCCTCCTCCTCCTCCTCCTCCTTCTCCTTCTTCTCCTCCTTCTCCTTCTCCTTCTCCTTCTTCTGCCATATCTGTCATTGGACGTTGGCGATCATGTTGGCGATCCTATTTTTATCCGCAGCTGCACGAAAAAGGGTCCCTTAGATTTTGAAGCCATGAGGTTCTTCTTACGCCTGGACCTCATTTGCCTTTAATCTTTCCCTGGAGGATTAAATGGAGGATGCCGTATTTTTCCGGGTGTCCGAAATATTCTAACTTTCGCTTTTTAATGGCTTTGATGCAGGGGTGAAATCCAAAATTTTTCTCTACCAGTTCTGTGGGCGTGGCTTGGTGGGTGTGGCAGGGGAAGGATATTGCAAAATCTCCATTCCCTCCCTTCCTGGGGGAAGGATATTGCAAAATCTCCATTTCCACCCCACTCTGGGGCCAGCCAGAGGTGGTATTTGCCGGTTCTCTGAACTATTCAAAATTTCCACTACCGGTTCTCCAGAACCTGTCAGAACCTGATGAATTTCACCCCTGCTTTGATGGTTTCCCTTGGCTTTCTGAGACAGCTTATCACCTCCTCATTTCTGATTTTGATTCTGACACCTACCATGGCTCCTGCCATTTTCAAACTTCTTTCAACCAGCTCTTCTTTGGTAGTTTGAGTGGGAAGCTAGCTAGTCTTGGTTCCTTCCTTAAAACCCACACCCTTAGAAAGTGGAGCTGCCATCCACGTCAGCAAACGTTCTGCTGGGAAGTGGTAGCTGGGAGTTAAATTTTTTCAGGTTAGTGGAGACGAGAGATTTTTACTACCTTTTATCCCCAAGCTGTTAAATATGTATGGAAGTGGCCATACCAGAGATGTACTTAAATCACTGCCGAAGTGGAATTTTAAATCCCCCTCTTTTTTCTCCCCCTCTAACGATGGAATGTATTTTTTCCTCCATATCTCCAGGTGATATATACCTCCAAAGAGACGTCAGAGAATGGAAGAAACGTTCGACTTTGAAGTATCCTCCTTTGCACCGGCCACACAAAATGCTGCTCTTGTCTGTAATCCAGCTAAAAGGCAAGGCAGATCACGAGAACTCCATCCCCGTTATGGCTCGATCTGCCCAGGAACAAAGTGCGGCGCCAGGAAGTAGCGGCCAGGTGGCTTATGGGTCAAAAAGGGTTGGCAGAAGAAGAAAACAGGTGAAATCCAAGGGTGGAATTCTTTCTTGCCCTTCCTTTTTTAAAATGGCAAACTTACAAGGTGAATCGACTCCTGGGGGTTCGGCAGGGTTCGCGCAATCCTCTAGCCAAGGATCGCCGGGATTCAGCGAACCCCCAAATGCCACCCCTGGCTGGCCACGCCCACCCCACCCCGCCCCTCCTACCCCACCCCGCCCCTCCCAGGAATCTCCACACAGCCCGTTCATCATTCCAGGTAAGTGCAGGGGCTGCACGGAGGGCCTGGGAGGGCAAAAAACGGGCCTACCGGAGCAGTGGTGGGTTGCCCCCGGTTCGCACCGGTTCTATAGAACTGGTAGTAAAACCGGTGAGAGGCTCCGCCCACCAATCCCGACATCATCAGAATGCTTCTGCGCATGTGCAGAAGAATATGTGTGCACGCGAACCCCATTGCGAACTGATAGTAAAGATAAGTAGAACCCACCCCTGTACTGGAGGTTCTGGAAGTCCGGAACCAGGCCTGTTTCCAGCCTCCGGAGGGCCTCCGGACCGCAGGGGAAGCTGTTTTTGCCCTCCTGGAGGCTGGAGGGAACCCTCCGGAGGCTGGGGAGGATGAAAAATGTCCTCCCCACCATGGCGCAGGCAGCTGACTAGGCCACGCCCACCATGGCCACGCCGACCCAGCAAAGGGTCCAGCAAACCCATTGCTATAGGATCTGAATGCCCCCCCCGAAGTGAATCCTTGTACAACACTGCCCAAAGCCAACTCATGGATCATCCGTGCAGGAGGAGAGACCCAGGAGTGCCACTGAAGGCAAGTCCATGCAGGGGAAAAGAAAATAAAAACTTTTCAGAAGAGAAGAAGTTTGGGAAACCAGTCTGCTAATCTCCAAGCCATTAGAACAGATTTGTCCTCACCGGCACACCTACGCACTCCTTGGCATTCATTTGCGTTTGGACTAGCTGGATTGTTAAATGGGACTCCCACACATCCTGTGCCACCTCCCTGCTTGGTATCTGCCAGCATTTGTTACGCGGCGTCCTTCCATTCACACTCGCTAATGCACACGTCTCCCCCACCCCTTGTGCTCAGTCCCAGAAACATGGATCTCGTTTCTACCTATAAGAGTTCACCGGATCGGGCAGATTTAGAATCAAGGAGATCTGGGGACGTCTAGGGAGATTCTCAATCCTCCAGGCCCTGGTTGTCCCAAAGGTGCTTTTTCAAGAGGGAACTGGACTTTCTCGTTTTTTCTTTGAAGACGTTTCGCTTCTCCTCCCAGGAGCTCCTTCAGTTCTGTAGCTTAAAGGCTAGCTCGCTTAAGAACTGAAGAAGCTTCTGGGATGAGAAGCGAAACCTCTTCAAGGAAAAACCAAGGAAGTCCAGCTGACTCCTGAAAAAAAACCTTTGGGACAACCATGACCTGGATGACTGAGAACCTCTGTAGATATTTAGCTATATGCCCTTTGCAGTGGTGGGTTTCAAAAATTTTTACTACCGGTTCTGTGGGTGTGGCTTGGTGGGCGTGGCAGGGGAAGGATACTGTAAAATCTCCATTGCCACCGCACTCCAGGGGAAAGATACTGCAAAATCCCCATTTCCTCCCAATCAGCTGGGAATTGGGAGGCAGAGAATAGATGGGGGGGTGGGGGCAGTCAGAGTTTTTACTACCGGTTCTCCGAACTACTCAAAATTTCCACTACCGGTTCTCCAGAACTGGTCAGAAGCTGCGGAAACCCACCTCTGGCCCTTTGCGATGAACACCCTTTGAACGGTGGGGGAATATGAACGGATTTCCAGAAAAATTGCAGACGACAGGAACCATTTGCACTTCAGTTTGAGATGCAGGCAACCCAAACTCATTCACCAACAGCCCACACCTGTGTCCAACACTGAAGGGAGCCAGGGCAGAAAAATATCTTGCAGCCAAGAAGGCTCCACACCCATTTGCACCAATCAGGTGACCCTGAGGACACAGACAAACCTCCAAGAGCTTCAACGTCTCTCTAAAAGGATGCAAATGACTGTCTGCAAGGAGTATAAATCCTTCTCTTCCCCACCATCCAGTCAGAGCCGAAGAAGCTTCTTGGATGAGAAGCGAAATGTCTTCAAAGAAAAAACAAGAAAGTCCAGTGGCTTCTTGAAAAAAGCACCTTTTGGACGAGGTCTGGGGACCAAAATATGTATTTAATTCCATGGTTTAAGGAGCCCCAAGACTGGTCTTTCTTTGATTACAAAGCTACTGTACAAGTAGTTCTCAACTTATAACAGTTCATTTAGTGACTGAAGTTACAACATTACTGAAAAAAGTGACTTATGACCGATTTTCACGCTTACAACCAGGACCGCATTCCCCCATGGTCACCACGTGTTCAAAATTCAGATGCTTGGCAGCTGACTCATACTTATGACAGTCACAGTGTCCCGGGGTCGACCTTCTAACAAGCGAAGTCAACGGGGAGGCCCGATTCACTTAATGACTGTGTGACTAATTTAACAAGTGGCATGATTTAACTTAAGAACCGTGGCAGGAATGGTTGTAAAATGGAGCAAAACCCACTTTGCAAAACATCTCACTTAGCGATGGAAATTTGGGGCTCAATTGTGGTCGTACGTCGAGGACTACCTGTATTTAACAAAAGTGACATCGGAGAGAGAGAGAGAAGGTGGAATATTTGTGGGGATGGAACTTGACTTTGGCTGCTGGAGACGAAGCCAGAGCTGCGGGGGACAACTGCTCTTCCATCCATTGAATTCTTGCATTGGTTCGCCAGAGATTAATTTTAATAAGCTGGCTTTAATAGCCGGTTTAATTTTAATATGAACCTTGCAATTCAGCCAGGTGGAAGGCGAAACTGGAAACCTCAAGCCAAGTTGAGTAATGAAGGTTTCTAAGACTAGATATTGATGTTAACTTCTCCAGAGGATGATCCATCGAGATGATATTAAAAGGTATGATAGAGAGGACAGAATAGTGGAGGTTAGAATAGAAGAGAATAACAGAGTTGGAAGGGACCTTGGAGGTCTTCTAGTCCAACCCCCTGCTTAGGCAGGAAACCCCACACCACTTCAGACAAATGGTTATCCAATCTCTTCTTAAAAAACTTGGAGCATTCACAACTTCTGGAGGCAAGGAGTTCCACTGATTCATTGTTCTGTCAGGAAATTCCTCCTTAGTTCTAAGTTGCTTCCCTCCTTGATTAGTTTCCACCCATTGCTTCTTGTCCTGCCTTCTGGTGCTTTGGAGAATAGCTTGACCCCCTTCTCTTTGTGGCAGACCCTCAAATATCGGAAGACTGCCATCATATCACCCCTAGTCCTTCTTTTCATCAAACTAGACACACCCGCAGAGGTGGGTTTCATCAGGTTCTGACCAGTTCTGGAAAACTGGTAGCGGAAATTTTGAGTAGTTTGGAGAACCGGTAAATACCACCTCTGACTGGCCCCCTCCCCATCTATTCTCTGCCTCCCGAGTCCCAGCTGATTGGGAGGAAATGGGTATTTTGCAGTAACCTTCCCCTGGAGTGGGGGTGGGGGGGAATGGAGATTTTACAGTATCCTTTATATGGTTTATATGGTTCTTCAATGTAACGAAAAATCTCTCCAATTCTGTGGTCTGTCAACTCGGAAGTATTCAATATTCATTGCATGCGATTCTCCGTTTCTTTCTTAGAAATGGACAATTTTTAAACCGAGTAGCCCGCAGGGAAAATATATTTAAAATGATCTTCTTAAACCATTTAAGTCGCAGGGACGTTTTTCCCAGAAAAGCATTTGTGCTGTTTATCAATACTCACAGAAATATTAATATCGCACAGTTTTGGTTATTGTCTTAGGCAGAGGTGAAATCCAGCAGGTTCTGACAGGTTCTGGAGAACCGGTAGCAGAAATTTTGAGCAGTTCGGAGAACCGGCAAATACCACCTCTGGCTGGTCCCAGAGTGGGGTGGGATGGAGATTTTGCAATAACCTTCCCCCCAGGAGTGGAGAGGGAATGGGGATTTTGCAGTATCCTTCCCCTGGAATGGGGTGGGAATGGAGATTTTGCAGTATCCTTGCCCTGCCACACCCACCAAGCCAAGCCCAGAGAACCGGTAGTAAAAAAATTTGGATTTCACCACTGGTCTTAGGGCAAAAGACACCTCAAATGACACATGTAGACTTTTATCCCTGTCAATTTCTGCCCAATTTCCTCCTCTGCAATCTTAGGGAAGCAGAGGGAATTTCAAAACAAAAATACAAATAAAAATGCTTATGCATCAACCCTTTTTCTGGAACTCCTTTCAAACGGAGAGAAAACGCTTGGTAACTTTTTGAAGTGTTGTCGGAATATTTACTTTTGTAATTTTCCCCTCCCTTGTTTTTCCCTTTAGTGTGGCTTAACACCTATTAGTGTGTCGGGAGGGAAAGGAGGAAGAGGAAGATTCCGGTCTCACCGATTAATTACAATTACGCATCAAATTATAAGCGATGCCACCCTCCCTTCTTCTCCCCTGCCAAATCCACTCCAAAGTAGACCAGGGAGGGGAAAAAAAAAAAGGAACAGGAGAAAAGAAAGAAAAAAGTGCATTATTTTGTCAGCAAAAATCCCTTTCACGGAGGCTGAATTATATTTAATGCACGGAAACCAACATTATGCAAAAAGCACGGAGGGAAAAAAAAAAATAACCGTTGCAGCCTGACCCAGAGCCATTGGGCTCCTACTGTTATTAATCCTGAGTGACTTCAATTAGCTGTAAAATAGCTCTGAATACGGAGGGCAAAGATGTTTTGCCTGGATGATGGGAGATTACAGTTAATCTGCCCTTGTGGTTTCCAGGAGCAGTTAAACAACTTCCCAGAGGAATCCGCCTTGAGCAGGAAAATCAAGATGGACTCCCGAGACCCCTTAAAGGAGGAACGCATCGATTCTGGCAGGAGATTTTGTGGCTAATGTGGACCTCAACCGATGTATAGAGGGTCATCCTGAGATAGCAATGTGCAGCTATAGGTCTCCTTTTCCTCCTCCTCCTCCTCCCTTTCCCTCTTCTTCTTCCTCCTCCTCTTCCTTTTCCTCCTTCTCCTTCTCCCGTCCTCCTCCTCTTCTCATCTACCTCCTCCTCCTCATCTATCACCTCTTTCTCCTTCTCCCTCTCCCTTTTCTCCTCCTCCTCCATCTCTTTCTTCTCTTTCTCTTCCTTCTCCCTTTCCCTCTTCTTCCTCTTCTTCTTCCTCCTCCTCCCTCTCCTCCTCCCTCTCCTCCTCCTCTTCCCCTCCTCATCTATATCCTCCTTCTCCTTCTCCTTCTCCCTCCTCCTCTTCATCTCCTCCTCCTCCTCTTTGTCTTCCTTCTCTTCTTCCTCCTCCTCATCTATCTCCTTCTCCTTTTCTTCCTTCTCCCTTTCCCTCTTCTTCCTCTTCTTCTTCCTCCTCCTCCCTCTCCTTCTCCTTCTCCCTCCCCTTCCTACTTCCTCTTCTCTTCGTCTTCCTCCTCTTCCTCCTGCTCCTCCTCCTCTATCTCCTCCTCCCCTTTCCCTCCTCCCCCTCCCCCCTTTGTCCTTTTTCTCCCCCCTTCCTTTTTGAATGATCACTGAAAAGAGGCCATCGGTAGCCACAGCCTACCTGTCCTCCACTCTTTGAGCACTAATGGAAGGGGGAAACCCCCCCCCCATTTCTGATTTTGGATAACGGAGGTTGGGAAAGAGACAGGTGGGAGAATCCCTGGGTTTATGGACAGGAAGGCCTGGAGGAACGCTGTCCAATGGGGTTGCGATGGGTCAGACACAACTTCGCGACCAACAACAACGACATAAACTGCCATGGCCCGTTTCCCGTACCACATGAAACTCAGGGTAATGCGGTGACCCCCGAAGCCTTCTTGGAGGAAACAAGGACTCGGATCGGTAAACAAGGTATTTAAAAATATCAAAAACAAGGTATTTAAAAATATCAAAAGCACACCTTCCCCGCCTCCCTCACACTCTTAAGTGACTCAAGGAAGGTGTTAGGAAAGTCACTCTCTCTGCCGAGATGTCAGATTGACACCATTTGCTGGAGAAGACCGGAGCAAAGCACATCAAGAATCCCTCGTGTGTGCTTCTCTTTGCACTGGGGCTACACATTAAAAGCTTTTCAATTGGCTGCAGAGACCCTTTGATGTGCATCTTCTAATTCTCGCCCGAGTTCCCTTGCTTTGCTGCCTTCATCCTGGCCAGAAACGGCTCTTGAAAAATGTCGAGGTGGCCCTGCCCTCTCCAGGCTCAATGGTGGCATGGAGAGCCTTCCAAGGCCACCTGGACGTGCCCGGAAGACGTCTCTCTACTGAGCCAACGAGCAAAGTCCTTCTCCAAACGATCAGGGCCTCAACGCTCCCCCTTCGGAAACTCAGGCCTTCCATCAAGGCATTGGGAAAAACCCTTGCACGGAAGACAATCCTATTTTCTTTTCCCTCCCTTCTCTTGCATCTTTGGCGCTAATTAGTAGATTGCAAACCTCTGGGGAGAGAGAACGTGCTACGATATCTCCCAGGGATTTATGTTTACGTTCTTTGCAAAGAGTCCCATTCACAGATAACTGCTACTATTAATTTAACTGCGGCGTGTTTGAATGCACAGCCGAACACCAATTGTATCTACTATCTGCAAGCCTGGGGAAAGTGAAGGAATGCCATTCCGTGCCTGCCTTTAAATAAGCTTGCCCTAATTTGCGAAGTCCCAATCGATGGATAGGTCAGGAGGCAGCTGTTTGTCAGACAAGGCATCTCTTTGGATTTTGGGACATGCTTTGGGGAGCTTCTGGGGCTACGGGGTGGGGTGAGGGACACTGTCCCTGCTTTTAAAGGGAAGAGGGTGGGGATTCCTGGTTTGGTTATGCTTTGACATTATCTTGTTGTGATGGCAATCCTCATGGAGGTCAACCACTCTGCATGCCTCCCTCAGCTTGGATAATGCTCGGGTCGACATTGAGGAAAGGAAGATGAAAAAGGAAAAGAAAGAAAGGAAACAAGAGGGAGGGAGACGGGAAGAGGAAAAGGGAAGAGAAGGGGAGGGTAGGATAGGAAAGGAAAGAAAGAGGAGGAAGGAGGAAGAGAAGGGAAGGAAGAAAGGAAGGAAAGAAAGAAGGGACGAGGAAGGAAGGATAGATGGAAGAAGGGAAGAGGGAAAGGAAGAGAGGGGAAGGTAAGGGAGTGTGGGGGGAGGTGGAGAAGGAGGGAAAGAAGGAAGGAAAGAAAGAAGGGAGGAGGAGAAGAAAGAAAGAGAAAGAAAGAAAGGAGGAAGGATAAATGAAGGGAATAGAGGGAAAGGAAGGGAGTGTGGGGAGAGGTGGAGAAGGAGGGAAAGAAGGAAGGAAAGAAAGAAAGAAGGGAGGAGAAGAAAGAAAGAAAGAAAGAAAGAAAGAAAGAAAGGAGGAAGGATAGATGGAAGGTAAGAAGGAAAGGAAGGGAGGGGAAGGGAAGGGAGTGGGGGGTGGATAAGGAGGAAGGAAGGAAGGAAGGAAGGAAGGAAGGAAGGAAGGAAGGAAGGAAGGAAGGAAGGAGAAACGTCAGAGATGTTGGCTCCAAGCCAACTGCCTGAGATTTTCTTTCGTTCCCCCAAAGGAGCTCTAATGCCTTTGCTGGATGAACCTGTTTAAATGCCTCAATATTAACTCTCATTCAACAGTTCCTCCTTCAGCCCCAGGAGAGATGGAACCGAAGGCACGTGCTTCCTTCCCCCCCACCTCCTTTCTTTTTTCTTTCTTTCGAGCTGCTGGCTTCAGAATTCTCCACTTGATGATTTCTCTCTTTTAAAATGCATGGCTTCCCCTTTTGAATGGAAAAGACTCTGAGTGGATGGCCCTGGGTGTGGGGGGACATTTGTTGCATAAGAAAGGAGCCGGTGCTGATTTTGTAAGCCTCGCCTGAATCTCCGATCCCTGGGGGTGGGGGGGTGGGGGGGCTGGAGAGGGGGGAGTCTAAACAGCCCTCCACTTATTTAAATCCTAGCAAAAAACCCAAAAACCTCTGGCTTGAATTTGCATTTGGTTCTTTGCTGGTCCCCCTTGCTTGGGGTAATAGTAGAATTCTTATTTAATCCTCTTAATTTTAAACATTTGGTATTCACTTTTTTTTTTTAATCCTTTTATGGCATCGTCAGCGGCCTGGAGTCGCTGTGACAGTGAGGTGGCCAGCATAAAATTTTAATAAATAACTACATAAAATAAAGACATAATCGACCATAGAAACTCTCTTTTCCAGGTGCTCCAATTGAACCAATAAATAGGGAAGGGCAGAATTCACTAAGCGAGTGTCTCAGCTGATTTGGGAAGAAGAAGCAGGAGGAGGGGGAAGAGGGAGAGGAAGAGGGAGAAGAAGAGGAGGAGGAAGAAGAATAGGAGGAAGAAGAAGGAGAAGGAGGAGGAGGAGGAGGAAGAAGAAGAGGAGGAAGAAGAGGTGGAGGAGGCAGAGGAGAAAGGAGGAGAGGAAGATGAGGAAGAAGGAGAAGAGGAAGAAGAAGAGGAGGAAGAAGAAGAGGAGGAAGAAGGAGGAGAAGGAGGAAGAGGAAGAGGAAGAAAAGGAGGAGGAAGAAGAGGTGGAGGAGGCAGAGGAGAAAGGAGGAGAGGAAGATGAGTAAGAAGGAGAAGAGGAAGAAGAAGAGGAGGAAGAAGAAGAGGAGGAAGAAGAAGGAGAAGGAGGAGGAGGAGGAGGAGGAAGAAGAAGAGGAGGAAGAAGAGGTGGAGGAGGCAGAGGAGAAAGGAGGAGAGGAAGATGAGGAAGAAGGAGAAGAGGAAGAAGAAGAGGAGGAAGAAGAAGAGGAGGAAGAAGGAGGAGAAGGAGGAAGAGGAAGAGGAAGAAAAGGAGGAGGAAGAAGAGGTGAAGGAGGAGGAAGAGGAGGAAGGAGGAGAGGAAGAGGAGGAGGAGGAGGAGGAGGAGGAGGAGGAGGAGGAAGAAGAAGAAGAAGAAGAAGAAGAAGAAGAAGAAGAAGAAGAAGAAGAAGAAGAAGAAGAAGAAGAAGAAGAAGAAGAAGAAGAAGAAGAAGAAGAAGAAGAAGAAGAATGGGTGGCTCTAACATCCTAGCTTTTCCAAGCTGTTCTTCCCAGCACGGCTAGCTTTCAAAATGCCTTTTTTTAATTCTGCTTTTTCTGTTCCTCCCACACACAGGTTTTTTTTTTTCTTTTTTGGGTCTTTCCTTCTGCCTGAGCTGCCATCCTTCTCCTCTCGCCCACTCGCCCAAACTCCCTCGGTGCTGCTATTGTCCGGGATGACATTAATAAGCTCCCTGAAAACAATGCAATTATGAATTATGCCTTTGTGGCGGTGGAATTACTAATTATTGCTCAGATAAATGGCGATATCATTGATGAAATGCAATACGATCGCTGCCTTTTGTTCGTGTTTGTTTTATTTGGGGTTGAAAAGACCAGCCTCCTCGCTCCAGGATGCGGTGGAGGGAGGGAGAGCTGGAAGGCGTACTTCTGGCAGGCACACCGAGAAGGCCTCGCAATTATTCCCAGGCTCGCTGAAATTCTCTTGAAAACCAAGATTTCGGGCCAACACCCTGTTCTTAGTTAATTCACTTTTAAGAAAATAAAATTAAAAAAATGTAAAAGGCACGTCAGGTTTGCCTCCTTTGCACGGAAGGAATATGAATAACGGCGTAAGAATATTGCCAAGACTTTTTATTAGATCTGAAAAGCCTTTTTTTGCCCACCAAGGAAACACAGAGAAACTGCTTTGAGAATTGCTCCTTGGGGAAAGCTTGCTAGGGAAGGAGATGGAGTTAAGCAGCCCTACGGGGCAACTCTGGAGTTGTGTGTTTGTTTTCGTTTCTTCTATTTTTCCTTCCTTCCTTCCTTCCTTCCTTCCTTCCTTCCTTCCTTCCTTCCTTCCTTCCTTCCTTCCTTCCCTCCCTCCCTCCCTCCCCCTTCCCTTCCCTTCCCTTCCCTTCCCTCCCCTCCCCTCCCCTCCCCTCCCCTCCCCTCCCTCCCCCTCCTTTCCTTTTTCTCATTTTTATTTCCTTCCTCCCTCCCTCCCTCCCTCCCTCCCTTCCTTCCTTCCTTCCTCCCTCCCTCCCTCCCCTTCCTTTTTCCCATTTTTATTTCCTTCCCCTTCCCCTTCCCGCCTTCCTTCCTTCCTTCCTGAGCCATGGTGGCGCAGTGGTTAGAGTGCAGTACTGCAGGCTACTTCTGCTGCCTGCCAGCTGCCTGCAATTTGGCAGATCAAATCTCACCAGGCTCAAGGCTGACTCAGCCTTCCGTCCTTCCGAGGTCGGTCCAACGAGGACCCAGATTGGTTGGGGGTAAGACACTGACTCTGTAAACTGCTTAGAGAGGGCTGTAAAAGCACTGTGTATACAAGTCTAAGTGCTATTGCTATTCCTTCCTCCCTTCCTCCCTCCCCTTCCTTTTCTCATCTCTCTTTCCTTCCCCTTCCCCTTCCCCTTCTTTCCTTCCTTGAACACATTCGATAGGGAGGCTGCTTAGAACTGCAACAGCAAATTTACCACCTTGCAAATACTCTGCAGAAATTCACTGGAGCGGAGCAGAATCCTTGCCAGTTTGCATGTTTGCAAACCTTCTTTCTCACCTTACAGCCTGTTCTACATATGCAACATTTTACCTGAGTGTGTGTGTCCTCTGGGAGGTTACGTGCATGCAGCAAACACGTCCTTTAAGCTGTGTGTACAGTAGTCCTCGAATTAGGACCACAATTGTGCCCCGGAATTGATACAGTGGTTAAGTCAATTTCACCTGATTTTACTACATCTTTTGCTGTGGCTGTTAAGCAATCATCATTTAACATCAAGCGAAACCGGCTTTCCCGTTGACTTGACTTGTGGGAAGCCCCCCTGGAAAGTCATTTTTTTTTAGCACCATTGTAACTTCAAATGGTTGCTAAATGAACATTGCAAATCAGGGACTACTTGTATTTAGATTGAGGGATGCTCTAAGGAGATCGGATGTCCTCCTTTAGCTGTGGGGCTGCTACTTTTCTGAACTTTTCATTTAAAGAGAGGAGCATGGGACATAAAAGGTGAATCATCTCATTGGTATCATTAGATGAGGGGAAGTCAATACCTAGAGTAAGGGTGTCCAATCTTGGCGACTTTATGACTTCTGGACCAGTGGTGGGTTGCTACCGGTTCGCCACGGTTCGGCGAACTGGTAGTAGCAGTGACGGGGAGGGCTCCGCCCACCCACCTGGACATCATCAAATATGCTCTGTGCATGCGCAGAAGCTTCTGCCCATGCACAGAAATGATGGCACATGCGAACTGGTAGCAAAGGTAAGTAAAACCCACCACTGTTGTGGACGTCAACTTCCCTGAATTCCTCAGCCAGCCATGGGGAATTCTGGGAGTTGAAGACTATAAGTCTTCAAATCTCCAAGGTTGGATAACCCTGGAACCAGAGTGAACGTGTGTCTAGGAAGGGCTGAATCTTTTCAATTAATAATAATAATAATAATAATAATAATAATAATAATAATAATAATAATAATAATTTTTATTTCTATACCGCCCTTCTCCCGAATTCTTCCTGGGGCACAAGAGCTAAGAAATCTATTTTGTTAATTGGCCCAATCTCAAGACTTCTGTGTGTAGGACAGTGGTGGGTTGTCCCTGGTTCAGACCGGTTCACAAGAACTGGTAGTAAAACCGGCAGGAGGCTCCGCCTACCGCCCCGGATGTTGTCATCGGCTATCTGCACAAGTGCAGAAGCTTCTGCTCATGCACAGGAGCTCGGCACATACACAATCCCATTGCGAACCGATAGTAAAGGTAAGTAGAACCCACCCCTGGTGTAGGATCTCATTTTCCGTCCGGATGGGAACGACAGAAGAAAATGGGGACATCAAAGCAACACCTAAAATCTGTACATCATTCATCCCACTTCCACGCCAGGGAACACCTGCTGTACAAATACGCGCACCCTCCTCCCTTCCCCGCACTGTCCATGTGTGAACCAAGCTGCTAATGAGCTCAGAAACACAGAGACACTTGAATTAACATGGTTGAATGGAGACAGCCTTGCCCAGTTATGGAGCCTCCCAGATTTTTTTCACATTGGGAGGGTGGCTGATGAATTCTTGAGCCCAACACTATTTTTTCTTTTCAATTAACAAGGTCAAAGAGGAGCCATTCACTCAGGCGGGCTTTTTCAAAGAGGCAGAACGCCTTAAATATTTCATCCGAAAGTAATTCCCCACCCCCTGTCAGAAAGCTTTCCTTTCCTTTTTAAGAAAGACATCTCCTTCCCACCCCTTTTGTTCATGTCAGGATGTAATTAAGCATGAAAGATCAGAGTGCATAACAAAAAGACTCAACAACCCCATGACTTCGCTGGCTTCCTCCAACCAACCACCTCTTTCTCCTCATTTAACATTAACACGCCATCCTTGGGGTGAACACAGAGCTGTCAAGATGGGATCATCATGCCACACTTGTCCTCGGAGAGAAGAAGAAGAAGAAGGAAGAAGAAGAAGAAGAAGAAGAAGAAGAAGAAGAAAGAAGAGGAAGAGGAAGAGGAAGAGGAAGAGGAAGAGGAAGAAGAAGAGGAAGAAGAAGAAGAAGAAGAAGAAGAAGAAGAAGAAGAAGAAGAAGAGGAAGAGGAAGAGGAAGAGGGAAAGAGGAAGAGGAAGAAGAAGAAAGAAAGAAACCACTTCAGATTACATCCAGTTTTGTAGACCATGAATCTTGGAGAACCACAGGTTGGCAGAAGAGACAGGTACAGAATAACAGAGTTGGAACAGATCTTGAAGGTCTTCTAGTCCAACCCTCTGCTTGAGCAGGAGACCCAATACCTTTCTGGACCAAATGGTTGTCCAAGTTGTTTCACTGATTAATTGTTCCTACCTGTCAGGGAAATTTCTCCTCTCCTCTCCTCTCCTCTCCTCCTCCTCTCCTCTCCTCTCCTCTCCTCTCCTCTCCTCTCTCTCTCTCTCTTTCTCTCTCTCTCTCTTTCTCTCTCTCTCTCTCTCATCCATCCATCCATGTATCCATCCAACATCTATCACCTATCACCTATCACTTATCATCTATCTATCTATCTATCTATCTATCTATCTATCTATCTATCTATCGTCATCATCATCATCTATCTATTATCTATCTATCTATCTATCTATCTATCTATCTATCTATCTATCATCTATCTATCTCTCACCATCTATCTATCATAGTTTAGTCTAGTCTAGTCTAGTCTAGTCTAGTCTAGTCTAGTCTAGTCTAGTCTAGTCTAATCTAATCTAATCTAATCTAATCTAATCTAATCTAATCTATCCACTCATCCATCTCTCTTTCTCCTAGAAATCTCTATCAGAGCTACATTAAGTAATCACGTAGCATTGGTCCATCCAATTTTACTTCCCATGAAATCCCCTTCTTTCAATTTTGCTGCCAAAGGAGACAATTGCCCTTTCGGGTGGCAGCAGATACTTTTAAGACAATCATCAGGCCATAGGCAGTTTTTGGGGACTAGACGGAGAATTCCGTCTCCCATTGATTTCTCTCTTCTTTCTCACTTGCAGAGTGCTCCGAAAATGAAGTTATTGGCGGGTTGTAATGTTTTCTCTACCTGACAATTTATGCTGTTGGTTCTCCAGGAAAGTGCTGACCTCTGCATTGACAAACCATCCCTGGATAGACATGTTTCTATAAATAAACCTGCTTTCTTTTCCTCTGACTGAAGGGATAAAGCTTTCGATTATTTTGACTTGCGTAGCTCATTCTCTTTCTCCAGCCTTCTCTTTACTGGCTGGGTTAAAACTACAGAAAACCCTCCCCCGATTTAGATCCGGCATCCATCTTATTTTTGTCTTTGGTTTTCAGCAACGGGAAACCTGCCTCTAAAACAATCCAAGCTGGTGTGACGATCATCGCAGATGTTTGCACAATGCAGTAAATCAGCCATGCCGAAATGAGTGCCTTTAGACTTGTTACAAATTACAGCTTCCAGAATTTCAGAGCCAACGCACCCGAGACGTTTCAAGGGGGACCCGACTGCAGCAAGCAACAGTACACCGTGGTTTGCTTAACTATAGTTTATATACCATTCAACCCCTGTTGGCTGAATTCGAACGACCGCCAGAGGCTCATTCCCCTCACAGCAATCCTAAACAGATCTGGTTAAGATATTGCACGAGCAAGGCCATTTTCTCAACTTTTAGTTCCTGTCCTGTATCTTTTTCTCCAAGTAGGAGGTGAACGTATTTACATGATCGTGTTAAGCTCAGACTTCCACTAATTTGAAGGACCATTGACTTAAGTTTCCTAAGTCTGATTTTGGAAAATCATAAAGGAAAACCTTGAAGGAGCCCTACTTGTGAAATGAAATTTCTTCAGGTGTGGTTCTTAAACCCACTGAACGGATCACAGAATTACATACATAAGAGTTTGAAGGTACCACGGGGAGCATTTAATCAGGTGTCCTGCCCAGGACATGAATCTATCACTACAGATGTAGAAGAAGAGCAAGCAGAGTTGGTGGATGGAGTTAAGAGTGTCATCAGCTTAGAGTCGTTGCATTCCCACAAACGATCCCAATCCAACCTCTCTTGAATTCTGTTGATTCTTATCTAGCACCAATTTAGTGTTGACCGTTAGTTGACTAACTTCTTGTGCATGAGAAATCAACCAGCTTAATTAGAAGTCAATGAAGAGCCCTGATTCTTTGCGCCTGACACATACAGTTGCATTCTAGTGCAATGGCTTCCTTAAAGCCCCCCCCCCACCCCGACCCACAGCCAGAGAAAGGGACGCTGGAATCATCCTGATAGGGTTTTTTTTCCCCATTAAGAAACTAAATTTTGTTCTGCACTGAAACCTCTCCTTGTTCCCTCCAGAGAGCTGTCAAGCTGGGAAATTGCCGGAGAACAGCCAGCTCTGATGTTTGCTGTCTCACACACTGCCTTATCAAACTGACAGTTCACAAATTTTAATCTAGGATTCTGTACATACAGTACAAGCTGGAACCTGCTCCTGTCTCTTCTCAGTGTCCTGGAGAGAGAGCGAGATAGAGAGAGAGAGGGAGAGGGAGAGAGAGAGAGGGAGAGGGGAGAGAGGGAGGGAGGGAGGGAGAGGGAGGGAGGGAGAGGGAGGGAGAGGGGAACGAGGGAAAGCAAGAAAGGGAGAGAGAGGGAGGGGAGGGAGATGTGAGAGGGGGGAGGGAGAGAGGGATGGGGAGGGAGGGGGAGGGAAGGAAGGAGGGAGGGAGAGGGGAGAGAGGGAGGGAGAGAGAGGGAGGGAAGGAGTAGTGAGAGGGAGGGAGGGAAGGAGGGAGGGAAAGAGAGAGAGAAAAAAGAGAGGGAAGAAGGGAGAGGGAGGTAGGGGGAGGTAGGGGAGAGAGAGAGTGGGAGGGAGGGAGGAGAGGGGAAGGAGTAGTGAGAGGGAGGGAGGGAAGGAGGGAGGGAAAGAGAGAGAGAAAAAGAGAGGGAAGAAGGGAGAGGGAGGTAGGGGGAGGTAGGGGAGAGAGAGAGTGGGAGGGAGGGAGGAGAGGGGAGGGAGGGGAGAGGGAGTGGGAGAGAAAGGGAGAGAGGGATATATATGTATGTACACACACACACACACATCCTGGAAAAAAGGGGCCAGTGATCGTCACAGACCAAGAAGGATGAAATGCAAGAGAAGACTCTAGAAAAATCTACGGTCTGACACATCCAGGGTCATCCAATCTACCCTCTGAAAGCTGCACCTTGGCAGCCTTTTGTTGGAAATTTCTCCTTTTAGAAAATAATAATATGAGCCAACAGATTTAAGATCTAACCTCTAGGGAAGTCTTTCTCAACGGGGCAACTTTAAGATTGGACGGACTTCAACTGTGAGAAGTAGACTTTTTCCTCAAGTACAATATTTTACATAAAGAAATATGGGACTTTGGAATGAGTAGAAGGCCATCAAGTTATTTTTCCACGCTGAGCAGAAGAATCTAAAATCAAGTGACCTGCAAGTCAACTGTATCAATGAACGCCCATAGATACATCATGCTCCAATGGGCAATAGAAAATTCCCACTTGTCCAAACCTTGGGTGGTCTATTTTCATCGTTCAGATACATCCCACAGATTTCATGCTGTTGCTGGAGGAAATACAGGCAGGCTCATACTCTGGACTTCAACCGTAACAGAATGTATTCCATTTCTTAGGAGACTTCTCAACTCACCTAAGCAAGTGTAGGATGACCAGTTTCCAGAGATGCAGTGCTGATCTTCCCCTCGCTGGTCCAATCATGCACTGAAAATGAAAAGAAGAAGACATTTTGAGATCGGCTGCCTCACAGAGAATTACATCCTTCAGAAGTGACTTGGGGACCCATCACTCATTCAGGCCAAGCCACCTCCTAAGATTCTGGTTGTGGGGCTTCAGTAGGAATAACTCTTTGGGGTCTATCACATTGATTGACCAGAGAAAAAAGCAAGCGATCAATAAAATGTATGGAGTAAATCTGGTGATGTAATGGTCTGTGAGAATGGCCTTGGGAGGCAGGAGGGAGGGAGCTGAAAACAGCACAACCGGCATTGAAAAGACGTCACAGACCACAGAAAGGGGAATGGTGGGGAAAACATTTCAGAAGACACCCTCCCTAGTTTTCTGAAGAGTAAAGGGGAAGAGGTAAGAAAATATTTTCAGACTTGCAAAATTATGTTAATGTAACCTTACAATAGGGATAGAGTTAGCAGAGCGGAGTGGAGCAGAGCAATGTAGGCAAAAGAGAGGCAGAACCTAAGCTGGAGTCAAGAGAAGAACCAGCCTAGAATTATTACATTCCCATAAGCAATCCAAGTTCAACATCTCTTGAAGTCTGTTAACTCTTATTTAACACCAATTTCATGTTGGCCATTAGCTGATTCTTGTAAATAGCCATGAGCAATAAATCAGCGTAACTAGAATTTATTGTGTGCTCTTGATTTTCATGCCTGACATGTTAATGCATGTAGTTGTGCTTCTTATTCGGGCAAATTTGCAGGAGCTAACAGGTAAGCAAGCAGGTGACTGAGATTACGACTTAGCAAAGAACAAACAGACATTGAAAACTGTAGCAAAGCTTTAGCCGTTGCTAATTCTCATACAAGAAATGGCCAGCAGGGCATCTGCTGCAAGGTTTGAGCCAGCTTCAATTGTCACACCGACGACAAGAATAATTGAATACCTCCAGCGCAAGCCTATTAAGCCGACATCAACCAACGCTTTATATAATCCTATATAAAAGGATGCAGAAGGGAAGAGAACAGTTGAGGAGGAATATAATTGGAAACACAGCTTGAGAAAACCTTGCTGGCACGTGGAAGAAACACGCCAGCTTTCGTTCTCAGACAGATGGCATCAGCCTGGAGATTTCATACACAGGTGACAAAAAGTTCCAGGCCTAACATTTTCATTGGCATATTTCAGTTTTGGGCAAAATGCCAAGCTTTTCAAAAGATCATCCAAGCGTAGATCTACCCTGAAAAGGAATGAAGTCGAATCATGGTTGCCTAGATCTCAGGGTTATCCTTGGAGTGGCGCTTCTCAACCGGGATCATTTCAAAATCTGTGAACTTCAACTCCCAGAATTCCCCAGCCAGCATGGGATCGTCTCATCCCTTGAGATGAATCAAGTCCCAAAGTGCCAAAGATTGGAGAAACGATCGTCAGATTAAAGGACGCGATTCCAGTCTTTGGCCACCCAGAAAGATTTCACAGAAACTCTCTTTTTTTCTTGGAAGGACCCCTCAGAAGACACGGATATTTCTTGCAGCTGAAGGAGAATTGGTAGGGAAAATAAGGCAGATGATTGTCCTCCTGCCAAGCCTGGGTTTGCTTGCTATGCCTCTGAGGACAAAGACATGGGTCAAATCCTGAAGTTCTCCAGAAGGTTCTTCAGAAGTTGAAGTTAGGAACACTGCCCTGTGGAAGCATCTTCTAGCTGTCCATCAAATGGCTATCACTTCATCCCACCTCAATCCCATTCACAAAGTTTGAATGCCTGAAATCAGCGTTGGCTTGGTGTAGCACCAACCCTTTCTGGATGCTGTTTTCCTCGCTTGAATTGGCAGGAAAGTGACAGCGTCAAGCCAACTCTTGCCTTCCCATCAGCTTTCCACATGCGGGTAAGAGGACACTTTAACCCCCAGCAATCTTTTTCCCAAGGAAGGCACTTAATGCAGTATCATTAAGTCATTGCTTCCCTTTCTTTTCTGATAAACCAGAAAGACCGAGATGAATCCCTGCTTACAGGGATAGGTGTGTCCTCCTGCCCTCTAATCTCATTCCCATTCAGCAGTTGCAGGCTGCTTCACAATGCATTAATGAACAGAGTTTCATAGCCCAGATGCAGAACTGGGATGAAGCAAGCCAGCAGCACATCTCTAGACGAGCCAAAGCTGGTCTGAAGGGAGTTGAACAGAAGTGACATCTCCCCAGCTACTTCCCGTGCATACATACTGTATCAGGAAAGCCTTAAGAGGCCAATAAGTTAAGTTTGGTTCTGGGTAACTTCCTGGAATCCACATCGAAGTGGTTGGCCATGGTCTCCAAAAAACGTCCATGATGCTTCTTGATGTTCTAATCCAGTGGTTCTCAACCTGTGGGTCGCAACCCCTTTGGGGGTCGAACAACTTTTTCACAGGGGTCGCCTAAGACCATCGGAAAACACATATTTTCAATGGTTTTAGGAATAATTTTATGGTTGGGGGTCACCACAACATGAGGAACTGTATTAAAGGGCCGCGGCATTAGGAAGGTTGAGAACCACTGTTCTAGTCCATCCCATTGGCCTGGGATTCTCAGGGGATGTCCCATTTATGGACTGATTTGACCCAGTCCTCTTTAGCTTCGGACATCAGCCGTGGTCAGCTGAAACATTAAAGAGGAACCTAATCTACATATATAAAAGCCAAATACCACTCACTCGTCATGAAATCTCCAGAACGGTAAAGCCTACAAACTTGAAATTTGGCACGTATGTTCCTCTTGGCTTCTAGGTACTCACTAAGGAAGGATTTTTTGAAATGACCATCAGATCATTAGTATTTCATATACAGTATTATATTCACACGCTCTGATGCTAAGGAGCTAGATATTCTACTCCCCCTCCCCACCTGAAAAGAACTCTGTTCCAACTGCCAGTTCCCTTATATTAACACCCTCTGATGCTACCCCTTCGCTAAACTGGGTGTGGGCATGGCCAGCGCATAACTCATCCGGCCTGCGGGATGGGACATTCTACTCCCCTCCCCCTCTGTTCCAACTGCCAGTTGCCTTATATTAACACACCCTGATGCTACGGAGTTACACATTTTACATTTATTTATTTATTTTATTTATTTATTTAATTTAATTTGTATACCACCCTTCTCCAACAGGACTCAGGGCGGTGAACAGCCATGGTAAAACATAACATTAAGTTTCAGGCTTTAAGTGTCGATTTATCACGCCCGATCACATAGTTTTGTAGTAAAGTACGGGCATCCAGCTAGTCATGAATAAACCCTTTCCTCATGAGGAGTCTAGAATCCCTTGAGATGAATCAAGTCACAAAGTCACAAAGATTGAAGAAATGATCATCGGATCATTTCAGATTCAAGGGAATCTTGAAACTCTACCATCTGCATTCCCTAAGGAAAAAAAAACAATGTTTTAAAATTCAGAGGGGACTTTCCTACACCTCGAGAAGATTCTTCAGGAATATTTTCCCCAAGATCAGGGAATCCCTGGTCCTCTTCAAGGTCTCCAGGAATAGAGAACTTGTTCCTCATGGTCCTTATTTCCTTAAAACCCCCATCTTCAATTGGTTGGGTTTCATTACATATCCATCCATCCATCACATTACAAGAACTTAGATCCACAGGCAAAAATAGTAAAAAAATAAATAAATAAATAGCATGTCAATTTTAACACTGAAGGTCTTAACTTTAGAATCCTCTCTCTGTATTTAAGCGATATCACAGCATCCAGGGTGTTTGCACCACCTAGTGTCCAGCTGTCCAGGAAGGCTGGAAGATCAATCCGTGGAGGGAAGAGGGACCTCTTATCTTATCCCACTATCCCCTCCCTTCCCACTCAGGATCTGTGGAGGATTTACAGAGAAGAGCCACAGAAGGACAACATAAAAATAAACTATGGTGGATTGTTTCTTTATAAAACAAACCGAAGAGCATTTATTTATAGCTTCTCAACCCCTTAGAGGCTTTCTCTCCTGGGTGTGTTATCCCAAGGTACACAACATGATGTGCAATCATTGGGAGTTTTGTTCAGGCTGTGTGTGCGTGTTTGCCTCTCCTTTCTCTGCCTGACATATGTCCTCTCCCATTCTTTCTCACATTCCACTAATTTTGTCTCCCTGGGGGAGGGACCCAGTTTAGCAGCTGGCTTGGGGGTTGTGTAGTGTACCCTTCCTTTTGGAGAACTTCTCTTCCAGATCCAAAGGGTGGAAGCATTAGAATAAGTGGAGGGGCAGGGTTTTTTTTGGGGGGGGGGAAGGAGGGATGAGTTATCCCAGGCAGAAGAACAGATCAGAACCCTCTTTCTGAATCTCATCTTTCCACTTAAGTCTCTGATGGCAGAGAATTGAGCAACCCCCTCGCAAAATCCCCAATTTACCCACTTACAGCTGAAATATTGTATTGTAAGGTAGTGGAGAAAAGATGACAAGAAATTCTTCCTTCCTTCCTTCCTTCCTTCCTTCCTTCCTTCCTTCCTTCCTTCCTTCCTTCCTTCCTGCCTTCCTGCCTTCCTGCCTTCCTGCCTTCCCTCCCTCCCATCTCCCTCCCTCCCTTGTGGAAGTTTTACTTGACTTTGTAATGTGCTATCTCCCTTCTTTTTCTCATTTTCATTTCCTTCCCCTTCCCCTTCCCCTTCCCCTTCCTTCCTTCTTCCCTCCCTCCATTTTCTTTCTTTCTTTCTTTCTTTCTTTCTTTCTTTCTTTCTTTCTTTCTTTCTTTCTTTCTTTCTTTCTTTCCTTCCTTCCTTCCTTCCTTCCTTCCTCCCTCCCTCCCTCCCTCCCTCCCTCCCTCCCTCCCTCCCTCCCTCCCTCTCTTGTTGGAGTTTTACTTGGCTTTGCAATGTGCCATTTTTAAGAAGTCTGGTGGGAATTATATAATCATTTGCAGAATATTATAATCATTTGTCTAGGGGGAGGGTCAAGGTGGGTACAAGGATGAGCAATTTGCTGTCCTCAAAAGTCCATGGCATGAGGCCAAATGGTAAAGAGGGCTAGGGAAGGTTGAATCGGTCTGCAGGAAACCATCTGGTGATGTTATGATAATACCAGAGCATCTGGCCAAAGCTGTCGGCCTGGTTTTGACTTTGAAGTGGGACTAATTGTGGGGATTTCAATTGGAGACGCATACCTATTTTGACCCTTGGACACATGGGGATGTCAAACTATGCACTTGGGGGCATTCATGGTCTACCGTCTATGGATTGTCCACTTGCTACCTGGCCACCGATCTTCCCCATGGTGCTGTCCTTGCTCGTGGAACCACCATAGATCATCACCTGGAAGCCATCTCTGGGAGTTTACAAGAAAAGATTGAAAAGCTATTTGTCCAGGATGGAATGAAGATCCCTGAAGGAGGTTGGACTAGTAGACCTCCAAAATCCCTTTCAGTACTAGGATTCTACATTACTTTATGCAGCTAGTACTCCTATTTTACAGAGCTATGTGAAACCATCACAGATTCTCTTGAATTCCCTTTTTTCCCACCTTTATATGTGTGTTCTGACTCATTGCCACATCCGTTTTTGATGACTGTTCTCTTTTTTTTTTTTTTTTAGAAAGGGAACACAAAAGTTAAGATGTCGTTCCGTGAGCATTTTCCCCAATGGACACATTATGGGGCTTTCTTTGTCCTAATGTCACCATCTTTCAGGTATTTTTTTCCTAAGATTCACTTTTTAAAAGCCATTCTCACCAGAACAATGTGTTTTAGTGTGCCTTTCCCTTAGCATATGGGTCTTTTAAAAAAAAAATCATTAAGTCTGTAAGTCGGTGAAAATAAGAAGTTCAGAAGAAGAGCACATTACAAATTGGTACATTTTTAGAGAGGACAAATAAGGTATTTTTGGATTGAGTGGTAATTTCTCATCCAGCTTTATTTTCCAGGCCCTTATGCTAGTCAATCCTTTTTTTTTTTTTTTTCATTTCTACCACTTTTAAAGTGGGCAAGAGCATTTCTGAGTTCATTACCTTTTCCAAGTCAACCTAAATAACAACGGAATTCCTAGGTAGTTCTTAGCTGTATCCTTTCTCTTGCAATGACCCTGAGTGGCACAATTTCCCAGTCTGAAGGCAGTGTAGGAAGTTAGCACCCACCCCTTTTCTAGAGGAATGAAATATTTTAAGGAAATATTACAAAAAGGCAGAATATTATGTTTCCCTGTATGAAAAATGGAGAAGCATGTTTTACAGACACAGCAGCTCCCACCTTCCTGCCCCCCACCCTTTGTTAATGGGACAGAGGCAGAAACCCAATCCTTTGTCAAAGGACATTTGCAACACAATAGCAACAGAAACTAACACAATGGGACCCATCTAGACAGAAACTCACCACATGGCACCTGGGAAGATTACATCAGCCAGCAAGGCTAGCTAAGACCCCCACCCCCTGGGAGTCTGACAACCAATCAGAGTACTCTTTCTGGGCCCCAGGAAGTCCAAAGCCAGAGAGAGCATAAAACCCAAAAAACTCGCTGTATCTGCCCCCTTTTCTGTTCAGGAACTCAAGCCATGTGATCCTGTCCACCATTAAACCATCTTTCCAAGCAGTCTCCATGTGTCCAGTGTCTTTTTCCCCACTTGGAGCAGAACCTAGAAGGAGATTTCTTCCAACAGCAGGAAAGCTGTTCCTTCTATGGTTAGAAACACCATCCAAAGAAACTTGTAAGACATTCCAAAGGGTTCTAGAGCAAAGTTTCTTAAACTTGGCCACTTGAAGATGGGTGGATTTCAACTCCCAGAATTCCACAGCCAGCCATGCCCAAGCCCACTCATTTTCAATATCTATGGAGATACTTATTGATCCAGGTCCTGGTTGTCCCAAGGGTGTTTTTTCAAGAGGCAACTGGACTCTCTTTGTTTTTCCTTGAAGATGTTTTGCTTCTCAACCAAGAAGCTTCTTCAGCTCTGAAGAAGCTTCTTGGCTGAGAAGACTGAAAGATTGAAAGACTTAGCTGAGAATACTGAAACAGAAGAAGATTCTTGGTTGAGAAGTGAAAGGTCTTCAAGGAAGAACAAAGGAAGTCCAGTTGCCTCTTGAAAAAACACCTTTGGGAAAACCAGGACCTGGATGACTAAGAATTCCCATAGATGTTGAAAATGAGCGGACTTCAATTCTCAGAATTGGCTGGGGAATTCTGGGAGTTGAAGTCCACCCATCTTCAAGTGTTCAAAGTTGAGAAATACTGTTCTAGAGAATGAAGAGGGGGAAAAAAAAAACAAGAAATCTGTTCGGCAGGAACGTCAATTGCTCGGGAAATTGGGAGACAGACTTGGCTTTGGCATCTGGCTCTTTGTGTTTAGCTGCTCTGACAATCCATCTGAGTGGAGAGAAGTAGGACGGCAATGTTTTACATCAATCATCTTGCGTGAGTCGTGATTGGCATCCCGGATGACGTTCCTCATCAGAGAAATGAATCCTGGCACTTCAGAGATTTGACAAGGGAGGCCTGTCAAGTGTAAGTGTTCTCCAGCAAGAGGGGTGCATGGAGAAAGCAACTGCTCGTAAGCGATGAGGTTTTCTCTCCAGAGCAACATCTCACGCCAGCCAGCTCCTTCACAGTCTGGAGGATTCTCAAATCTCACCCCACAAACATCTTTTGAATGAAACTAACAAGGACTCTGTGATAGAGATACCAGTTCTAAGGAAAACACCCACCCACTCATTACATGGCAGGGAGGAGTCTGGTTTTTTTTTTTTTTTTTTGGCATCACTTTGCTGCTGTGATGGCACTTTGGGAGACTTTGGGACAAAGTCAGACTGCCTAGGGAATGGTTAGATAAGAGAAGGCATAGCCCTCAGCTGCACCATGGGTGGGGCAGGAAAATCAGAAGGGACCTTCCCTAAATTCTCAGGCTGTAAAGGAGATGGGGGAAGATTTGTACTTTCGGACTTGCAAGACTGATGTCAATCTTCATAGGTAGACCAGAAAAGAAACACAACCAAATTCTACTTTATTGTAAGTCTTACATTGACAGAATCTTGCTAGTCTGAAAGTACTAATCTCCCACCATCACCTCTACAGCTCAAGAAATTAGAGAAGGTTCCTCTTAACCAGGGATGGTATTCACTTACTTTTACTACCGGTTTGCAAATGTGAGCATGTGCACGCACTCGCTTTGCTTGCACGCACCACCTCCGTGCATGTGCCACCTCCATGCATGCACAGGGCCTTCTGCGCATGTGCAGAGTGTCAAAAACGTGGATAAATGGGACATGTTTACATCCGGGCGGGTGCCTGCAGCCGCCGCTACCGGTTTACCCGAACCAGATGTAACTGACTGAATACCACCACTGCTCCTAACCCACCCACTATCCAGCTGAAGGTTATGTTGCCCCTTATTTGTCTGTTCTCTAGGCAGCACCTCTTTGCCTGTCTCCCAAAATCCTTCTCACAAGCCATGCTCTGCAGTCCAGATTAGATTCTATTGGTCTTTTGCTGTTCTCCCTGTCTCTGGAGATCTCTGGAGAATATCTAAATTTTCAACCCCCTTTTTTATGTGTATTAGGTTAGGTTAGGTTAGGTCAGGGGTCTGCAACCTTAAACACTCAAAGAGCCATTTGGACCTGTTTCCCACAGAAAAGAAAACACCGGGAGCCACAAAACCTAGGTGGGCGTGGCCAACTCAACGTCACTCACTTTCACCAGTCACATGACTTCCTCTCTGTCTCTCTCTCTGTCTCTCTCTCTCCCCCTCTTTTTGTATCTCTCTATCTCTGCCCCAGCTGCTTCTCCATCACCTGCTGTCACCCTTACCTTTTCAGGCCAGGCAAGGAGTGACTGGGAGGGGAGGGCGAGGGGCGAGCCCAGCCAGTGGTGGGATCACCCGACAGAGAGCCACAGCAGAAGGCCCAAAGAGCCACATGCAGCTCCGGAGCTGCAGGTTGCTGACACCTGGGTTAGGTAAGGTAAGGTAAGGTAAGGTAAGGTAAGGTAAGGTAAGGTAAGGTAAGGTAAGGTAAGGTAAGGTAAGGTAGATGATAAGATAAAAAAATGAATAAAAATAAAATAAAATAAACCAGCTTGATGAAAAGGAAGGAGATGTGTAGAGACATCAGCAGAAGATCAACTATGCTAATTTTTGTGTGTGTGTGTGGGGGGGTGTTACTTGCAATTTACAAGCAATCGGGGATCCAGTATGGATCATTTGGTGACCTTCTGTGCTTTCACTGCTGAACTCGGTCATCAAGGACCACCCTAAAAGTTTCTGGCAAAGGAGAGGAGTGGTTTATGATAAAAGCTTTTGCCTTGATGTTATTATCAGGAAGTGACAAGATAATAACCCTGGTTAAAAGTATGAGAAACAGCCCCAACTGAAAGTTAAACATGCATAAAGCACCTGATCCCAGACAGAATGGCTGTTAATATTTCATAACAGAGCCAAGCCATAAGAGCTAATGAATTAATGCTTTATATACTAGGAACCAGCCCAAACTCCTGGAAAAGAAACGGTATCCTAGCGACAGCCAAAGCAAATAAGGATCCCTCCACTGTCTTTTTATACGGGGTCTGTAAGATTACCAAATACTTGTAAAATATTTACTACCATTTTGGCAAACAAAGCTAAAAGCAAAGAGCTTCTAATTACACAGACCGAGATTCAGCTTTGGGTTTTCATCAATCTGAAATTTCACAGAGGTGGTAGACAAATAATCCATCTTCCCACGCGGGATCCAAGCACAACCTTATTTAAGAGGGTTCAAAAAGCAACAAAGTCATCGGTTGTCTGTTGGACAAAACAGAATGACATTGTCTGTAGAAGATGACCTGGCTGAGCCCAAGGGAGGAGGGGTCAAATTCCTTGTGTATCCAATCACATAAAGAATTCTATTCTATTCTATTTTTTAAAAAATTTGATTTATATGCCGCCCTTCTCCGGAGACTCAGGGCGGCTTACAATGCGTTAAGCAATAGCCTTCAACCTTTTGTATATTTATACAAAGTCAGCTTATTGCCCCCACAAACTGGGTCCTCAATTTACCTACCTTAGAAAGGATGGAAGGCTGAGTCAACCTTGAGCCTGGCAAGATTCGAACTAGCAGTAATTGCAGGCAGCTGAATGATAATAACAGGCTATTAGTCTGCTGCGCCACCAGGCTATTCTATTCTATTCTATTCTATTCTATTCTATTCTATTCTATTCTATTCTATTCTATTCTATTCTATTCTATTCTATTCTATTCTATTCTATTCTACTCTACTCTACTCTACTCTACTCTACTCTATTCCATTCTATTCCCTCTTCATTCTATTCTATTCTATTCTATTCTATTCTATTCTATTCTATTCTATTCTATTCTATTCTATTCTATTCTATTCTATTCTATTCTATTCTTATTCTATGCTTTGGTTTTAATTTATTTATGTTTTAATGTAGATATATTTTTACGACTGTAAACTGCCCAGAGTACCTTTTGGTAAGATTGGCAGCAAACAAACGAATCTAATCTTAATGCTGATTGTCTCCAGCCACCAGGAAGCTGAGTAATATTATACAGTAGAAGAGAATATTTGTAGCTCAGGGTATCACTGTGGGTTTTCTCTGATGATGCTATCTAGTTGGGTAATGAACCATCTTAAAGGAAACAACTGAAACTTAAGCTTGGGGAGCATCACCGTATTATTCTTATTTGGCATGGACTTAAATGTAAGCATATTAAAAATCACAACACAACATGTATGAATTTATCTATATTTGCGGATACATGTGTACATAACCTATATCTCTATGAAAAATCCATCTATGTGACCGCTGTAAGTCAACTACTGCTTGATGGCACATAATCCATCAATCCAGGGATATATAAATTTTATAAAGGTTATCTAAGGACAGCAATGCCATAATTTAAACCGAGATCTGCTATGGTTAAAAAAAAGAAAAAGGGTCTTGCAACTTCTTAAGCATTTGAAAGATTTGAAGGAGCCTTGTCAACCTCTGGAGATTGGGCTCCAAGCTACATTAGATGGTAGGATGGATTCAAAGAACTAGATGGGAGACAACCATATTTGGTATCAGTGATGGGTTTCAAAATTTTTTACTACCGGTTCTGTGGGCGTGGCTTGGTGGGTGTGGCATGGCTTGGTGGGTGTGGCTTGGTGGGTGTGGCAGGGGAAGGATACTATAAAATCTCCATTCCCTCCCCACTCCTGGGGAAGGTTACTGCAAAATCTCCATTTCCTCCCAATCAGCTGGGACATGGGAGGCAGACAACAGATGGGGACGGGGCCAGTCAGAATTTTTATTACCGGTTCTCTGAACTACTCAAAATTTCCATTACTAGTTCTCCAGAACTGGTCAGAACCTGCTGAAACCCATCTCTGGTGCTCTCCTGTCCAAATTCACGATCAAGTCTGAAGGACGGAACCAACTTCTGAGCTTATGATTCCTCCCAGTCTTCTCCTTGCTACCTCTTGGCTTCTGAGAGGCTTAACTACTGAGGGACCATGATTGTCTAATGCAGACAACCCTTCAACTTTGAGTTCCTGTGGTGGGAAGCAAAGTCTTGGCAAGGTTGAAAAAAACCACAAGCAGGCATCTCCTGGGCTTAACTGGGGAAAAGACAGTGAGCAAAGGTGGAGCAGAAGAACTGCCCCTTTCTCAACGCCCCTCCCCAGCTCTCCCACTGTTTTGCTGTTAATTAATGAATGGGAGAGCTAATCGTTGCATGAAACTCCTCATTATTTGAGAAGCCCCATTAAGACAATTTAATTACTGCACAGTTCGGGCTGCTCCCACTTGTCTCATTAGATCCAGACTGGGATGAACAGGGGTGATGAGGAGGCAAGATAAAATAGCGATGGGAAAAGAAGAAGGAAGTATGATGCATGTAAGGTTACAGCAAGATCCTCAGATTGGTGGAACTGGTGGAAATCCCAAAATCCCCCAACCAGCCATGCTTGAAATTGCCAAGTTTGGAGACACTCCCCCCCCCGACCTACTGTAGGTTCCTTGGGCCATTCCTTATAGTGATATTTTTTCCTGATTGCTTATTTGTACCCCATGACTATCATTAAGTGTTGTACCTTATGATTCTTGACGAATGTATCTTTTCTTTTGTGTACACTGAAATATGCACCGAAGACAAATTCCTTGTGTGTCCAATCACACTTGGCCAATAAAGAATTCTATTCTATTCTATTCTATTCTATTCTATTCTATTCTATTCTATTCTATTCTATTCTATTCTATTCTATTCTATTCTATTCTATTCTATTCTATTCTATTCTATTCTACTCTACTCTACTCTACTCTACTCTACTCTACTCTACTCTACTCTCTCTCAGCCCTAGGAAGAAGACGACAATGACAAGGGCCAATCACTTCCAAAAATCTTGCCAAGAAATCTGCAGGGGGGTTATCCAGGCAATTGATTTGAAAGCACACACACATACCTACACACCGACACACCCACACAATTACAAGCATTTCCCAGCTCCATGCCATCTTCAAAAGTGTCCCTCCTTTCCCCACAAATCCATCTCAGAATTACTGAAGCATTTCCCTCTCTCCTGGAGCTTCCAAATCAATTTGGCTTCCTCCTAACCTTCCTTCACACATCTGCATGCACATACACACACACAGAGACACACACACAGAGACCCCATCTTTCCTTTTTCCCCTCCCCCCTCCCTTGCGCATGAAGTTTTGGGCTGGAGAAAAGAGAGTCTTAATCTCCTCTGTGCAATCTCACTTCGCTCTGACGGCCAGGCTGCTCTCGACGGATAAAAAGGGTTGCTTGGATAAAGTCAAGCAGGACTCACAATGGGGTGTGATTCTGGTTACAAAGGCATGCAGGAATGAGGCCTGGAGAAATCTCTGCAGGCAGGAGGAAAGCGGGCTGCTCTTTTCAAAGAAGAAGAAACCGTGGCAAAATAGCATGTCCTGTTGGAGCCCCAGGATGCCTCCGAATGAACAATCTGGCATTTCGGCCTCACAACAGACAGTAAGACTTTCATGGCCGGTGAACACGGTTCTATTATTACTATTATTTTAAAATTCGATTTATATACTTACATCCCCGAGTAAGGATGTTCAAAGCCACTCACAGTGGAAAGAAAACGAAACAAACAAACAAACAAAAAAGGCAGGGAAATGTGGTGTCCATATTGTTTCTTGAAATATCTAGCAGATTTTAGAATCAGGTATTTAGGTGCCAAGAGCCCGTTTGGTGTCGTGGTAAAAGCAGCAGGCTAGAAACTGGGAGACTGGGACTTCTAGTTCTGTAGGCATGAAGGAGGCTGGGTGACTTGGGGCCAGTCAGTCTCTCTCAGCCCTAGGAAAGAGGCAATGGTAAAGTCTAGAAAACTGCAAAGACTTATCAAACCACAAACATCATAAATTGTGCTCATGTGATGGTGGGACCAGGGGTGAAATTCAGCAGGTTCTTACAGGTTCTGGAGAACCTGTAGCGGAAATTTTGAGTAGTTCGGAGAACCGGCAAATACCACCTCTGGTTGGCCCCAGAGTGGGGCGAGAATGGAGATTTTGCAGTATCCTCCCCCTCTTCGGCTGAAGAGATTGTAAAACAAAATGGTTTTAAAAGGCTCTGATGATCCCAGCTGAGTTGCCTGATCGTCAGAGGCTTTTGTTTTCTTTTAAAAGCATTTTTTTTTCTTTTAAAAGAAAAAAAAGCCTCTGACGATCAGGCAACTCAGCTGGGATCGTCAGAGCCTTTTAAAACCATTTTTGTTTTTACAACCTCTTTGGCCGAAGAGGTTGTAGAAAAAATGCTTTTAAAAGGCTCTGATGGTCCCAGCTGAGCTGCAAGATCATCAGAGGCTTTTTTTTTTTTTACTTTTAAAAGCATTTTTTCGGCCGAAGAAAAAATGCTTTTAAAAGTAAAAGTAAAAAAAAAAAGCCTCTAATGATTGCACGGCTCAGCTGGGCATGGCGGGGTGGGGGAGGGCAGGGATTTTTGCTACCGGTTCTCCAAAGCACCCACCGCCATCACTACCGGATCAGGCAATCCGGTCCAAACCAGGAGCATTTCACCCCTGAGCATATCACACTGGGCTAATTGTTCTTGTTGTTGTTAACGGTTAACACTTCTAGTTGACTGACAAAAAAAACAACAACAACCCTTTTCCATCTACTAAGGACAGATGGGTGGAGACCTCTCTGGCCCCTGGATCAAGGCTCAATTGTGTTCAGCTTGTAACTAACAGTCTGATGAGCAAAGCAAGGAGAAAGTTGCATCTTTTCTTTCTGAAGTGAGCCGTTCCTTTGTCCTTCTCTTCTGTTCCTACGTGGAGGTTGGTCCTTTGCTAAATAAATGTTTCTTTCTCATCAGGTTGCAAAGCAATTAACTTGCAGGGGAAGAATTTGCATAGACTGAAGAGCGAGTCAATTGTTTTGTTCATTCCTTTGCTGCAAAGGAACTTAGAGGCAGAGGTCGGTGCCGAGACCCAGTCTGTTGAATAGGAAGCAGGGAAAAAAAACAAAAAACTAGGAGGTGACTCGAATCAGTTGGAAAGGGGTCTTGGTGGGGGGGGGGGGGCAGGATGTGTGATTCAAATGGAATCCATTTATGCAAATAAACACATTTTCATTCGGATCACAGAATCCCACCTTACCCTACCCAGTGCAAATTTGCTTTATTCAGACAGTCATAAATCACCCTGGAATATGTCCTTGCATGCTGACGGTATGGTTTCATGATTGGTTCGTCGGTATATTTCCGTCGGTATATTACTTGGGTGGGAGACAGCCAGAAAACCCCAAATTGTAGGAGAGACTACAGATTAAAAATGATAGAAAAATATTTGTAGCTCGGGTGGTAGATGTTGGTGGTGGGTTTTTTTCTCCGGGTTTGCTGTTTAGCTTCCAAACATTTTGACACGAGGCTAGAATAGAATAGAATAGAATAGAATAGAATAGAATAGAATAGAATAGAATAGAATAGAATAGAATAGAATAGAATAGTTGGAAGGGACCTTGGAGGTCTTTTAGTCCAACCCCCTGCTCAGGCAGGAAACCCTACACCACTTCAGACAAATGGTTATCCAATATCTTCTTAAAAGCTTCCAGTTTTGGAGCATTCACAACCTCTGGAGGCAAGTTCTTCCACTTACTAATTGTTCTAACTCTCAGGAAATTTCTCCTTAGTTCTAAGTTGCTTCTCTCCTTTATGAGTTTCCATCCGTTGCTTATTGTCCTGCCCTCAGGTGCTTTGGAGAATAGCTTGACTCCCTCTTCTTTGTGGCAACCCTGAGATATTGGAAGTCTGCTATCATGTCACCCCCTAGTCCTTCTTTTCATTAAACTAGACATACCCAGTTCCTGCAACCGTTCTTTGTATGTTTAAGCCTCCAGTCCCCTAATCCTCTTTGTTGCTCTTCTCTGCACTTTTTTCTAGAATCTCCACATCTTTTTTACACCATGGTGACCAAAACTGAATGCAAGTGTGGCCTTACCAAGGCCTTATAAAGTGGTATTAACACTTCACGTGATCAGACTAGGTGGGACTTCGGTGGAAGCATCTTGTTCCAGTTCTTCATCGCTTTTATTGCTCTCATGTGATCATGTAGCTGGTGAGTTGTGTGACCAGCTAGTCATGCCGTGTGACTTGCCTGTGACCCGACAGGACCCCTGGCATGACAGGTCACACACAATGACTGATCAGTCCCATGTGTCAGGGTTCCAGGTAACATACATGTAGCAAACAAAACTCTGAGACAGGTAGATTCCTCAAAGAATAGTTTTATTGGATATGTCATATTGGCACATTGCAGGAGACCCTGGACCATTTCATGCAAATGGCTTTCCAGTCTCTTCTTAAAAAAAACCCCAGTGTTGGAGCATCCACAACTTCTGGAGGGCAAGTCGTCCCACGGATTCATCATTCTCATTGTCAGGAAATTCCTCTGTATTTCTAGGTTGGATCTCTCCTTGATTAAAACTCAACTTTAGAGAGAAAACCTTGCCACGACCTAGCCTGCTTCTTCGGGAATTCAGAATAGAGTCCCTGTAAAATCCACCGATTTACAGTGTGACCCTGGCAGGTTTCAAAGTATACAATATCCAAAATAATCTTCGTCAAACAGCCTCCGCCGTCGATCGTTTTCTGGGTCCCAATTACAATCACTTGCCAGAGCCCGACTGGATTCAGTAAAATAATAGATGGCGGGCAACTTTATTTGTGAAGTGTTATAAATCTCACCAAATTCATCATGGTGGATTTACTACAGCTGGGGGAAAAAAAATATCCTATGGAGAATAGCAAGCATTTCTTGTCGCTGGCAGCTAGATGGAATAAATCTGCCCAGGAGCCGAAATTGTTTAAGCAAAGATCGTTGGCTTTTGAATATTTGGGGAAGAAGAAGAAGAAAAAAAAGGAAGAGAAAAATGTATCTAGTCAAGGTCAAAGCTGTAATTCTCTTCTATTAAAAAAGGGAGGAGAGCAATTTCGCTTTGGGAAGTCTAGCCTAAGAAAGCTAAACAGTGTGGAACAGAAAAAATTAGAGGTAGACCTCTACTTATGACTGGTTACTTAGCAACTCAAGTTATGACGCACAAATAAAAAGGTACTTAGGATCTGTATTTCAAGTTCCGATGGCTGCCACCACCACCCTCCCCAGAATCACTTGATTGTGAATTACAACATCTTTGTAAAATGTTGGAAATTGGTGTTGATTTCTGGTTTCTAGCAAAAAGCATGCATTGCGGAGAAGGGGCTGATTTAACGACTATGTCTTTCACTTAATGAGTGTGGATTTACTTAACAGCTTTTGCAAAAAATGTTGTAAAATCAGATCGGTCCATGTGACAACCCACTTATCCTGACTTGACTTATGACCGTAATTCTGGGCTCAATAATAGTCATAAGTCAAGGACCACCAGCTCTCCTCAAACGGTCTGCTTATCTTAACTAAAGAGCTCCCATCTAACAAGGAGTTAGATCTAGGTTTTTGAGATGCACTCATTTCTTAGTGAGTTTGTAAATGAATAAAAATAGTGGAAAGGGGAAAGGCAGAAGATAAACTGCCCTCCAGATGACGACCAAAACAGAGAGAAAAATGAAGTCTTCACAAGACCAAAGATAGGACTTAGGCTTACTTAAGACAGAACCTCTGGAACTCAACAGTATTAATACCACTTTATAATGCCTTGGTAAGGCCACACTTGGAATACTGCATTCAGTTTTGGTTGCCATGATGTAAAAAAGATGTGGAGACTCTAGAAAAGAGTGCAGAGAAGAGCAACAAAGATGATGAGGGGACTGGAGGCTAAAACATATGAAGAACGGTTGCAGAAACTGGGTATGTCTAGTTTGATGAAGAGAAGGACTAGGGGAGACATGATAGCATTGTTCCAATATCTCAGGAGTTGCCACAAAGAAGAGGGAGTCAAACTATTCTTCAAAGCACCTGAAGGCAGGACAAGAAGCAACGGGTGGAAACTAATCAAGGAGAGAAGCAACTTAGAACTAAGGAGAAATTTCCTGACAATGAGAACAATTAATAAGTGGAACAACTTGCCTGCAGAAGTTGTGAATGCTCCAACACTGGAAGTTTTTAAGAAGATGTTGGATAACCATTTGTCTGAAGTGGTATAGGGTTCCTGCCTATGAAGGGTGTTGGACTAGAAGACCTCCAAGGTCCCTTCCAACTCTGTTACTCTATTCTGTTCTGTTCTGTTCTGTTCTGTTCTGTTCTGTTCTGTTCTGTTCTGTTCTGCTCTGCTCTGCTCTGCCCTGCCCTGCCCTGCCCTGCCCTGCCCTGCCCTGCCCTACCCTACCCTACCCTACCCTACCCTACCCTACTCTACTCTACTCTATTCTATTCCTTAAATAAGACACAACTAACTTAAACCACACTGTTTGCCAGAGGTCTACTAATAGGATAACTTGATCTGGAAGCCAACCCTGTGTTTCCTTTACTTCTTCATGCAAGGATTGGTCTGCCATTTGAAAAAATGGACATCGACTACATGAGATTACGGTCAGGTACTCAAATGGCCTTAGATTGAGCTTTTGATAACTTTCTACTAGTAATACACATTTCTCTCCATGTTCGAGGACAAAAGGATTGATCACCAAAATTAATTGATGTCTGAAGGATTCAAGAAACATTTTATCCTCCGAGACATCCCATCTAGGTCCTGAGATCACAAATGTATGAACCACACAAGCTCTTGGCCAGATCTTCTTGTTCTAATTTGATAATTCTAGATTCATCTTATTGTAGCAAAGTAGTGGAGTCTGATTATTTTACTCATTTCTTTTGGTTACAGGCCTCAATGCTATCCGGGCGCCTCTTTCCTTGCCAGAAGGAAAGAGGCGCCCTTTGGGATGTGGCTGAGATGTGCAAAGCCACAGAGGCTGCGAAACAGGGAATATTTGAAAATCGCTTGTTCCCTTTGGGTATTCATCACCAAGTTAACTGCAAAAATCAGGCATTCCATCTATGAAAGCTTCGCTTAACATTCCTTCAGGCGGGGATTTAAAGAACTATTTTCTATAAATCGTAGAAAAGTTTAAGCAACCAGAAGTCTGACTGAAATCAGCCTGATTTTCTACACCGCTTTAAGAGACTCCCACGGAAGGATGCGATCGATTTCCCACATGAGTTTAATAAATTAAATTAATAAATAAATAAATAAATGAGTTTGAAAGTTCCAACTGGATCGGATTGTTTGGTCTGTGGAGATCAATTCAGACGTTTGAACAGGCTCAAAGGGATTCAGGGAGTCCAATGCTCCTTACTGGATCCGAAACCCAGGATTTGGGGAAGGACTGAGCAACAGAAGGGTGCTTTCCAGAGTACTATTGGAAGGAAGGGAGGGAGGGAGGGAGGGAGAGAGAGGGAGGGAGGGAGGATGGAAGAAAGGAAGGAAGGGAGGAAATAGAGGGAGGGAGGAAAGAAGGAAGGAAGGAAGATGAAGGGAGATAGGGAGGGAGGAGGGAGGAGGGAGGGAGAGAAAGGGAGGATAGCAGGAAGGAAGGAAGGAGTGGGAGGGAAAGGAAAGAAGGAAGATGAAGAAAGAGAGGGAGGAAGAGAGGGGCAGAGAGGGAGGATAGAAAGAAGGAAGGAAGGAAAGAGGGGGGAGGAAAGAAGGAAGGAAGGAAGATGAAGGAAGGGAGGGATGGATGGATGGAGGAAGAAAGGAAGGAAGATGGAGGGAGATAAGGAGGGAGGAAGGGAGGAAGGAAGGAAGGGAGAAAGAGTGGGCTTTGATGTTTCAACTCCATTGCAGCTAAATGGCAAATAAATTAACTCAGCTCTCCGCCGCTATCACTCTCGTGGGTTTAGACAAACCAGAAGCTGTCTTGATACACCATCCTGGGTACAGAGCAGCCTGCCGAAAAGGAAGCATATCTTCGTGCACCAGGTAGTCAAAGCGCGCAATTCCTCACCGCTGCTTCAAATTTAGATAACTTTAGAAGGCGATTTGTTAATTTGCCGAAGACATGGCTGTCAGCGGTTACTAATGAGGATCGCCATGAATTACTTCCCCCCAACGGAGGTGGGATCCTTTGCAATAATGCAAGCGGGAGACAGGGTTTCATTGTTGAGTCGGGCTTGAAGGCTTTCCGGGCCTTTGACCTTGGATTTGGTGGGAAAGAGCTGGATGAACCAGAGGGCACCTTTCCTATACACTGTGGATCAGCAATTACATTCAAAAGCAGCCGTTTCCCATGCAATGCATCGTTTCCTCCTTCTGTCCTCTTAAAAATGCACTCTTAAAAGGCGATGTCTTTTGGAGCAGCTCCAAAAAGAGATTGAGCAGGGCTGCTATAATCCAGAGCAGTGGATTTCATGCCTGCTATTTGCCTTAGACTCACCGTTTATTCATTTGTAAAACCAAGTAAATATTACGCTAAATGTCTCCAGTGCATTGTCTGACATTGTCTCAAGAACATCTGGTGCCAATAAAAAGCGTATATTCCTGACATTTTCTTTCCATCGACTCACTCATTTCCCATGCAACCAATCCAGGAAAGAGAAAGAAGAAAACAGCAGGGAGGAAGGATAGAAATGCTCTAAAACCATGATGAGAACGGCATCAAAACTCAAACTCTATTGCAGCGCTGTGGACTCTGTCCCAGATTTAGAGGACAGACGCAAGAGACTAAACTGTCAACTAGCAATCTGCATTTTGGCTTAGCAAAATGAACTCAGCTGGCTTCAAAGGACTGGAGCAACTGAAACATCTTAACAACATACATACAATTCTGGCACCATCTGATGGAACATCTGATTGCTAGGATCGTCTGAACCCCCCATGTTTGCATGTTTATTGCTTGCATCCTTGGCACAGTTTCCAGACCCAAATGTAAAAATCACCCAGGGGGTTGAATCCAAGCAGGGTAGAAAGCTCCAGAATCAGAGAGGGGAGCCCAAGAGGTGAGAAGGCTTGCTAACAAGTTTTGAAACCCTGATGGGTTACCATGGTAAATTGGTTTTTCTGGCACAGTTTCGCGGCAAAACAGGCTGTGTCCCTGTACCCACTTGGCATCCATGCCTGCCCTTTCCTCCTTGCACAATTAATCATCTCCTCTGTTAATGATGATTAATAGTTGGAAAACTCTCCCTTCGTAATGGCAGAGTCTGTGACTTTTCTAAACTCTAATCGCCCAGCAACCTTTGCTCTTGTTCAGAGATGCCGGTACTAAAATGACATTTCATGGGCTGGATCTTAACTTAGAGTAGAACCATTCCATTGAACTGGGTTTAAGCTGTGGGCCACTAACTAGCTCTATCCTAAAAAGCAGAACACGACATATGTAAACCATGAATTGGACAACTGAGCTTCCATTTTTGTTTTCCTTTTTTGCTCAGATCTAATAGTGCAGAAGCCTAAATATGGGTGTCCTTGAAGTCCATCCATGCAGACTGAGGAATTCTGGGAGTTGAAGTTTATCTAGGACGACTCAAAGTCCACACTTGCTAAAGTTGTTAAGGTTGAGGAAAACTGGGCCAGGGTACTTTCTCCTCCCAAACAAAGGGAGCTGTTCTGGGGATGGTGTCAGGTCCGAAGAACCAAGAACGACATATGGAATTACTCCTAAGTAGTTTCTTTATCGTTGCTTGCCTACAGACAGAATCTTGCCAGACTAAAGTGACTAGCTGCATAAGTTATACTCTGTGAACTCCTAGGGAGAATCCACCTTGTCCTCTTCCTGCCTGCCATACATTTCCAAGCTCTGCTGCCTCTTTGCCTTCTGAGAAGCAGCACCTCCCTTTTGGGACTGCAGACTCCATCTTCCCCCATAGAAGGACTAGCTTTGACTTTTCCAACATGATCCACTTCAGGGGTGAAAAGCTACCAGTTTGCTCCGGTTTGGGCAAATTTAATTTAATTTAATTTAATTAATTCAATTTATATGCTGCCCCTCTCCGAAGACTCAGGGCGGCTCACCCTCACGAATTGGTAGTGATAAAAACTACCGGTGATAAAAACTACCGGATCGGATGAACCGGTAGTTTAAAAAGCTACCAGTTTGGTCAAACCGGTAAGTAGCTACCGGTCTGATCAAATCAACAGCTTTTTAAACATGCAGTGTGGGTTTGGTGCGCCACGTGCATGCGCGGCCAGCGAACTGGTAGGAAACTGGTTCAGATTTCACCACTGATCCATTTGATCCACTTTCTTGATCCACTAAATCACTATTTTCTTACACCCAAGAAGATGAGAGTCAGTGCAGTGATTCACAACTTAACCACGGTGGCAAGAAAAGTTGTAAAATGGGGCAAAACTCACTTAACAAATGTCTCACTTAGCCAAAGAAAATTTGGGCTCAATTGTGGTTGCAAGTCAAGGACTACTCGTACCACCCAATCTTTCAGCATAACACAATACATCATGCCATTTCCTGCTGGAAAATAGTGGTCATGGCATTTTTTTCTCCCCCCTTTGAACTTTTTCTTCTTAGACTGCTTACTCTGTAAAGCACAAGAATCTAAGCTTCTGAGTCCAATAAATCATTATGAAGTAACCACATTCAGTTCTCTTTTGCTCACTTTTATATGCGGCACAATTAAGCATTCGCTCTCACGCGTCTCTCTCCCACTGCCAATTCTGGCTTTAGTCATTCTAAATACTGCCTCAATGTCTTCCAAGTCCTCCATCATATTGTCAAGACCTACCGCTGGTGCAGGCACCATAGGCTAAGATAATCAACAAATGTCACCTCCCAGGGATCAGCCTCACCAAGCAGCTGGAGTCCTTCCAGTACCATAGATGGTGTGTCAAGGTTTTAAAATAGTGCTTTTGACACCAGGATCCTTCACAAAAGCCTGGGCATCAGAGAGTAGACCAGACCCCATAGTGATGGAAGGCAAGAGACAAAGTTGAATTGGCTTTGCCTTTCGGCACAAGGAATCAGCTGGGAACCGTTGCTATTTGTGCACCATGGCTCCAAATTTATGCTTGAGGCTAATGGTTAGTATAATTATTAGCGCATGGCATTGTTACAGTAGCCAGCAGACCGCAATGCTAATGCAGAGTAGTAGTTTGGTTTGCCAGTGTACGAGCCCTGTTATAGGAAATGCTTGTGCACTTCTCAAGGTGCTCCACAGGAGGGCAAGCTGGCTTTGCACACAAAAGGCTCTTCCTACAGTGTCACCCAAGGCCCCCTCCCTTCATGGAGCTGCCTTGCAAACAGGCATCGCAACCGGGAAGGTTCAGAGCCATCAGGAATCTGACTGCCTGCACAGAGCACCACTTGTCTCCCTACCTATCTACCTACTTGCATAGGACATTCTTCCAACGGTTGGGTGGACACAAGCTGAGACGAGTGACAGGAGCTCACCTTGCCACCCAGTGCTTGGCCTCAAACTGCTGGAGCTGAGACCATCTCCAGCATCATGAAGCCACTGAGCCACCACACCTCAGGCTAATGGTTGTTATGAGTAGTCAACTGGTAGGGTCTTAAGTCTTCATGACTCTTAACAGAATATGAATGGAGAGACCCCTTCCCTAAAAACCAAGGAGCTGATGCCACTCCAAATTAAGCATCAGCAGTTCAAAGGTGATGCTCATTTCTTTCCTGGAGAAATTTAACACAATTTCCCTTCTTGTAATAACATTTCCCCAGAACATGCTTCATTAGGCATGAATGTCTTTGACCTTTTCAGTGTTCTGCAATCGGATTGGCCAGCCAGCCAGCTTCAAGACCACTCAGCAGCTAATTACCCTGTGGGGACTGAGAGAAAGTGGACAGCCAATCAAAATATAGAATATTGAAAAGGTCAGCCTGGGCGATACAGCAGTATAATTCATTCCATTTTGAAGACATTGGGACGTTATATTTCCAGTGGTAGCTATTATTTTCTTGGCCAGATGAGGAAAAATAAAACTCAGCATAAAGTTTCTCTCTGAAATGATTTGCATATACAGGATAATTTCTCATAGCTCTGGTGGAGAAAATGTCAGCGGTGTAGAACAGGGGATACTACACGCTTACTACATATCACAGAGTGCTAAAATGCTCCGCCCTTGGATGGGAAAGAAATTGGTGTAGATCTGTTGTTGTTCAAAAAAAGAGAGCCACATTCTGTCCTCCTCTCCTCTCGTCATGCTCTATCTGCTCTCCAGAATCTGCAGCCTCCTGGGCTTCTCACCTTTCAGATGGAAGACCACAAGTGAAAGGTGGCACAGAGCCAGGTTTCAAATTAGGATGTAAAAGCCGACTGAATCTGCAGAAGACTGAAGAGATGATTCACTGGAAAGAAAATCACAAACAGAAGGGCAGATAAACTCTACTCAAGGAATCTGTAATCGACAGGAAAATGGAATCAGGAAACAAAAATATCTTTTTGAAGGGAACTGGAGTCACACCGGGATGCATAAATTGAAAGAACTTTGTTTGTATGCGGGAACTGAAAGCCAACATCGCAAAAAGGCATCGACAAGAGTTACGAACCCATGGCCAGCTTCTCGTGAGGTTGATGACACACACCCTTCCCAGAAACACATTTTTAATGAAATAGTTTCATTTTTTGGAAAGAAATAATAGTTTTACAGATTGGAAACGGAGAGCAGGAAAGTTCTTTCTGCGCCAACTCAGAAAGCTCAAACTGCCCAAGGAGCTGCTGATCCAGTTCTACAGAGGAATGATTGAGTCTGTCATCTGCACCTCCATAACTGTCTGGTTTGGCTCTGCAACCCAACAAGACAGACACAGACTTCAGAGGATCATTAGAACTGCAGAAAAAACTGCCTTCCATTGAGGATCTGTATCCTGCAGGAGTCAAAAAGAGGGCTGTGAAAATATTTATAGACCCCTCGCATCCTGAACACAAACTGTTTCAACTCCTACCTTCAAAACGACGCTATAGAGCACTGCACACCAGAACAACTAAACACAAGAACAGTTTTTTCCTGAACGCCATCACTCTCCTAAACAAATAATTCCCTCAACACTGTCAAACTATTTACTAAGTCTTCACTACTATTAAATCTTCTCATCGTTCTTATCACCCATCTCCTCCCACTTATGACCATATGACTGTAACCTTGTTGCTGGTATCCTTACGATTTATATTGACTGTTTCCTAATATGATTTGATTGCTTATTTGTTCCCTACGACTATCATTAAGTGTTGTACCTTATGATTCTTGATGAACGTATCTTTCCTTTTATGTACACTGCGAGCATAGGCACCAAAGACAAATTCCTTGTGTGTCCAATCACACTTGGCCAATAAAGAATTCTATTCTATTCTATTCTATTCTATTCTATTCTATTCTATTCTATTCTATTCTATTCTATTCTATTCTATTCTCTTCTCTTCTCTTCTCTTCTCTTCTCTTCTCCTCTCCTCTCCTCTCCTCTCCTCTCCTCTCCTCTCCCCTCCCCTCCCCTCCCCTTCCATACCCTACCCTACCCTACCCTACCCTACCCTACCCTTCTATTCTATTCTATTCTATTCTATTCTATTCTATTCTATTCTATTCTATTCTATTCTATTCTATTCTTGGTAACGAGATAACTGTCTATGGAGATTCTCAGTCATCCTATTCATGGTTGCTTTTTCAAAAGACAAGTGGACTTTGTTTTTATTTTGAAGAAGTTTTGCTTCTCATCGAATGAGTTTGTTCATTCCTGACTGAATTCAGTTACCTTTTGAAAAAAGCACCTTTGGGATAAGAAATGGTAACATTTCTTGAAACTCAACGGTTTCATTTCAAGGTGTTTGTTCTTGGACCATAATGTGAGATGGATGACCTGCATTGTTTTCTATTGATATTATGTATTGACAATGTGGTCTTTAGGGCAGAATAAAAAAAACCCCTTAAAATAGCGGTCCATACTAAGAAGAGCTGCTGATGTACTGGGTTGAGTTAGCCCAGCATTGTTCATCCATCATAATATCTCAAGAAGGTAACATTGTGAGACACAATCTCTAACTTACTCTACTGCTCAGGTTGGTTTTCAATATATCTCTATCTCAGTAATTTGCCTTCTACATTGATCCAACTCCGGATTGCTTTGGTTGTTCTCCTCTATGCCTTTTCCAAGACTTTGAATTTTAGGGTCTCAAATCCCAACCCCTGTGCAGGAATCAAATCAAAACACCTGAAACAGATGACTGTCCAACCTCTCATTATAAAAAAAAAACCCAATAAAGGAAAACAAGAGACAGCAACACAAGCAATAAATCTTACTTTAAGATTCAGAGGTTTATTTCATGAGCAATTTGGAACATGAACAGCTATCATAGCAATGCAACTTCAGGACAAAATTTACATTATTAAACCATTGCAATGGGGTCCAATGACACATAATTCATGTAGCTTTTTAGGGCCTACCATCCTTCTGAGGAAGGGATGTGGTGGCTCAGTGACTAAGACGTTGAGCTTGTCGATCAAAAGGTTGGCAGTTCAGCGGTTCGAATCCTTAGTGCCACGTAATGGGGTGAGCTCTCCTGACTTGTCTCACCTTCTGCCAACTTGGAGTAGCTGTGGCCCGAATCAAAGCAATGGTTGATCCTGAAAACACACCATTTAAGTAAGAAAGTCTTTATTTTAAAGGAGGAAGGGGCATCTGAGGTTGGTCTGCCACATGTGCCACCAAGTTCCAGATTTCCTGGCCAAGCTGGCTATGGCCATTTTTTTTAGCACAACTAGAAGGGACTTAAAAGAGATATGGTGGCTCAGTGACTAAGACACTGAACTTGCCGATTGAAAGGTCGGCAGTTCAGCGGTTCGAATCCCTAGGGCCGCGTAACGGGGTGAGCTCCTGTTCCTTGTCCCAGCTTCTGCCAACCTAGCAGTTCGAAAGCATGTAAAAAAAAAATGCAAGTAGAAAAATAGGGGCCACCTTTGGTGGGAAGGTAACAGCGTTCCGTGTGCCTTTGGCGTTGAGTCATGCCAGCCACATGATCACGGAGATGTCTTCGGACAGCGCTGGCTCTTTGGCTTTGAAATGGAGATGAGCACAACCCCCTAGAGTCAGGAACGACTAGCACATATGTGCGAGGGGAACCTATACCTTTACCTTTATCCTTCTGAGACTTATGGATTCTGGTAGTCCAATAGGCTATTTGTCCTTTTCTCACACTCTACATGAATAGATAAAAAATGGACAGCATCCTGTGTCTCAGGGTCTTTGAAACCGCTGGTCAAACTTCTTAACTGGTAAGAAACTTTTCTTCTAACATTCCACTGACATCTCTGCCTTCCTGGCCTAAAATAACTAAATTATTTATTTAGTATCCTGCACCCTCAAATGAGGGAGAACAGGTCTTCATTTTTTTTTAGACTACAGTACATGACCTCCGTTGAGAGGCTTCAAAACTGCTATCAAATCTCATCTTAGTCATCATTTCTCAAAATATATCCATCTCTCTTCATAGGAAATGGTTTCTTGCCTCCTTATCATTCTTGGTGCCTTTCTCTGAAGTGTTCCAATTATTCTAAAGCCTTAAAGGGCGATGCAAAGAATTGGGGGAAGTACTTGAAGTGAACTTTGACCTGTACAGCAGGAAGTGGAATGATTTCCCCCCCCCATGACTTCAAAATTATACATTCTTTGAGATAACATAACTATGCTTTTTTTGGAGCCAATTATGTTTCCACCTGTTTCAGGTGGAGATCCAAATGTCACATTTGCTTTGCTGAATGCTTTTCTGAAGTTAAAGATATATTATGTTTACACCCTTCCCACAATCTATTAAGGATGTTGCCATATATATAAGAGATGCATACAAATATACACATACACACTATGAAAGGAAACAGGTTTAGTTTAATCTTTTTTCAAAATTAAATCTTTAACATTTGACAGATTTTCCTAAAAAAGAAGAAAGCTCTATCTATCTATATATATAAATGAAAACCACTCATGCATTAATCTCCAGAACCGTAAAACCTGCAAACTTGAAATTTGCCACGTATGTTCCTCTTGGCTTCTAGGTGCCCACTAAAGAAGGATTTTCGAAATGACCATCAGAGCATTAGTATTTCCTATATTATTATTAACATGCTCTGATGCTAAGGAGTTGTACTCCCCCTCCCCACCTGAAAAGAAATCTGTTCCAAATGCAAAACACAAGCAGAGGAGAGGAGTTTCACTTTCAGTTTTACTTTCACAGCAGCAAGCAGCTTTACTACAGAACAATTGAGCTAAGCCACATCCAGCCTCCTTCCTGTCTCCTTCTTGCTCACACAGCAAATATTGTTGGAGTTTCCAAACACCCCGCAACTCTCTCACACACTGACAGGAGTCAGATGAATACCAATGGATGCTGTGGGCTGAGACATTCTATTCCCCCTCGTCCTCTGTTCCAACTGCCAGTTGCATTATATTAACACACTCTGATAATATGGAGTTACACATTCTACATTAAGTTTCAGTCTGCAAGTGTCAATTTATCAAGCCCGAGCACATAGTTTTGTAGCGAAGCATGGGCATCCAGCTAGTACTCTAGAACAGAGGTCTTCAAACTTGGCAGCTTCAAGAATTGTGGAGAATTCTGGGAGTTGAAGTCCACAAGTCTTAAAGCTGCCACATTTGAAGACCTCTGCTCTATAACATCAGGGATATTTTAGTGAATCAATCAGAGCGTATGCCTACCAAATGATAATTGTTTTCGGGTCACCATAAAGCGGTCATGTTCCAATTTTCACCCACTTCTCCAGCTCTTAAGTTTAAGAGTCCAGTCAACTTTTAATTTTGGTCCTACCTCTGTTGTGTCATACCAGGGTAACAATAGTCTGCTATAATAGAAATAAATGGACATAAGGTTGTGGACATTTCCCTGTAGTTGCACATGTTTATCATTCCTAACTGAGAGGGAAATAAACTAATTTAAAAGGATGAGAATGTCATTGTGCAGCAGAGCTGGTTATAACAGTATTCAATTAACTCGGTATTGATCCAAATGAAATTAAATCTGGGGAGGGAAAATTGTAGAAGCGCCGCTAACAAAGTGCAAAAAAAGATGGGCACAAAAGAGGAAATTTGATTGGCAATTTCTTCATTTAAATTTGATTTTCTTCTTGGCGCCATTCCTCAGTTGCTCGGGACGATTTAACAATGACAGTAAGAATAACAATAACAGTAAAACATCACTCTTTTTTTTTTAAAAAAAAAATCATGTTGATTTAACCTCTGGCATGCAAAATTGGATAGCCTGAGTGGTAATTGATACATCTGGGAATTGACATCCTCACATCCTAAAGTTGCCAAAGTTGAGAAATTCTGTGTTGTGGTCTGCCAGCGGCCTGCGGAGATGGCAGCAAGGTCAAACAGTGAGGAGGTTGGGGAGGAACATGGGCCAGTCTTGGAGTCTGGGGAAGGCTCAGACTAGGGCTCTGCGTCAGAGGCAGAGAGGGGGCCAGGGCCATCAGGAAGTTATGTGCTGCCTCCAGAGCCTCCAGAGTCGGATATCAGCGAGGCAGAGGAACAGGCAGGGGGAGCCTGTTCCCAGTGCGCGCATGTACAGAGCCGCCAGAAGGCAAGAACAGTTAAGACTAAAAGGGATGACTTGGGAGTAGGGCTTGGAGATGACTGGCCCCTCCCATAAGACATAAAGGAGGAGGAAAGGCGTGTGAGCCTTTGCAGGAAGCAACTTTGTTTGTTCTGGTCGGTTTAAATTCTGAAGCTCCGTTTTGACTCTGTGCTCCGTGTGGCCTTGCAAAGCTAATTGCCAATAAGGTCTTTGGCAGCATGTCAAGGGAGATAAGGGTGGGTGCTTATCAGCCTTATCCCAAAGGACTGTGGCAGACTTCTGTTGGACTCTTTACCAACTATCTGTGACTCATCACGGGCTGGGAATGAACATAATTCACAGCCGTTGAGATAAAAAGAGGGTTTTTGGGACTAATTATGTGCTTTTTACTATCTCATGAAGCCCAGGTCAGAACATTCTGCTTAAAGGAGACTTTGTGGTGCAGGATGGTGGAATCACAAAAATACAAACTCTGGGAAGCACCACTGCTGGTGGCCAGAATGAGAAGACCTCCGAGGCCCCTTCCAGCCTTATGACTCTACAGTATTTGTATGAAAGCATGACTCCAAGACTTTGAACTGTGGCTACGGAATTTTCTTAGCAAGGTTTTTGGAACTGGGTTTCCCTTACTTTCTTCTTCCTAGGGCTGAGAGAGAAGGACTGGCTCAAGGTCAACCAGTTGGCTTCATGCCTAAGTCAAGACTAGAAGTCATTGTCTCCTGGTGACTGGCCCAAAGTCACCCAGCTGGCTTTCATGTCTAGGGCAAAACTAGAATTCACCACCTCTTCGTGATTGACCCAAAGTCACCCAGCCAGCTTCCATGCCCAAGGCAGGTCAAGAACTCAGCATCTCCTGATTTCTAGCTTGATGCCTTCACCACAACAACACTCAACTGGCTCAATTAATCTGTCAGACAACTGCTGACCAGTAAACATCATATCTAAAGTTTCAACCATGAGCTATTTTGCTTTTCTTGCATGGAACTGCCCCCTGCTGAACATCCTCCTTTGAACAATATATAAAAAGGACTCGCTTGCAATTTGCAGAAGGGATGATCGAAATACAACTCCTGTTAAAGGAGAAACTTCGCTGCCCTCTTTTTTGGCACAGCGCAATCTGTAGCATCAAAGCAAAACTGTGTAGGGTTCAGAGCTGTTCCGTTAGTCAAAGAGACCTTTCACCCATGCGCAGCTCGGCCCCAAAAAGCTACATCCCCTTCCGTTTCTATAAACTTCTGATTTCCAGGCCAAAAAGGAAAAAAAGAAAAAGAAAAAGAAAGAAATGGAGCCATCTGTCATTGAAATTGTTCTGTTCTTTCACTTAGAATCATAAACAGCCATATCCAAGAGAAGAAGCTATATCAAACATTGGCTGGAGAAATGTGATTTCCTCTGCCTTTGGGCAGGCGAGAAGGGTGCTGTTTGCCTGGCTTGCAAAGTAGCCGAGAGAATATTTGCACCCAAATCCTGCATCAACTCGCCAACGGCCAATTTACCACGGAACAACTCATTGCGGGATGACAAGCGTCACACGACTACAGCATCAAAGAAATGGTGGAATAAAATCATGAAAAGAAGGATGCAAAAGGAGGGACAGAATGAAATGTGGATGACGAAAATTAAAACAACATCTTATTTTTTAAAAAAATAATTAAATCAAAATGTTAAATTGTTCGGTGGCAAGTTGGCTGCAGCGAGTTGTCCCGCTCCACGAAGAAAAGGCCTACTACAAACGTTGAGGAAACAGGGATGCAAAGGACTCTCCAATTTTAGCCACATCTATTTTAGGGATAGGGACACGGTGGCTCAGGGGCTAAGATGCTGAGCTTGTCGATCGAAAGGTCGGCAGTTCGGCGGTTCGAATCCCTAGTGCCGCATAATGGGGTGAGCTCCCATTCCTTGTCCCAGCTTCTGCCAACCTAGCAGTTCGAAAGCAGGTACAAAATGCAAGTAGGAAAATAGGGACCACCTTTGGTGGGAAGGTAACAGCGTTCCGTGCGCCTTTGGCATTGAGTCATGCCGGCCACATGACCACGGAGACGTCTTCGGACAGCGCTGGCTCTTCGGCTTTGAAACGGAGATGAGCACTGCCCCCTAGAGTCGGGAACGACTAACGCATATGTGCGAGGGGAACTTTACCTTATTTTAGGGATGCAAATTTCAAAGTCCGCGGAGAGGAGACCGGGGGGGGGGGGAGAGACGTTAAGCAGCGTTTGCCCTTCTGGTTAGAAGCCCACCTCCTGCCGCGGCTGTTTTGACAGTCCCAATTCAGTGGCTCGTACGATATCTCTGCCTTGTTAAAGGTAATTACGGTTCTCCCTGTATAATGAGATGGTTTTTAAAGGCCATTCAAAAGAAATTTTCCATAATGAGGTTAAGGGTTTTATGGTGTTATACATCATGGGAGCTGGTAATTGGTCGGATCCAGGAAGGAGCATCCTGATGGGAGGAAAAAAAAGAAGCCGTGAATCAGCCAGTAACTCTCCCAGGCTTCCCAGGAAAAGCTCTGGATTTCCCTTCCTTGAGGGGAAGAGAAGGGAAAGGGAGCCATAATGGGAAAAAAGGAGAAAAGCCATGGAAAATTAGAGTTTCTCAAGGGCCTCGAACAATTCTCAGCAGTGTAAGTCTTTATTCGATATATGCCAACTCTATCCGATGTTGCATTTTGTTCTTTCAATCACATCCCCTCCAAAAGATACAAATTTATGCATCAGCGTTTTATTTTAACATTTCAACAGGCACCAAAGTGCTGAACTTGCTGTCTCCCCCCCCCCACCCCTAGTCCTTGCAACCAACTCTGGGTGCCTCCGGATTTGCTAGCAGGAGATGTGACGAAGGCCAGGTTTTATTTCTAGAGGCAGCACAACTTGGCAGTGACTAACTTGGACAGATGGTAGGAGAGGTGGAAGAGGGAGAGGAGGAAGAGGAGGAGGAGGAAGAGGGAGAGGATGGGAGGAAAAGGAGAAGGAAGAGGGAGAGGAGGAAGAGGAGGGGAGGAGGAGAAGGTAGAGGAGGAAGAGGAGGAGAGGAAGAGGAGGAGGAGGAGATCACAAAAGAGAGAAAAGCCTTTCTATAAAATGTTATAACTGAATTGTTCAATCTTTCACCTGGAGGTGACAGAAGCATCTCAACTGGCAAATCTTATGTCACCTACCTGGCACTCTTAAACCTGCTCTTCCTGCAATGGGAAAAGGATTCCTGATTGATCTTGGGAAATATTGCATCCAGTTTTGGTTACCACAATATGAAAAAGAGGTTGAGACTCTAGAAAAAGTGCAGAGAAGAGCAACCAAGAAGATTAGGGGACTGGAGCCTAAAACATATGAAGAACAGTTGCAGGAACTGGGCATGGCTGGTCTAGTGAAGAGAAGGACCAGGAGAGACCTGATAGCAGTCTTCCAATATTTGAGGGGCTTTTGCAGAGAGGAGGGAGGGGGGTCAAGCTATTTTCCAAAGCACCTGAAGGCCAGACAAGGAACAATGAATGGAAATGGATCAAGGAGAGATTCAACCTAGAAATAAGGAGGAATTTTCTGACAGTGAGGACAATCAACCATGGAACAGAAGTTGCCTTCGGGAAGTTGTGGGAGCTTCATCACTGGAGGCTTTCAAGAAGAGACTGGACTGCCATCTGTCAGAAATGGTGTAGGGTCTCCTGCTTGGGCAGGGGGTTGGACTAGATGACCTACAAGGTCCCTCCCAACTCTGTTAATCTGTACAAATGGAGAGAGGAGATCTCTCAACTAGATCTTTATTTTCCTAGAATGGGATGTGCCCTTTGGCTCTGCTAATTTAATCACCTGGCAAACAGTCTCAGCATTAACTTTTGGTTCTCCGCGGTTTAAATTGGGAGCCATCTAAATGTTCGCAATTAAAATTTCAATGAACGTGAAAAAGGAGATGCAGCTGGGAATAATTTTGCAACCTCCCCCCCCCATCTCTTTATATACTGTATATTATACACACCCGCTCGACCGCTACTGATTGGCAGAAAGAGATGGCGGGGGGAGGGCGGGAGAAAGAAGAAGAAGGAGAAGAGGAGGATATTCCCTTTCAATGTCACCCATGTTTCTGCTCCAGGCTCACCGTTGCCAGATCTCATTAGTCGCGAAAGAGAATTCTGTAAACGTTCCAGCCAGTTTCAAGCGGATGATGGATTCGTGTGTGAGCTGCTGCCTCTCTTTTGGAACTTCTCTGGTTCACAGCTTTAAGCAGTGGCTTGCAATTTTAATAATGCTAATATAAAATGCTAATAATAGAGCACGATGATCAATATTCATGGAGATTGGCAGTGTATCAGAGGCTTTAACAACCCGTAATGTGACATTGAAAGAGGAGTGAAGCCTTGGCGGCACATTTTCACAATGTGGCGTATCCCATAAAGGCATCATTTGCCATATATAGGCAGTCCTTGACAGTTCACTTAGTGACCATTTCAAAGTTACAACTAAAGAAAAGTGAGCTACGACCGTTTTTCAGACTTACGACCATTGTCGCATCCCCATGGCCATGTGATCAAAATTCAGATGTTTGGCAAATGACCCATATTTATGACGTGCGATGACCCATATTTATGACGTCTGATGATCTTTTGCAATCCTCTCACAAGCACTCTCACAAGTCTATGGGGAAGCCAGATTGACTTAACTACATGTCCCTAACTGAACAACTGCAGCAGTTCACCTAACAACTGTGGCTAGACAGGTCGTAAAATGGGGCAAAATTCACCTAACAATTGTCTTACTTAGCAGCAAGAAATTTGGGGCTCCATTGTGTTCGTAAGTCAAAGACAACCTGTCATTTATGCACTGGGAAAGGAGAAATGTTTCACCTGTTCGGGGTTTAATGTAGAAGGACGGTCTCAACATCCACGAAGAAGAACATTGAGTTGAGAAGGTGTCAGACAAATCCGGGAGAAGACTCCGTTTATAAATAATTGGCATTCTACTAGACCACATGTTCATTTCAAAGATTTTGATCTTTCCACAATGAACCTCAAGTGAGAGGTTCCTGATGGTTGGGGAGTCTTGGATAGGAAACTGTATTTCTTAAAGACAATCAAACATTCTGAACACTGCAAAACAATTTTGAGAGCTCCAAAAAGGAAGTAGTAAAATATATATATCTAGACCGAGGCAACATTGCTCTAAAATCATGTCAAAGGAATATACTAAACTCTATACGGAAGGAATATACTAAATGTACTAAAGCTGCAGCAATCGATGATTGAAGAGACCGAAATGATAGGAAAAGCAAGACCTTCTGATCATTTATGGTGGCCCTGCCTAGTTCCACAGAGCCATTGAATTTCGCAATGTGGCATAATTCATTCAGTAGACCCTACAATTGTAGGAAAAATGAGAAAAAGGAAGAAAGAAGGAGGAGGAGGAGGAGGGAAGGAAGGAAGGAAGGAAGGAAGGAAAAGAAAGGAAGAAAGGAAAAGAAAGAAAGCAGAAAGAAAGAGGAAGGAAGGAGGGAAGGAAGGAAGGAAGGAAAAGAAAGAAAGAAAAGAAGGAAGGAAGGAAGGAAGGAGGGAAGGAAGGAAGAAAGGAAGGAAGGAAGGAAGGAAAGAAGGAAGGAAGGAAGGAAAGAGGGAAGGAGGAATAATTCATTCCTTCTTTTTGCTTCATGAGTGATGGTGCCTTCAGAACAGGTCTGCAGCTGAAGAACGTAAGCTATAAAGGCAGCTAAATTAATTCTGGGCCAAAAGGAAAGTGAATGCATGCTGACTATTTAGGTCAATCCCAAGATAGCCGTCGCCCACTCAACCAATGTAAGTATCTTTTATGAGCGCATAGAGGCATTGTGTGGATGGTCATGGGTACCCTTTTTCTCTCTACCTTGCTCTACGGTGGGATTAGCTGAATGCAGTTGGCTGTTGAGCAATGAAATCCATTTTTTTTAAAAAAAATTGCTCAAGTCAGGTGCATTAGAATAAGAAAGGGGAGAGTGTCGAGGTGGGCAAAGGGTTGCACTAGAAGACCTCCAAGGTCTCTTCCAACTGTTGTGTTGTGTTGTGTTGTGTTGTGTTGTGTTGTGCTGTGTTGTATTTTGTATTGTATTGTATTGTATTGTATTGTATTGTATTGTATTGTATTGTATTGCATTGCATTGCATTGCATTGCATTGCATTGCATTGCATTGCATTGCATTGCATTGCATTGCATTCCATTCCATTCCATTCCGTATTTCTATTCCGTAACTCATATTCTATTCTATTCTATTCTATTCTATTCTATTCTATTCTATTCTATTCTATTCTATTCTATTCTATTCTATTCTATTCTATTCTATTCTAGTACACTGAAGGTTTGCACACACTCTTCTTTTAATACAATTTGGACAATCTCACTTATAATTGCTTAAAAAGCCTAGTTCTAGCAGAAAAGAGAACTTGCTTTCTCTCTATATATATTAAAAAAAAGGTTAAGCACCTTAATTAAGAACTTTATTAGATGCTATTACAGAAATGGCTCAGGGCAAGCCTCTAATTTTTAGATTTTTTTAAAAAAAATCTTCTTGAAGCTGCCTACGAAGAGCGAAATCTCATCCGAGCTGAACTCCACTTGTGGGAAACTCAGTCCATATTATTTTCTTGGTCAAAGTACAGCAGTCTTCGGCTTCATGGCCGCAGTTGGGACCAGAATTTCCGTTGCTAAGCAAGAAGTCTATTAAGTAAGGGGCACATGTTTTATGACCTTTTTCTGCCAGGGTTGTTAAGTGAATCACAAGGTTGTTCTGCGAATCCAGCTTCCCCCATTGACTTTGCTTGTCAGAAGCTACCTGCGAAGGTCCCAAACAGAAATCACATAACCATGGGGATGTTACAATAGTTGTAAGTAAACATGGAAGGGTTACACCAAAGCATTACTCAAGAGCAAGAGAGAACATCTAAATAGCTTCTCAAATCTAGGAGAAGGAGCAGAGGGAGGAAAAATGCCCCAGATTATTCCTGTTTACTCAAGAGCTCCTCCCATGGAACAGTGACATGGCGAGGTTTCCATTAAAGAGTTTAATAGGACAATGTAGATTAATAATATTAATCATCAGACATGTTCTGGTCTTTTGTTCACCACAATTCCGCCTGCCTGCTCTCTTGATACCAGGGTCTGGGTGCCGATATAATTGATAGAATCCCAAATGTTTATTTTCCCTGTGTACTTATTCCTTATGATATATAATTACTATTATTAACACACAAACAAAGAATGTAATTAGATCTTATCAAGAGATATCACTGCCTACGATGAGCGAATTCTCCCCTCCTGTAGGATTTTTTTTTTTTTAAATACTTAGCGTTCATGAGAGCTAAAACCAAAAATGAAAGAAAGAAAATATAAGAAGGGATGTTTTCTTTTGGCAACATTCACACAATGTAAGTGCTGGGAATCGTACTTCAACAATATCTGAACAGCCTTCAACTTTCCTTACAAAAATACGAGATTATTGCCTTGCTATGAAAACATTTACTGTAGGAGAAGAGAAGGCAGAAATAAGAGGGGGGAGTTAAGTGACTCATTCGTTTAGAATTCTTACATTGCCACAAATGATCCAAGCCCTTCTAAATTCCGTTGACTCTGATCTGGTTATTCTGACCTAGGCTTCCTGAGAAAGCATAAATCACAATCTTAGTCCCAAAAAAACTCTTTTATTATTGAGACGGCTGTGAATTATGGTTATTCACAGCCCGTAATGATTCACAAACAGTCCGTGAAGATTCCGACAGATGTCTGCTCGAGTTCACACAGTCTTCCAGGGTAATGTTGATCAGCACCCACCTTTATCTCCCTTGAAACGCTGCCAGAGACCTAATTGTCAATTAGTTTTGCAAGGCCAAACAGAGCACAGAGTCAAACGGACTTTTCAGAGCTTGAATTGACTATATGAACGAATTGCTTCCTGCAAAAGCTTGCGTCTGTTTGCTCCTCTTTTATGTCTTATGGGAGGGGCCAATTATCTCCCAGCCTTACTTCTGAGTTGCCCTTTTTTCCCTTAATTGTTCTTTCCTTCTGGCAGCTCTGCACATCTGCGTACTGAGAACAGGCTCCCCCTATTCTTCTGCCTCACTGATGTCAGATTCCGGAGTCTCTGAAGGCAGCACATAACTCCCAGATGGCCCTGGTACCCTCTCTGCCTCCGATGCAGAGCCCTCGTCTGAGCCTTCCCCAGACTCCAGGACTGGCCCACGTTCCTCCCCAACCTCCTCACTGTCTGAATCTGCTGCCAGCTCTGCTGGCTGCTGGCAGCCACAACACTGGTACCGATTCAGTGTTGCATTTCAGTTGACTAGTTTCTCGTACATAAGTTTGAATTGATTCTTCTATGGTCCTGATTCTTTGTGCCTGGCATTGATCTACTCACAACCGATCACATGTTCCAGATTCATCTTTCTTCCAATGTCGCGAATCCAACCCTTTAAAGGCCCTTCAAAGGCAATGTCCTGGTGGACAGCTGGCGATCAAAATCCCATTTCTAGAAGGCGATAGGAAGCTGAGCTACATCCATTTACCTGGCCAAACCAAAGAAGTCCTCTTATCGCCGCTTATTTTGTAACAGAAGCTACCAAAATAGATCAGAAGAATATATAAATGTATATTTTATTGCTCAGAGCTTCAGGCAGGCAGGGAAAGAGGCTAAGATGCCAAAGAAGCTAATGAGGATGGTTTTGAAAAGAGAGGAGCTGCCAGGTAGACTGGCACATCGGTGAGTTGGGTTGCACTCCTTTGCGCGATACACACCCGCAACAGCCACCTCGCTGAACAAAAGACAGCTCAAGGGATCAGGAAATCGGGCACGAGCCCCAAGGCAAGAGCTGCAAATGTCAAGATGGGGAAAGGATGGGTTGTTTTCAGTTTTTGCTGGGAGTAATTCTGGAATACGGATGATAGCTTTCAGTTATTACAAGTGTTCTCAACTTACTACCTATGGCTGGGAAAGTTGGGCCTTAAAAAAACAAGACAGGAAGAAATCCGACTTGTCTGAACTGTGGTGCTGGAGAAGGCTCCTGAATATTCCTTGGACAGTAGAGGTGACCAACAGGCAGGGGTATTCAGTTGGGAAGAATTAGCGGTAAAAGGAAACCAGGACACCAATGAACATGGTGGCTGGACACCCTCAAAGGTGACACCAGCTTCGAGCGAAGAACAACTCAAGTAGTGCAAGATCAGAAGATACAAAGAGACTTTTCCATTGCTAAGGCAAGGCAGTGGGTTAAGCCCGATTTTGTGACATTTTCTTTGGCCATGGTTGTTAAGTGGATCACTGCAATTAAGTGAATCACACGATTGTTCAGTGAATCTGGCTTCCCCCATTGACTTTGACTTCAACTTTGAAGTTGACTGAACTGTGGCCATTTTCTATTGGTAGTTTCATTTGGTAGATTTATTGATTGACTGTTTCCTAATATGATTTGATTGCTTATTTTATTTATTTGCTCGTTAAGTGTTGTACCTTATGATTCTTGACGAATATATCTTGTCTTTTATGTACTCTGAGAGCGTATGCACCAAGACAAATTCCTTGTGTGTCCAATCACACTTGGCCAATAAAGAATTCTATTTTATTCTCTACAGAGGTTACTCTTCTCACTGCTTCAGGGCTGACACAGCCTTGGAGCGAAGGGGTCAGGGAGTAGGAGTGTAGGGATAGCTGGGGTGATGTAGCCTAAATAAAATTCTTTTCCCTAGGAATCAAGGACATTCGTGCAAGTGTCTGCAGGGTGGAGACTGAGGTCACCTAGCAACTGGGCTGTATGCTGATTGGACCATGTGACTGGAGACTCTGGGGGGGGGAAGTGACAAAGTTTTACTTTTTATTGGGGGAAAAAAACGGTGCCAACTTAGAGCCAATTTTCCACCAGGAATGTGCCAATTTGATATGTACAAATAAAAATGTTCTTTGAGGAATTTGCCTGCCTTGGAGTTCTTACTGAACGGAATGTATTACTTGGAACCCTGACACACTGCTTGTTGGAAGCTGGTTGGGATGTTTGCAAATGGTGACCACATTTGCAAATACATTTGCAAATGTATTTTGATCATAATACATTTTGATCATATGACCATGAGGATGCTCTAACAGTCATAAGTCTGAAGACCTTCGCTTTTTTCAATTCTTCAGTCCCAAAATGAATACTGTAAACCAAGGACAACCTGTTAAAAGTGACAATGGCAACTGATTATCTTCTCAGGGCCGAATGAACCAAAGACCTCAAAAATATAAGGGAAAAATGCTGGAGTTCAACCTGGCAATTTGAGTTTTAACTTTAGAACAAAATTGGAATTTGCGCGACTGCGGAGCAATCGTTCGATGTACCCCATATCTTTACTTCTAGAAGCTCTCCTTTATTCTCTCCCTTCTCCTATTAGGAAAAACCCGAAGCTGGCTTTTATTTCCCCCCCCCCAAAAAAAATGGCAAGGGAAGGAGACTTTGAATGATGTATGGGTGCGGGGGTTTGCCATTTGTATGAGTTAGACGGTAACACGTCGGCATTCCGCAAGTGTGATATTTGGAATATAAATGTTTATACCCGCAGTCCCTCCAAATGTTCGGGCTCTCTAATCAGTAACAGGAGACACAGTGACCTGAATTGCATCTAAGATGGAATACCTGCGTTAAACCTTGCCGAGACAGAGATAGGGAGCAACGGTATGATAGATCTTCAGGTAGATATAAATGCATCGGGCAGAGAAAATATGCCAGCCCAAATAAATGAAAGGAAGATAATGAACTCACACCTCACCTCGCCAAGGATGTGGAGCAGGCAGGCAGGCACCATTTTTCTAGGGGCAGGAGATGAGAGGGCCTCGGTCCGATGCCCCCTCCCAATCCCCCATGGGGGCATAAATCTTTCATGCCTCCCTCCCACCCCCAGACAATGAGGTCTGGAGAGAGAGAGAGAGAGAGAGAGAGAGAGAGAGGGGGGGGGGAGGGAGGGAGGGAGAGGGAGAATTAAATATTTCATGAGACCATGGTCAATCCTGCTGATCCTTTTCAGCTGATTTTTCCAGGTCTGTTTTTGGCACCGGCTCGCTTCCTCCTGCAAATGATGGATGGGCTTAGGAGCAGCCAAACCTCTGAGCAAATCCAAGTTAATGTGATTAATAAATTTATTTTATTTTATTTTATTTTATTTTGAATTTGTATACCGCCCTTCTCCCTGAGGACTCAGGGCGGTGAACAGCCAAGTAAAAACATCAAGTACAAATATTAAAATACAGTTAAAATATACATATATAAATTTGGCCCCATTAATTAAAAACAATAAACAAAACACTTAAAAACACTTAAAAAATTAGGCCAGCCCGGCTTGCTGGAAAAGGAAGGTTTTAAGGGCACGGCGGAAGGCACCGAGGTCTTGGATTCTCCTTATCTCTGGAGGCAATTGATTCCAGAGGGTAGGTGCCCCCACAGAAAAGGCCCTCCCCCTGGGGGTCACCAGCCTGCACTGTTTGGCTGATGGCACCCCGAGGAGGCCCTCTCTGTGGGAGCGCACGGGTCGATGGGAGATCGTCGGTGGCAGTAGGCGGTCTCGAAGATAGCTAGGCCCTATGCCATGGAGCGCTTTAAAGGTGATAACCAACACCTTGAAGCGCACCCGGAAGACCACCGGGAGCCAGTGCAGCTCGCGCAGGAGCGGTGTTACATGGGAGCGCCAGGCTGCTCCCGTCACTACCCGCGCTGCTGCATTCTGGACCAGTTGGAGCCTCCGGGTGCTCCTCAAGGGGAGCCCCATGTAGAGAGCGTTGCAGTAAATAAATAAAAATAAAAGCAGTCATAGAAGAGAATGTTCGTAGCTCAGGGTTGGACAGTAGGGTCCTTGGTGCTCTCTGCATCATGCAGAATACAGACCAACAGAGTTGGAAGGGACTTTAGAGGTCTTCTAGTCCAACCCACCGCTCAAGCAGGAAACCCTGTACCACTTCAGACAAATGGCTGTCCAGTCTCTTCTCAAAAGCCCCCAATGATGGAGCACCCACAACTTCTGAAGATGATGTTATCTAGTTGGGTAATGAAATGTCTGCAAGAAAACCACCAAGCTCAGAGGACACCAGAGAAAGATAAGCAGGGATTAACACCAGACAAACAATCAAGCAGAAAACAATACCTCAATCAGGGAACTACCCAGTCAAACAATCAACAACATTCTAATCAAGGAAGCACCAAGAACAAGCCCTCCAACACTGACAGGGCAAACCACTAGCACATAAACGGAGAACAAACCTCACTCTCTTCTGATAATGTTACCTAGTTTACTCATGAGATGTCTGCAAGAAAACAATCAAGCTCAGACAGCACTGAGGACAGCACCGTGCCCTTTCTGTCTGCCCCACCTAGGAAGAACTGTGAATTTTGTCCAGTTCTTTTCAGAAAATGGAGAAGAAGATTCTGTTTCACAATTCACAAAATACAATGCAGACCCCAGTTTACAGGTTTTAAATTCAGCATCACAAGCAGACCAAACAGCCAGTACTGAATTGCAACATATTTCTGTAGGACAGTCAACAAGGAATCACTATGAATCAATAGCAAAGCAATCCCGTGGCCATTACTTTTTTTTTGCTTGCGAGTTCTCCATGTTCTTATTAGCTTTCTTGAGTGTCTTTGCCCCAACCCATCAGCATTTGACGTGACCCAGATGTTCTTCTAATGCTTTAGAAACTTTGGGATTTCTCTGCTTCTCTTGGATGGGTTTTCCCTCCATTTCCAAGGAAGACAGAGAACTGCTCATCCATCTCATCCCACCTTACATTTTGAAGAACGTTGAAACATGTTCCACATCAGAAAGGGAGCCGGGCTATCAGCTCTTGAGCAAATGCCACCATCTGCTATTGTCAGAGAAGTTTATGGGCCTGTTTTATCTCATTCTGAAAGTTTATGAGAGCTGAGATGACGTCACTAACCATGCTCCCCACAAAATGATGTGTCTCTGTCCATGGTGATAATTTACAGCAGAGGACTTCAAACTTGGCAGCTTTAAGACTTGTGGATTTCAACTCCCAGAATTCTCCAGCCGGGAGTTGAAGTCCACAAGTCTTAACGCTGCCAAGTTTGAAGACTTCTGTTTTACAGCATCTCAAGGTGCCTAAAAGTCTTTTAAGATAACAGATTTTTTTTTTCAGATTTGCCTCAGTCCAACAGCTTTAGAAACTCCCGTGGTCTTGGGAGGGAGGATTTATAGTTGAGAGAAGGTGAGAGAAAAATCCATGTATTCACCACAAAATGGAAAATGATTACAACACAAGTCTGGTCATTGACCAGCAAAATGAATCAAGCGACAGGCAAAGACCTCTGCATAATTTTATTTCTATCGATAATTTGCTTTATGGTCTTTCTTTTGTCTGGATGTTGAAGACATCCATAAAATCTTACAAAGCTGTTTCGTTCATGTTTCTGCTCCGAGAAAGAATCCATGTTAAAAGCTGTCCAGCGTCTGCCGGAGCCATCGAGCAATTAAGAGACCATCAGTTCTCCAGGCATTCTCAAGCGACTTTCTCTGTTAGAAAATAAATGTCTTAACCATGAGATGTTCTATCTTCATGGCCGCTACCTTGTATGATAGATAGGTTGACCTGAGAGATAGTCACTGGATCAGTTATCCAGTGGGTTCCACTGTTGAGGGACGACATGAATCTGGATTTCCAGATCTTCCTTCAACGCCGAAAAAGATATGCCCCAGTGGCTCTTGGGGCAATCATCTCAGGCTTTGTGGTGGATCTCCACACAGTGTCCAGGAATCTTCCTTTTCCTCATTAGATGCAGTCCCAACTCTAACAATAAAACTAGAGATGGATTGTTGTCTTTACCCAAAGTTCACACCAAGATCACATTAAGAGGAGCTAGCAGTGGGGGAGGATTGGCTGGATGATACTCCTGGAGAAAGCAGTGGTGTAAACCCCACATTTTCATTCTAGGGTACAGGAGGTCGAGGTTCAGTCTGACAGCCCCCCATTTCTACCTCTCAAAATGCCCATCAGAGCAAGGCATTCTGGGAGATCTAAAACAGCGGCCATCAGCCCAGCACAGTTGGGAGAGCTGGTTTTCCTCCAGAGGAACCTTACACCAAGGAAATAAAGGAGGCTTGAAGTAGCTTTCATAAAGTAAGCACGATGTTCAAAATCACAGCAAATTTGAAAGAATGAAGCATCACCATGCTGGCTTTCTCCTGTTCCCTCCTTTCAGTTCACGGTCAAAAGGGATCCTGCTGAATGTTAGGGTGGTTTATTTCTAACTTTCTTGTTTTTGTGTTCCTGGGAATGTTGGGTTTCTCTGAGCCTGTTCACACATGTCTTGAGAAGCAGACAAGGGAGGCACACATGACTCATTTGGGAAAGGACGCAAGAAGAAAGAATGACTGTAGGTTGTTTTGGGTGTTGTTGTTTTTTTTTAAAGCTGGGGTGCTTGTCACAATCGAGATGCTAAGAAAGCTTCATTTTCACTGTCCTTGGACAGTCTGCTGTGCTCCCTTTTTGCTGTTAAAATTCATGTTGCACAGAATGACAAGTGTTAGTTACTATGACTGACAGAGCAGCCACAGAACTATTACTGGAGACAAAGCAAAGGGGGAAAAAATTAATCCATTGATGGGAAGGTGAACAAGACCAAGGTTTGAATGTGCTCCTGTCAACCACCACCTCCTCCTTCTCCTCCTCTTCCTCTTCCTCCTCCTCTTCCTCCTCCTCCTCCTCCTCCTCCTCCTCCTCCTCCTCCTCCTCCTCCTCCTCCTCCTCCTCCTCCTCCTCCTCCCCCCTGTCTCTCTCTCATTCTCCATGCCCAAAAACAGACATAAGCAATCACTTCCGCCTTTCCATCTCAAATCCCTGCAACCCGCAAAGCAACTTATTTGCATTTTTATTTGCAGTTGTAATTCAACTCTTCATCCGGTGTGCTTTCCGCACAGAGTAACTGGCCTTAATTTAATTGGAATTTGAAGATTATTTGAAGCAGCGACAATAAGAATTTGCTGGTAATCTGTTCCATGAGAATATGTTGTATTTATATTTCCTTATGACGTAGGTTTAATTGCTGATGGCTTCCAATGGGAATAACTTGACAAATCTCTGAGAAATTTGACACGGCCTGATTGATCTTCCTCCCTCTTGTAAAAACCAGATCATCAAAACAGAAATGCATTTGCGGATTATTATGGTCTGTCTGGAGGCAAGCTGAGTTTTTGATACTGCTTGTGATACACTGGGACTACAGACGCTGCCTTTCCATGGTCATTTTGATATTTCAAAGACCACATATTAGTGCAAGCAGCCCAGAGATGTTATTCAGCAGTTCTCCAGAACCGGTAAATACCACCTCTAACTGGCCCTGTCCCCATCTATTCTCTGCCTCCCGAGTCCCAGCTGATCAGGAGGGAATGGGGATTTTGCAGTAACCTTCCCCTGGAGTGGGGAGGGAATGGATATTTTATAGTATCCTTCCCCTGCCACGCCCACCAAGCCATGCCCACCAAGCCACACCATGTCCACCAAGCCACGCCCACATTACTGGTAGTAAAAAATGTTTGAATCCCACCACTGAAGCAGCTCTCTTTCTTGAGTGAATAAATACCTTTGGGGGAGAATACTTGGGGGTCTCGGTTCCATCCCTGAGGAGAGGGAATTAATGTATTAGCAGAAGCTCCTGAGAATATCACGGAGCAGCAAGGAAATAAATCAATACCTCATTGAACAAATCAACTCAGGTTTCTCACTTGGGACACCAATGATCAAATTATCTTACTTTGCAAACATTATGCAAAGACCCAGCTCTCTGGAAACGGCTCTAAGGCTGGGAAAGGTGGAGAATAGAAAGAAAGAGAAGAAGAGGGCAATCAGCAGCGAGCAGATGGACTCAATTACAGTGGCTGGACCTTTGGAAGATCTGAAGGACCAGGTTGGAAACAGAGCAAAATGAAATTCAACAGTGAAAATAGTAAGGTTCTACATTTAGGCAAGAAATACAAAATGCACAGGTACAGCATATGTGGTACCATGCTCAATAGCAGTAACTGTGAGAGGGATCTTGGAGTCCTAGCGGACAACCATTTAGATATGAGCCAGCCGTGTTCAGCAGCTGCCAAAAAAGCCAACACAGTTCTAGGCTGTATAAACAGAGGGATAGAATCAAGATCACATGAAGTGTTGATACCACTTTATAATGCCTTGGTAAGGCCACACTTGGAATACGGCATCCAGTTTTGGTCACCACGATGTAAAAAAGATGTGGAGACTCCAGAAAGAGTGCAGAGAAGAGCAACAAAGATGATTAGGGGATTGGAGGCTCAAACATAGGAAGAACGGTTGCAGGAACTGGGTATGTCGAGTTTGATGAAAAGAAGGACTAGGGGAGACATGATAGCAGTGTTCCGATATCCAAAGAAGAGGGGGTCAAGCTATTCTCCAAAGCACCTGAGGGCAGGACAAGAAGCAACGGATGGAAACTAATCAAGGAGAGAAGCAACTTAGAACTAAGGAGAAATTTCCTGACAGTGAGAACAATTAATCAGTGGAACTACTTGCCTCCAGAAGTTGTGAATGCTCCAATACTGGATGTTTTTAAGAAGAGAGTGGATAACCATTGTCTGAAGTGGTGTAGGGTTTCCTGCCTAAGCAGGGGGTTGGACTGGAAGATCTCCAAGGTCCCTTCCAACTCTGTTATTCTATTCTATTCTATTCTATTCTATTCTATTCTATTCTATTCTATTCTATTCTATTCTATTCTATTCTATTCTATTCTATTCTATTCTATTCTATTCTCCAGTTGTCTTTTGGGAAAGAACCTTTGGGACAATCATGACAAGGATGATTGAGAATCTCCACAGATATCTATGTGCTTGCTAAGAATCATTGACTTGATGGCATGTAATCAATCAATCAATCAATCAATCAATCAATCAATCAAGTGGAGGTAAATCACAACATCTCTTGCAAACCTGGAGAATCAGAGACCTGATTTCCTAACTAGGTTTTCTAGGATCACTCATATTCCTAAGGACAGCCACAAATTCAGCAGCAAAGTACCTTCAGCCAGTACTGATCTTTTCCCTCTATTTAAGGAACAAACAATACACACACACACAACATATGTCCCTGAGCACATCTGCACACAAAAATCCTTCACCGGGTGCACTTGTATTTCCGTATGTCTTAGGTCTAATTGTTGTTGCTCGGAATATTCACATTTACCGAAACGTGGCAAACCATCTGCAGATGGTGATCAAAAGCTTTGCATTGCTATCTGCTCTGGTGTTTATTATTATTTTACTTTTCCAGAGGATTTGATACAGGAATTCCTTGAGTAACATCTAAGAAGAAGCTGGAAACGATTGACAGAAGAGGAGACAGAAAGAAAGAAAGAGACAGAAATCACGACGAAGGTGTCCAGATGGCATTCTCCCCATCACTTAAGTGGGTTGGCACAGAAATGGATAACTTTGAAAAAGTTGGTAGCTTTGAGGAATGCTCAAGTCAGTTTACTGGCATTTTATTTTTTGTTGATAAAAGAAAGATGTCGAAAGAATCAAGATATGGATTTTGGCATTCTTGTTTACAGAGTAGCACGTTTCTACATATGCTTTAAGAAGCCCCACTGTTGAAAGTCTTAAGATGAATGTAAGAATTATCAACTCAGAAGTTTTACTTCTTCTGCCATTATGGTCATAATAAATCAATTTAAAATAGATGAAAATGCTGATAATTGGAAATGGGGATGACACTTTGATATACTTCATGAGATGGGACATGAAAGCTCCTGTTTTGAGTGGAATTGATCTTGGCACTAAATTAAAGCATAATTTGCCGCAACTGTTTTGCTCCTTACAGCATCTCCTTATGTAATAAAGATTATTAATTTGGATGAAATGAGCACCACTGTATCTACAATGCAAACATAAGTTTATGACTACCCATTGAGAAGAATTATCGACTAGACTCTATTTACACTGCATGACACGGAGGAAGATTTGAGTCATAATTTTAGCATCCTGCAGAAAAAGCAGCATTGAGGAAAGCCTTCTCAGAAACAAAGAGAAACAGAGAAATTGGGTATGTCTAGTTTGATGGAATGAAGGACTGGGGGGACATGATAGCAGTCTTTCAATATCTCAGGGGTTGCCACAAAGAAGGGGGGGGAGTGTCAACCTATTCACCAAAGCACCTGAAGGCAGGACAAGAAGCAATGGGTGGAAACTAATCAAAGAGAGAAGCAACCTGGAATTAAAGAGAAACTTCCTGACAGTAAGAACAATTAATCAGTGGAACAACTTGCCTCTAAAAGTTGTGGGTGCTCAAACACTGGAAGTTTTTAAGAAGAGATTGGACAACCATTTGTCTGAAATGGTACAGACATTTTGGTCTCAATGGTGGTCGTAGGTTGTGTTGTGACCCAGGCCCACGTAGTTTATTTTTATTTATTTATTTATTTATTTATTTATTTATTTATTTATTTATTTATTTATTTATTTATTATTGCGGTTTATATGCCGCCTTTCTCCCGAGGGACTCAAGGCGGCTTACAAAATGACAATTTCCGATACAAATCACAATAAAATAAAATTAAAATCAACACCCCAATTAAAACAGTTTAAAATTATAACAGTGTACATCCAAACGGATCAGTTGAGTTGATGGAAGAGACACGTCTTCAGCTCGCGACGGAAGGAAAGGAGGTCGGGGGCTGTCCTGAGCTTGGTGGGCAATCCATTCCAGAGGGTCGGGGCTCCCACAGAGAACGCTCTCCTCCTGGGGGCCGTCAGCCGACATTGTTTGGCTGACGGCACCCTGAGGAGGCCCACTCTGTGAGAGCACACGGGACGATGGGAGAGCGGCAGGAGATGGTCCTGCAAGTACCCCGGGCCTAAGCCATGAAGGGCTTTATAGGTAAGCACCAGCACCTTGAAACGAATCCGGAACGCCAGTTGATATTAGTTGATATTAAATGCAAAACAGCTCCAAAAAACAAACAGATTTTATTAAAACAGCTGAGAATTAACTCATTCTCAGAGTATTCCAAATTAAATGAAAGCAAAGTCCTCAAAACACCAGTCTTTAGGTTATCTCTGACCTTGGGATAATTAGGCAAACTGCCAAGAGCTTTTCTTGGCAACAGTTCAGGAACAGAAGACGCTGACAAGAAAGAAATACATCCAAACACGAAGCAAATCTCTCAACAGTTGTTTTCTGGCAAAGAGGCCAAGAGCCTTTGCTGGTCTCTTAAGCCTTATGGGAGGGGCCAATCACCTCTTGGCCCTACTCTTGAGTGGTCCTCTCTGCTTTAGCTGCTCCTGCCTTCTGGCAGCTCTTCCCATACATGCACTAGGAACAGGCTCCTCCTGTTCCTCTGCCTCTCTACTGTCAGCCTCTGGAGGCTCCGGAGTCTGCACATCACTCCCCGATGGCCCTGGCCCCATCTTTGCCTCCGACGCAGAGCCCTCATCCGGGCCTTCCCCAGCCTCCAGGACTGGCCCATGTTCTTCCTCAGCCTCATCGCTGTCCAACTCCGCTGCCAGCTCTGCAGGCTGCTGGCGGACCACAACAGGTTGAAGCCTACCTGTATAAATTTGTTTCATAAACCCAACAAATAAACGACAATGAACACGGCTGATTTTAGGACCTCCAAACTATCTGAAAAGGCAAATCGCTACACTACTATTTCAAAGGCACGCTAAGATTGATACCCTACAAAGCAGTTGGGAAAGTCTCGGCCTCAGCAAAAAAAAATTCTCGATGACATCTCTACTGAGAGCTACCCAAAGCACCTCTGGGCATTTTGCAAAAGCGAACTGAGCTCTGAGATGTTGTTTGTATGTCAAGCGATGAGGCGGTGAATTCAACGGAGGGACAGGAGACCATTGAAAGAAGCTGTTGATTCGTTTCCCCCGAAAAAGGGGGAATCAGTGGCCTCATTTCCTGGGAGACTTTCAGGAGGCACCGTGGTTAAAACGAAGCGTGCATCTTCGGGATGTTTGGCAAAGGATCATGTGAAGAACTTAAACAACCGTTCCTTGCTTTTTTAGGGCAATCTTTTTCGAGACTGATGACATGCTTGATCCCTCCCTCAGTCTCAGCCTGGCCATCTTCTACAGGATCCTCCCTAGTTTTCCAGAGAGTAAAACTAATAGGGGCCCTTTCAGACTGGCAGGATTCTTATGTGCCACAGTGACGCAGTGGTTAGAGTGCAGTACTGCAGGCTACTTCTGCTGACTGCCGGCTGCCTGCAATTTGGCAGTTCGAATCTCACCAGGCTGAAGGTTGATTCAGCCTTTCATCCTTCTGAGGTGGGTAGAACAAGGACCCAGATTGTTGGGGGCAATAACCGCTTAGAGAGGGCTGTAAAGGACTGTAAAATGGTATATAACTCTAAGTTCTATTGAGTCCCTCTTCCCTTCCCTTCCCTTCCCTTCCCTTCCCTTCCCTTCCCTTCCCTTCCCTTCCCTTCCCTTCCCTTCCCTTCCCTTCCCTTCCCTTCCCTTCTCTCCCTCCCTCCCTCCCTTCCTTTCCAGTGGTTAGAATGCAGTATTGCAGGCTAACTCTGCCCAGTGTCTGGAGTTCGATCCTGACTGGTTCAAGGTTGACTCAGCCTTCCATCCTTCCGAGGTGGGTAAAATGAGGACCCAGATTGTTGGGGGCAAGAGGCTGATTCTGTAAACCACTTTGAGACAGCTGTAAAGCACTGTGAAGTGGTACACAAATCTAAGTGCTTTTGCTAAGTGCTATTGGCTATCTTATAATAAAGATAGAACTAATGTTGACGGTTGTGTTTGTGGTCTCCCTCGAAGGGCTGACATCCATCTCGCAATTCTGAAAGTATTTCTCTCCTTCCCTCCCCCCCTTTTATTTTTCAGAAAACTAGGGAGGGTCTCTTCTGAGAAGTTTCCCACATCCTCCCTCCTTCTGTGGGACACCTTTTGCATGACAGTTGCCCAATCAGTTGTGGTTCTTCCTTCTGTCTCCCAAGGTCATTCTCACAGACCATTCCAGGCAAGGCATAAATGTATATTTCTTTAGAATTTAGAAAAGTGTCAAATATTCTCATTGAATTCTCTGGGGATTTTGCTGAAAGTCTGGTGTCCTTTGGTGTTAGAGGCAAAAAAAAAACAAAACAAAAAACCCTTTCAGCTCTTTGTTTTATCCACGCAGGCCTTTCAAACAATGAATTTGATGTTCCTGTGACATTCATTATTCTTTCTTTTGCTTTCTTTTTTCTTTTAAATTACGGCTTGGAACTGCTAATGAAATCTACTTTCTACCATCAGAAAAAGGAGATTTTGGAAAATGATTCATTTTAGCCTTTTGGAAGTTTGGCGGAGGGGTAGGTGGGTTGGATACTGTGGCTGTTCATTTTCTCTCTCTTTTTTTTATTTTTTGCAATTATTATCTTGTATTTTTAATATCACAGTAGTGTTTGACACCTTTCATTGTAAGCTTCCTTAGGAAGGTTTACCTCAGAGTAGACGCACACCAGGGCAGGTACGGTAAATTACCTTGTGTGAATGAATGAAGGTGCATTTTATACTTCTTTTTTCATTGTTGCTTTTGAGAATTTCGTCCCAGATAATGGATGGCGTAACTTATTGCACAGGATTAAATTATATTTATTGAGAGTGATCCATGTGAACAATTTGTCTTAATTGGTGTTTATTGAGAATGATAAAAGTCTCCTGACTTAATAACTTCCTAGTTATTGTATATTACTTTTGGGCCTTAGTTTATGCAGGACTCTTAACTCAGGTAAGGGAAAATCATCTCAGTTAGTTGCATGTGTGTGTGTGTGTGTGTGTGTGTGTTAATTTTAGACCCAAACATGGTCTAACACCCTTATGTTATGGGGCTAATATCTTGCAGAGCAAACAGAGCTGAGTAGGGTAGTGGGGTACTGATCCTGTGTTCCAATTCTTGGAACAAAGACAAAATCCTAAACTAACCCTGCAATGATGAGGCTTATCTGGGCATGCCATCACTGTCTCCACTTCTATTCTAGAAGTGCTTGTGCTTCTCCAGCTGCTTGTGGAGAAGATCATTCCATTCCATTCCATTCTATTCCACTCCACACCCCACCCCACCCCACCCCACCCCACCCCACCCCACTCCACTCCACACCACGCTCCACTCCACTCCACTCCACTCCACTCCACTCCACACCCCACACCCCACACCCCACCCCACTCCACTCCATGCTCCACTTCACTCCACTCCACTCCACTCCACTCCATTCCATTCAATTCCACTCCACTCCACTCCACTCCACTCCATTCCACTCCACACTCCACTCTCCACTCCACTCCACTCCACTCCACTCCACTCCACTCCACACTCCACTCCACTCTCCACTCCACTCCACTCCACTCCATTCCATTCCATTCCATTCCATTCCATTCCATTCCATTACCACTAAGTATGAGCCCCTGAAAGCCTTTCTCCTTCTACTAACAATATCATCCCTTCGACATTTTGGCCCACAAAACGGATCCGAGAACTTTGAAGCACCATTTTTGCCCCCCTTCAACATCCCTGCCACGTTCTGGCAGAAGATGCACGTTTCCAAACCAGAGTCGCCGTCCATCCAGAGGTCTTCCACAAAACACGGATGTTTCACAGAGAGAAGAGAACCTCTTCGATCTACAGACCTTCCGTCTTTCCCGTTGGCTTTATTTATTAATTAATTTATTTTGCCTCGCCGAGACCGGCCTCTGAAGCAAGCTGTTGCCTTCTAGCTATAGCAGGAACATCCCTGAAGATGTTTTGCTTGACTTGTAATGAATAAGTAATCAGACCCGGAGACACCGCATCGCAAGTCACATCCTGACAGCTCGGTACAACTTTCTCTAAGCGCTCAGATCTGCCCGTTCGCCTTTCTGCAAACATTAAGTCATGGGGCTTGACTGGTAGCGGCTGAGATATCTCTAGGCACAGACGTTGCCTGTGGACATGTTTTGTGCTCCTGGGCAGCCCAACCAGCCCAGATAATTTCAAGAAGGAAAAGCAAGAAAGGAAAGGGAAGATCTAAACACTGCCTAACTTGTGGAATTGCATTCAGGTCTATTCAGATCTAAGTGTGGCTAAAATTCAGGATCTCGGCCTGAATTTGGTTGGACTGATGTGATTAAAAATTTATTCCTGTGTTGTTAAAGATTCAGGACACTGTTTTGTCAACAGCCAGCTGCAACCCCCTTCGTTTTCAATGGGGAAAAAAAAAAACCCATCTGCTTTCTTGCCAGATCACAGGAAAGATGGAACATAGGAATATACTGGTTCTGAATGGGAAGTAGTTTAGTTACTGGGATTCCTCCAACCATATCCTTTTATTCTCAGTCAGTCTCCCTAAAGAGCTTCTGAAAAACTTGTGCTGGGAAATAATTACTTTCAGTTTTAGACAGCTGTCAAAGGAGGCTGACAGATGTCTGACTCTATCTGTGCCGGTGCCTGAATCTAACAATGATGACCAGATGTGGGGATACAAAAATCTTGGGAACTCAGGTTCAAATTTCAGCCTAGGCATCCCATTTTTAATGGTTGAAGGGCTCCTCCGTGAGTGGTGAGTGGTGAACCCATGCCTCCTTGATGGGGGGGGGGGGTGGACTACAACTCCTAGTATTCACAATTACGATGTTACGATGGCAGGGGAAGTATATCGCAAAATCTCCATTCCCACCCCATTTCAGGGGAAGGATACTGTAAAATCCCCATTCCCTCTCCACTCCTGGGGGAAGGACATTGCAAAATCTCCATTCCCACCCCACTCTGGGGCCAGCCAGAGGTGGTATTTGCCGGTTCTCCGAACTACTCCAAATTTCCGCTACCAGTTCTCCAGAACCTGTTAGAACCTGCCCGGATTTCACCCCTGATCCAGACACAATAAAATAACAGGCCCCATTGCCCTGTACATGATATATTGTTATCAAATCACTAGTTCTCATGAAATCCCCCCACCCCCAATTCTTTGAGGAAATATAGATATTTTCCAGATTGGAAGACACCCTAGTAAACAATCATATAAAACTTGGCATTATGGCATTAGCAACAAATACACAATTTTTTTTTAACAAAGAGATATCTTGTGTTGACTCAAGGACTTTCTGCATAATTCAGCTACTGAACAATACTTACCTAAACTCCTTAGCTAAAGAATAAAAAAATCTGCAAGAAACAGAGCTGTAAAAGAGGACTAGATATGTCTCCAGATGCAATTAATGCTATTGATTTATTGTAAACGCAAGTGCAGAGAATGTGTCGTCCAGATCAAATTGCTTGGATTGAAAGTCTCTAATCTTGCTACTGTCTCCACTGACCCACAAACGCAAGGGCACCAACCCTCAGACGAAGCAACCAAGAGCCCAGAGAGAAATCGTGAGTTTGCACCACGAGAAAGGCACAGCCTTCTTCCCCAACCATCTAATGTAAGCATGCATAAACAGATGGCTCCACTATGTTAAAGCTTTTTTTTTAACAGCCTTCCAGCTTCTGCTTCCTTCTGATAATAAACATTTTTCTGGCTCGCCTCCTGAAGGAATGAAGGGGATGCTGTAGCTTTGTGTAATTGTAAATCTTCTAAACTATCTACTTACCAGATACTTTGGTGGAGAAAAATGCCCTGGTTTTTATGGCTGATTTGCATCCTGCAGTATTCAGATTAGTCTCTGAAAAGTAGAGTTTTGCTTGCTTGTTTCCGGGTCTTTGCAGAGAGAGAGAGAGAGACACCACGGGTCTGGGATTCGTTCCAATGAACGCTGGGACCAGGGCTATAGAAAATGTAGACCGTAAAAGTTCTAGAGGTCAATCCTTTCACAGCTAGAGCACAAGATAGAAGCTCTGAATAATTTGTTTATCTCTCCTGGACCAAGTCAAGGGTTTCTCTTCCATGTCAAGCAAAGACCAAGTGAGCAGATGCATTCTGGAAGATCACATAAGCATCAACAAGATTGTGGTGAAGGTTTTCTAGTTTGGCTTCCTAGCAGTTGCTCTGCACAGCGTATGGCCTCTGATTTTGGAGACAGCAAGTTGTTTTGGAGACTGGTACTTTTGATGGACCCAATTCTTCATGAGTTTGGATGGCAGCAAAAGTTTAACTACTCAATCTTCACTTTGATACTGTTGCTAAAGGAAGGAAATCCACCAACATCCAAGATAGGTGTTGACCCATCTATGTTGAGTCAACCCAACATTGGTTTGCCTTGAAAGTCATACAGGTAGTCCTTGTTTAATGACATCTTGTTCAGTAACCATTCAAACTTATGGGGACGCTGAACAAGGGGAATTAATAACCAGTCCTCAAAGTGACTGCAATCTGGGCATTTGGAAACTGGTCCAGAACTCCAACATTCATAGCACCCCACAGTCATGTGATCGCAATTTGTGACATTCCCCCTTGGCTTACCAGAAGCAAACTCAATGGGGAAGTCACATGTTGCAATCATGTGAGGTCCTCCTCAAATTGCTGTTGCTAAGTGGCACGGCTATGTGATGTTGTTTTTATGTCTGTGTCGCTTAATGATGGACATTCTGATCCTGATGACTCTCATTAAGTCAGGACCGTCTGTATCAGGGGTGAAATCCAGCAGGTTCTGACAGGTTCTGGAGAACCGGTAGCGGAAATTTTGAGCAGTTTGGAGAACCGGCAAATACCACTTCTGTCTGGCCCCAGAGTGGGGTGGGAATGGGGATTTTGCAGTATCCTTTCCCAGGAGTGGGGTGGGAATGGAGATTTTGCAGTATCCTTCCCCTGCCACGCCCACCAAGCCACACCACGCCTACCAAGCCATGCCCACAGAACCAGTAGTAAAAAATTTGGATTTCACCACTGGTCTGTATGGTCAGTGTGTGGAAGGCTACATTTGAAGGCCATACCCAAAATGGAGGATCAAGATGGCTTGGGAATTCTGGGGATTGAAGTCCACACATCTTCAAGTTGCCAAGGTTGAGAAACACTGCCTTATAATGAAAGAAGAAAGAGGAACTGAACACACCTGTGTTGTATTGTGAATCATCTTTGCCCCCAACCTCATTATTATCTGCCAAGCTTGATGTAGGGGCAGATATGAAGGAAAAGGAAGAAGAAAAATGATTCCCTTGTGGAATCATCCATTCTACAAGGGCAGCTCCCCAAACCGGGATATATACAAAAAAATTAAAAATGCAGATTAAAATCAACAACCAAAGACAGACTAAAATCATTTAGGAGCCTGGAGGAAGAGATGCATCTTGTAACTTGGCTAAACATCGACAGGCTGGCAAACTAACCCAGCTCCCAAATGAGTCTTTTCCACAGCTCGGGAGCCAAGCAGGAAAACGTCTCCTTTGTGCTAGAAAGATGGACTTCCGACGGGAGGGCCCTCTTCCCACCCATCTTCTCTGCTGGAGAGAAGTCAAAGGTGAGAGCCGCTGCAAATTTCATTCGGTGCTCATAGGTCAGGAGGAAATTACAAATTTCATCACTGGGAAAAGATGTGTAAAGCATGCCACCAGCTGTTTTAGCTGTCAAGTCAAGATGAGTCAGCTCCGAATACACCTTTATGTTTCCCATCCCTTCCGTCTCTGGCTTTCTCTCTCTCTCTCTTTTTTTATTCCTTTCCTCCCTGCTATTGTTAGTCCTGTGATTTCCAAACCCCAAATTAAAGATTCATGCATGAGATTGCGTACATAACTCTTTTGCCCAGTTCAAAGCAATAACAATGGCGGAATGCAAATCAGGCCGGCCGGCTACGATTCAGCTGGAATGAGCAACTTGGCATTAATAAGCGAGACAGGCTGGCGGGAAGGGACTTACAGACTACAATCCCTTGTCATTATGCATTTCTGGGCACCACCCAAAGTATTTTTCAATGCGGAGAAGACAAATGCAAATTCCCACCGAAGGACTAGTGATTCAAGGGACCACAAAACTCCTGTTCTTCAAAGCAAGGAGGTCAGTGGTGGGTTGCCTCCAGTTGAAGTTCACAGATGCTGGCCAGGGAATTCTGGGAATAGAAATCCACATATTCTTCTGGGGGAATTCTGGGAGTTGAAGTCTCCCACATATCCTTATGGGGAATTCTGGGAATAGAAATCCACATATTCTTCTGGAGGAATTCTGGGAGTTGAAGTCTCCCACATATCCTTATGGGGAATTCTGGGAGTTGAAGTTCACAGATACTAGCCAGGGAATTCCTAGCTAAGGAATTGTGGCAGTTGAAATCTTTTTCTGGGAGTTCTTTTCTGGGAGTTACTCCACTTCCTAACCAGGGAATTCTGGGAACTGAATTCCAGCTATCCTTCTGGGGAATTCTGGAAATTGAAGTTCACAGATGCTGGTTTAAGAATTCGGGAGCTGAAGTCCACTTCCTAGCTAGGGAATTCCAGGAGCTGAAGTCTACTTCCTAGGTAGGGAAGTCTGGGAATTGAAGTTCACATATCCTTATGCGGGAATTCTTGGAGTTGAAGTCTCCCACATATCCTTATGGGGAATTCTGGGAATTGAAGTCCACATATCCTTTCATGGAATTCTGGAAATTGAAGTTCACAGATGCAGATCAAGGAATTCTGGGAGTTGAAGTCTACTTCCCAGGTAGGGAACTCTGGGAATTGAAGCCCACATATCCTTATGGGGAATTCTGGGAGTTGAAGTTCACAGATACTAGCCAAGAACCGGTAATAAAACTGGCGGGAGGCCCCGCCCACCGCCCCAGATGTTATCATAGGTGATCTTTGCATGTGAACCGGTAGTAAAGGTAAGTAGAACCCACCCCTGAAGGAGAGTTATGTGATCCAGGGTTCAGTTGTTCTCACAACCCCACCAATGGAGAGATTTGGGTTTCATCCTATCCATCGCTACATCTGCTTAGGGGTTAATTCTAACGTTGGTTGAAGGTTGGGGAGGGAGGTGTCATAAGGAACAAATTGGTTGACTTGAACATATGAAGAACGGTTGCAGGAATTGGGTTGTGTCTAGCTTAATGAAAAGAAGGACTAGGAGTGACATGATAGCAGTCTTCCAATATCTAAGGGGCTGTCACAAAGAAGAGGGGGCCAACCTGTTAGAATAGAATAATAGAGTTGGAAGGGACCTTGGAGATCTTCTAGTCCAACCCCCTGCTTAGGCAGGAAACCCTACACCACTTCAGACAAGTGGTTATCCAACCTCTTCTTAAAAACTTCCATTATTGGAACATTCACAACCTCTGGAGACAAGTTGTTCCACTGGTTGATTATTCTCACTGTCAGGAAATTTCTCCTTAGTTCTAAGTTGCTTCTCTCCTTGATTAGTTCCCACCCATTGCTTCTTGTCCTACCCTCAGGTGCTTTGGAGAATAGGTGGACCCCCTCTTCTTTGGGGCAGCCAAAGCAGCTGAAGGCAGAACAAGAAGCAACAGATGGAGACTAACCAAGGAGAGAAGCAACCTAGAACTAGGGAGAAATTTCCTAACAGTTAGAACAATTAACTAGTGGGACATATATTATTCAGGTGCATCGTGGCCATATTAAATAACCAGAGGTTCTGGAGAACTCTATTATCTCTAACCCTTGTTGGAAGAGTTGCTATTCCTGATGGGCCATTCCAAGACTCCAAACCCAATGGGGCTGGACTTGGCACAGGGAATCCCAAGGCTCCAGATCCAGATCCATCAAGCACTAGCATACCACATCCCACTAAATTTCTGCTAATAACTACTTAAATCAATTCCAGGTTATGCCCAACTGCCTCTTCCATAAGGTTGGCCAAGAAGATGTGTAGAGATGGGACCCACTTTTCAACTCTACCTTCCTTTCACCAGCTTCTCCCCTTCCACCAAATTTGATCCCATTATGTCCAGCTTTTGGAGAGAGTCATCCTGTGGGTGGAGAAATGGACAGATGAGGGGACCTCTGAGTCCATTATCTAGTTAGTTTCCTGCATTGCCCAGAGTTGGAAAAAACAACAGCAACAAGGACCTGTAAGACATTGTCTCCTTCTACAGGCTTTTTACTTTGCTGATTTTAACTCTTAATTATAATTAATAATTTTACTTCTTGCGCCTGGTTTAATTGCGTCTTTTAATGTCATGCTTTTAAATATGGTGGTTTCGTTGCTGTTGCAATCACCCAGGAGACTTTGTCGTAGAAAGGAAAAAATACAAAATCAATGCTTGCTCCAGCTTCAAAGAAGAGTAGACCCACCTCCTTAACAACACAACGACCCACTCAGCAAAGATCAGCTGCTTCTGTCAAGGGCATGTTGTTTCTTTCATTAGTTTGCATTGATCCGGGGATATTTATAAGGCTCCTATCACCTTGTCACACCAGCACAAAATCTTGTTTGAAGATAGCCATTAAACCAAGAATCGTAGCGGCCTCCCCAATTATTATTATCTGTGGTTTGGTATTTCTGTAGCCACACCAAGGTAGCCCGGACCTGTCTTGGAGACATTTAAAGAAGCATCAGCACTTCATTAATGAAGTCTTCCAAATCCATACAACAATCTACTTCCCAATTCTGGCTAAACAATAAATAAATAAAAGGATGCTAAGATTAAAGTCTGCAGAGTAAGTCACGAGTGCTTCCCTGGCACAAATACTGGCTACAGAATCCTCACGATCTGGGCTTAAGGTGAGCCGAGGATTCCAGATGAGCAGAAAGGGAGTAATTATTTTTCATAAAATAATGAAGATGAAATCTTTGTGCCTTTGTCAAGTCCCACCCAAGCTGGGCCAGGAGACGGATTTTGGTACGATGTCACTCGTCATCTTGACATCCCTTGGTGTCAATATAGAATCTTGGAAGCTGCAAAGGAACAATTTCCCACTCTCCATTATTGGTGAGTTCATTGAAGAGGAGATTCTGAAGGAGCTGAAATGTTTCTTCCTAAGTTTATTGCCGCCTGGGCTCAACTTGTGGTGGAATGTAGTCTGGATTCCCAGAAGGGAGAGGCTGCATTCCAGAGGAATAAGAGATAGATAGCACAGTTTAGATTGGTTGGGTGGGTGGAAAAGCTTCAAATTAACTCCTTCTTAGAAGTTCTCAGAATATAGATTCGGTAATGCAAGGAGCGTGCTTCTGTTTGGCAAGATTCTGTCTATAGGTGAGGAACTGCTTAGAAGTAAGTGCTTAGAAGTAAGTCTTCCTTGGTTTTGGAGCCTGACCATTGCCATTTGAGATAAGTTGCAAAGAAATTCACTTTTCCTTGATGCTTTATATCTCTTCTCCTTTCTATTTCTTTTCTAGACTCCTCACAACCTCTCATGAAGATGAAGATGAATAAAGAGAGGAAGAGTTAATGCTTCATCCTCACCGAGAACAAATGGGTAGAAATTTAATGGGTGTATAGACACCCATTATGGAATAATTCCTGCCATGTTGATAAAAATATCTCCAGCGGAAGGGACTGGTGTGGTTCAGTTCATAGAAGATATTAATGTTGGCTGGGGAATTCTGGGAGTTGAAGTCCACCCCTCTTAACGTTGCCAACTTTGAAAAAGTTTGCATTAAACCCAGTGGTGAAATCCAATTTTTTTTTACTACCGGTTCTGTGAGCATGGCTTGGTGGGCATGGCAGGGGATGGATACTGCAAAATCTCCATTCCCACCCCACTCCATGGGAAGGATACTGCAAAATCTCCATTCCCACACCACTCTAAGGCCAGCCAGAGGTGGTATTTGCCAGTTCTCCAAACTACTCAAAATTTCCACTACCAGTTCTCCGAACTTCTCAAAATTTCTGCTACCGGTTCTCCAGAACCTGTCAGAACCTGCTGGATTTCACCCCGATTAAACCTCAACTTAGGTTTACCACCCAAAACTCACAATGGTTGCATTCCTATAATGTCTCCAAAGAAATGAATATAGTATTTTGGCTTAACTCAATGCAATATGAGTTCAAGAACATGCTAAGAGAGACTGACTAATTGAGTGCGTGGATTGTGTTACCTCTGGTAAAAACATTCTATTTGAACTATTTTTTTTTACAGGATAATCTTTCAGCTGTACCTTGAAACACATACAGCTTTTGAGAATTCAAAGGTGTTAGGAAACAGACGGAGATCTTAAAGACAACTGTATGTTTATGCCATTAAAAAAATTCCATGTATGAAAAAGTTCCATTTCAGAGTGACTAACTCGCACATCACAGCTTCTTGCTGTTCTCCTCCGGGGAACATTAATTGATCAATGGATGTAGATGCCATAAAATGACCTCCCCATGTTTGTCCCCTCCTCTTCCTCCACCATTCACGTCTCTCCTCTGCTCCACTAGGTGGCAGGCGTTGAAATGCAAACCCAGGAAGGTGATTATACAAACCTTGGCTATCACAGAAGCATCCTGAATCTTTGTTTAAAAGAGCCACTTTGGGGAGCATTAAAACACAGCTGTTTGCGGCCAAGGATGGCAATGCCAAACAAACCACGCCCGACCCAACAAGGAACGGCTGTCCAAGCTTTTGTGTCTGAAGGAAGGAAGGAATAGCACTTAGACTTATATACCGCTTCATAGTGCTTCACAGCCGTCTCTAAGCTGTTTACAGAGTCAGCCTATTGTCCCCAACGATCTGGGTCCTCGTTTGACCAACCTCAGAAGGACGGAAGGCTGAGTCAACCTGGAGCCTGGTGAGATTCGATCTGCCAAATTGCAGTCAGCTGGCAGTCAGCAGAAGTAGCCTGCAGTACCGCACTCTAACCACTGAGCCATCACAGCTCAAGGAAGGAAGGACAGACGGATGGAAGAAAGGAAGGAAGGAATAGCAATAGCAATAGCACTTAGACTTATATACCACTTCACAGTGCTTTTACAGCCCTCTCTAAGCGGTTTACAGAGTCAGCCTCTTGCCCCCAACAATCTGGGTCCTCGTTTGACCAATCTCAGAAGGCTGGAAGGCTGAGTCAACCTTGAGCCGGTGAGATTCGATCTGCTGAACTGCTGAACTAGCAGTCAGCTGAAGTAGTCTGCAGTATTGCACTCTAACCACTGCACCACCTCGGCTCTTCTTAATCCCAGAAGGACCTAGAAAGGGTGCCAAAACCACATTCACAAAACATGAACTCTACTCTTATCTCTCTGATTCAGTCTTCCAAAGGAAGAGAATTTTGGAGACATTCTCATGGTGAATGATGGTCTTTCTGCTCTTGTTTTGTACCACGTTGGCCAAGGAGAAGGTGCAGACACCCTGCCTTTTTATTATGCCATTGTCCCTTTATGGATTTTTCTCTGGCTTCTCACACTTTTGGCCAAACCAAGAGAAGACCTCAAGAGGAATTATCCCTGGATCTTCTGAGCAGGCCATGCTTCTATCACCAACAGAGGAGATTCCTACCATTAAGAAATGGTTGGAGATGCTCTCCTTCCCCTGGAGACGTTTGCAGAAATGGCGCTCCCAATTTGTCATCCCTCAAGTCTGGTGGAAGATCCCATAGGCCATTTATAGGTAGTCCTTGACTTATGGCCATAATGGAGCCTGCCCATTATGGTTATAAGTCATGATGGTCATGAACCAGTCATGTGTTGATCAACCTGATTTTATGACCGTTCCTTTCTAGAGACCATTAAGTGAATGCAGCCTTTGCTATTGGCCAGTTTTGCCGAAAACAAGAATACTGGTTTTCAATTAAAAAAAAAGTCATAAAATTTGGTCATGTGATGTGGGGGAGGGCAGCCATTGGAACTTTGGAAGTGGATCATAAATACCCCTGGGGAGGCCCATCGTACGTTTGAATTCTGCTAATTGACTTGTCATAAGTCAAGGACTCTCGATATTCCATCCTTAGACAACCTGGTATTGAGACTACAAGTCCCAGGATTCCCAGGGCCTGTTCCGGTGACCATGTTCTGCCTCTGCAGCTGGAGGACGGAAGGCAGCAGGTGGAGGGTTAACTCTTGGCCAGGGGAGCAGAAAATGAGATTCCAGTTATTAGTTGATTTATTGCCCTTTCCTCCATCTGCATTCAGGACTCGGAAGAAAATGTTCCACTCCAGAGCATTAAGCATTTTCAAAAGAGCAGGAACATTAAAAATTGAAATCATAAAATAGACATGTAAATATAGTGGAGGTAAATGGGGTGAGCGAGGCAGCCAGCCAGTCAGCCAGCCAATCCCACCACCTCTGTGTCATTTTAGGGACTCCGTGGTGGATCTAAGTTGGAAGCTCTTACCGGGATAGAAATGGAGAAGAAGAACAGGCCACCAGCTGGTCCATCAAGCTTCATATTGTCCACTCGACTGGCCATTTGTCTTGGGAATCTCCTACATTTGGTAAGACCACACTTGGAACAAGGCATCCAGTTTTGGTCACCACGATGTTAAAAAAAAGATGTGGAGACTCTGGAAAGAGTGCAGAGAAGAGCAACAAAGATGATTAGGGGACTGGAGGCTAAAACGTACGAAGAACGGTTGCAAGAATTGGGTGTGTCTAGTCTAAAGAAAAGAAGAACTAGGGGTGACATGATAGCAGTCTTCCAATATGTCAGGTGCTGCCACAAAGAAGAGGGAGTCAAGCTATTCTCCAAAGCACCTGAGGGCAGGACAAGAAGCCATGGGTGGAAACTAAGCAAGGAGAGAAGCAACCTAGGAGAAATTTCCTGACAGTGAGAACAATCAATCAGTGAGACGGCTTGCCTTCAGAAGTTGCGCTCCAACACTGGTGGTTTTCAAGAAGGGACTGGGTGATCTGACATGGTATTTAGGGTCTCCTACTTGAGCAGGATATTTGATTAGAAGACCTCCAAGGTCCCTTCCAACTCTGCTGTTCTGTTCTGTTACGTTTTATGGATGTTCTCCTAATTGTTTGGCTGATTGTTGGGAGCTGCCCTGCCTCGCAGGGAGTTGGGTAGGATACATGTTTCATAAACGTATCTTTATTATCACAGTTGCCATTGTTAATTTGTTCATCTTCTGCATTTTCTCCTAAGGGCCCTTTGAGGTCAATTCTTATTGTGGATCTCGATTGAAAGCACATTTGCAACAAAGACTTGGTCAAAAGGCCTGCAGGAAAGAAGGCAGAAAGAGGCTTCTATTGTGTCTAATTCTTCCTCCTCCTCCTCCTCCTCCTCCTCCTCCTCCTCCTCCTCCTCCTCCTCCTCCTCCTCCTCCTCCTCCTCCTCCTCCTCCTCCTCCTCCTCCTCCTCCTCCTCCTCCTCCTCCTCCTCCTCCTCCTCCTCCTCCTCTTCTTCTTCTTCTTCTTCTTCTTCTTCTTCTTCTTCTTCTTCTTCTTCTTCTTCTTCTTCTTCTTCTTCTTCTTCTTCTTCTTCTTCTTCTTCTTCTTCTTTAGCCTCTTTTCATGACCTTTTGCCGAAAAGAAGCATTTGGGGACACGTGGTGGGCGGTCATACTTTTCTCTGCTAAGTGATTTCTTCCAGCCCTTCGGCCACGTTGCTTTCACTGGGGTGTCGATTTGTGTTTATTTATTTATTTGTTTGTTTGTCAAACATGTACAAGATAGCAGGTATAAACATAAACAACATAAACAAAGGAAGTAAGTACAGATAAATGGGGACAGTAGGACAGAGATGGTAGGCAGGCTGGTGCGCTTATGCACGCCCCCTTTATGGACCTCTTAGGAATGGGGTAAGGTCCACGGTAGACAGTTTGAGGTTGAAGCTATGAGGGTTTGAGGATGTAACAATGGACTCAGGTAGAGCATTCCAGGCGTTGACCACTCTGTGACTGAAATCTCATTTTCTGCAATCGAGTTTGGAGAGGTTTCTCTTGAGTTTGTATCAATTGCTTGCCTGTGTATTATTGAGGTTGAAGCTGAACAAGTCATTGACATGTAAGACGTTGTAGCAGACAATTTTGTATACTATGCTTAGATCAGACCACAGGTGGTGCAGTTCCAGATTGTCCAAGCCCAGAATTTCAAGCCTGGTGGCATAAGGGATTCTACTGTGAGCAGAGGAGTGGAGGACTCTTCTTGTGAAATACCTCTGGATCTGCTCAATTGTGTTAATGTCCGATATACAGTGTAGGTTCCAGGTGGGCGAGCTGTATTCAAGAATTGGTCTGGGAATTGTTGATGTCTATCCAGCACAGAGAGATGGATTGCAGGCCTCTGTCCACGTTAGATTCCCAGGGGTTAATGTTCTGCCCCAGCTGCGGACCCCAAAGAACACAGCACATACAAAGTCCGTACAAACCTTAGTTTACTAATTTAAACCAGTCTTTTCTGAACAAAGGCTGTTAATTTAATTTCATTAACAGCTGACAAGAATCCAAAGAATAATAAATCAATTCTGAGGCACAATATTTCAGATAACTGTAATCTTACTGTGGTTGGCAGAATGCCCAGAAGCAATTTGCAAGAAAACTGATAAGAGAGAAACAAGAGCTGAATCAAACGTTTTCTGGAATCAAGACACGAAGGAATGTAAACGAAGTTGTTTCCTGCAAATTGCCTCAGTTGGTGTCCTTCCTTAAATAGGCTAAGGGAGTGGCCAATTAGCCCCAAGTCTTACTCTCAAGTAGACCTCCTCCTGAAGAGCCACTCCTGCCTTTTGGCAGCTCTGCGCACCCGTGCATTGAGAAGAGGCTCCTCCTCTTCGTCCTCTTCACTTATGGGAGCTTCTGGAGGTTCTGAAGACCCTGGCTGAATCCCCGCCTCTGGCACCACATCTTCTCCAGCCTCCTCATTGTCTGACTCGAGTGCCAGCACCACACCAGCCTCCTCGCTGTCAGAATCAGCTACTAACTGCACAGGCCACTGACGGGCCACAACAGTTAGGATAGAAGCCAGATAAGAAAGACGGACAGGGAATTTCAGGCAGGATGGATTTCCAGAGGTGGGCGGTGAGAGAAGGAGTTGCAAGGAGAAACAGGGCACAAAATGGAGAACTGTTGAAATGTTTTCTTTTCTGAAAACAAAGGAGGGACGGTTTCTTTCTTGGCCTTTTTCATTTCAGCCCATCCATCCTAGATTTTGGGCTGAATAGGAGTGCTTTTATCCCAAATCTGGAATTTTCGTGGCTCAGCGGTACAATACAGGTAGTCCTCAACTGACAACAGTTCATTTAGTGACTGTTTGAAGTTACAGCGGCATGGAAAGAAATGACGATTTTTCATACTTATGACCGTTGCAGCATTCCCCATGGTGATCAGAATTCAAACGCTTGGCAACTGACTATATTTATGACGGCTGGAGTCTCCCAGGGTCACGTGATCTCCTTTTGTGACCTTCTGAGAAGCAAAGTCAATGGGGAAGCCCAATTCACTTAACAACTGTGTGACTAACTTAGCAACAATAGTGATTCGCTTAGCAACGGTGGCAAGAAAAACTGTAAAATGGGGGCCAAACTCACTTAACAAATGTTTTCTTAGCAACAGAAATTGTGGGGCTCGGATGTGGTGGTAAATCAAGAACTATCTGTAGAAGGCTCATGGCTGCACGGGGGCAGCTCACTTAACAACCACGTTGCTTAGCCACAAAAATTATAGTCGTAGTCATTAAGTCTGCAACGAATGCAGCGCGCATCGAACAAATTGCATCTGTTTTTTTGTAAATCAGATTCGACTGCTGGGAAAAGCAAAATTTGCTCTGTTAGATTTAGATTCTCTAAATCTAGATTTAGATTTCTGCCTGGAGTAGCAGACGGATACCCAAATATTCCCTCCCCCTTCCCCCCCCCATAAAGTAATTATGTGGGAGGAGCGGGCTGAGTTATTGGCCCCAAATCACCCTGAGAGCTTGCAAGATCTGAGGTGGACTCCAGCCTGGGTCTCAACAGTCCTTGGCCAATAACTTAAGCACTTTACTACCCTGGAAATTGGAATAAATAAAAACTCAAATGCCATCTGATTTAATACACCGATAACATTGATTTATTATTTCAAGTTCCATCTAGCAGTCGGAGAACTCTGCGACATAAAAAACAGATGAAGCCACTTTGAGACGTGTTTTCAGAGGCAGTAGAATGTCATCGGACCCTGAAATGGTAATAGATCTCCTTCCCCTAGAGGTGGGCAAAGAGGGAATGGCCGGGTGGTTTTCATGACTAGGTGGTACTAGAACTCACTGTCTCCTAAGGATTAGGCCAAAGTCATCCATTTGGCTTTCGTGCCTATGGTAGAACTAGAGCTCACCATCTCCTGGTGATTGGTCTACAGTCACCAAGTTGGCTTTCATGCTTAAGGCGGAACTAGGACTCACCATCTCCTTGGTCCAAAATCACCCAGTTGGCTTTTGTGCCTAAGGTAGAATTAGAACTCACCATCTCCTGGTTGTTGGTCCAAAGTCACTCAAGAAGCTTTCATGACTAAGGCAGTACAAGAACTCACCATCTCTTAGTTTCTAACCTGGTTGTCTTCACCATCAGACTAAATTGACATTTTTGGTCATACTCTCCAGATTTCAAACAAAATTATCTAGCCAAGCAAACTAAACAACTAAACTGCTTCTCTTCCATCCCATACCTGAACAAACTTCCATGGTTTCCCCACCGTTGGGTCAGCGTTCCCAACTTAGCAAGTGATCTCCAAAAGGACCCCAGGCCTTGAATGAATACAGCAATCATGGCAATAATCAGCCATACAATTTCTGCAATTGTGGCTGTTGGATAAGAAAAAAACAAAACAAAAACCAACAACAACCAATGTTCTCCTCGCTCAGCCCCCCTAATTGGCCAATTCACAACTGCCGTGATTGAGAACATGTATCTGGGGGTGGTGAGGATGGCAAGGGGAAGATCCTTCAGATGACCCAGTTCTTCAAAGCTGTCCAGGGAAGGCAATCTTAGGAGAGATACCGATGAATGCAAACCAGCTTCCAATGTCCACGTAACCATTGTAATTACAAGCTTAGTGTCTAATCACAGCTATAATGTCTGTAACAAGTACCATATAATGAGTAATGGAGTTGCTGAAAGGTTTGCTAATTCCTTTGGTATGCAAGTCACTAGAAAACACCTAGCATTGTTTGGAAGTAACTGTTCTAATTTTCTTATGATGGATCATCAGCAATCTTTTCTAAAGCTGACCATGTCAGGCCCCATAAACCAAGAATGACGTGTGGAATTACCGCTAAATAGTTTCTTTATGGTTGTTTGCCTACAGATAGAATCTTGCCGGACTAAAACCACTTCCTGCATAATTATAGATATATTCTGTGAACTGGTAGGATTGGGGGCCCCTTCTCTCTCTCTTCCTGCCTACCAGACATTCTAAGGTTGGCTATGTCTTTGCCCTTTTGGGAAGCTGCCTCTCCCTTTTGGGACTCCAGACTGCATTCCACCATTGGCAACCTACTACAGATGAACAGATGAACTGATGAGGTTACCTAGTTGGTTAATCAAATGCCTGCAAGAAAACCACCAAGCTCAGAGATCACCAAGGACCCCATAGAACCAGTCAGCATTTCTGTCGTGCATCAACTTAAGTCCAATATATTCTGCAAAGGTCTGAACAATCTTGAGAACTCTAGAACGTTTCATTGGGAGAGGGAGTCCCCATAGGCAGGCATTATTCTAGAACGGTTGTCTTAAAACTGATCCAGGCAGCACCTTGAAATAGCTACAATCAATGTTTCCACAGTGATGGAATTGAATTATTGGACTCTTTGCTAAAAGCTGAGGGGAAAGATGATTTGCTCTTGAGTCATGGATGTGGTGGTTCAATGGCTAAGACACTGAGCTTGTCAATTGAAAGTTGGCAGTTCAGTGGTTTGAATCCCTAGTGCCGTGTAACGGGGTGAACTCCCATGACTTGTCCCAGCTTCTGCCAACCTAGCAGTTCGAAAGCAGGTAAAAATAATGCAAGTAGAAAAATAGGGACCACCTTTGGTGGGAAGGGAACAGCGTTCCGTGCACCTTTGGCGTTTAGTCATGCCGGCCACATGACCACGGAGACGTCTTCGGACAGCGCTGGCTCTTCGGCTTTGAAACGGAGATGAGCACCACCTCCTAGAGTCAGGAACGATTAGAACATATGTGGGAAGGGAATCTTTACCTTACATCAGGGGTGAAATCCAGCAGGTTCTGACAGGTTCTGGAGAACCGGTAGTGGAAATTTTGAGTAGTACGGAGAACTGGCAAATACCACCTCTGGCTGGCCCCAGAGTGGTGTAGGAATGGGGATTTTGCAGTATCCTTCCCCAGGAGTGGGGTGGGAATGGAGATTTTGCAGTATCATTCCCCTGCCACGCCCACCAAGCCATGCCCGCAGAACCGGTAGTAAAAAATTTTGGACTTCACCACTGCCTTATATCATCAAATGTCTACTTCTCTAAGTCTCATAAGCAGCTTTTGATGTTCTTTCTGGTCCACATGAGCACAAATCCGAAGATGACTCCTGGCTGGTGAGACATCATTGGCACATGCAGATTAAAATTGATTAAGGGGCCATTGTCCTTGGAGCGGAATGAAAAGAGCTGGAGCTTAAGATCCAAGGCTTCCGTAGAAGGAGGTCGCTATCACAGTGGGATGAAGAGTTTTGGATGTTTGAGACTCTAAAGATAATCAGCAAGCTCCTTGGTTGCCAGGAACACAATGAGAACGGAAGGGCTAAATGAGGCTTTGCAATGCTCATTTTCTATGCAACGAATGTTTGATTCTGTCTAATCTCACACTGTACCAAGCTACCCCATAGCTTTCTTTAATTAAAAGCACACTTATGGTTTTCGGGACTGACTTATTAACTTTGGATTCTGGTTCCAGTTCCAGTCTGAAAACATACCACAAGGCAACAACAGAGTGGATGGCCAAAACTCTCCAGGACATACAAGAAAGAAAGAAAGAAAGAAAGAAAGAAAGAAAGAAAGAAAGAAAGAAAGAAAGAAAGAAAGAAAGAAAGAAAGAAAGAAAGAAAGAAAGAAGGGAGGGAGGGAGGGAGGGAGGGAGGGAGGGAGGGAGGGAGGGAGACATTGGCTGAATTGCTGGTCTCCCCAAAATGGGTTCTGACCGTAACCAATTCCTAAAGAGAGATTCTGTATGAAACCTACTTAGGGAGCTGTCCCAACTTCTGTTAAAAGAGAAAGGCCAAACTTTCAGCCCTCTTATCTAATTCAACCAATCTCTGCAGGACCACTGATCTTGGAGCTGAGCTCCCACCACGACAACCTGCAAGGATTACCTTTTATTCTGCCAGCGATGAGAAGAAATCTGTACAGGAGGAGGGAATTTTGTGCAACAGAAAGTTGAGCCCTGATTCACCAGTTTGCAAATCGTCCACAATCGTTATAATATAATGTGCAACGGAACTTGCAAAATTCCATCCCTTCAAGGCTGTTAGAAGCCTGACCTGAAATCATCTTCGTTCCTGCCCACTGGATAACCCCTGGGAGCATGCAGAAATCACCCTTTGTCAATCAAGGCTCCTTCCAACCGACTAATTACTGCAAAAAAAAAACAAAAAAAAAACCCCAGCATTTGGTTAAATTACTGCAATTCCCTCTCCTCACTTCATACGAAAAGGAATTGAAACAAATTGCCAGCCTCCCACGGACGTTTTCAGAAGAGGAAGCGTGCGAGTTGATCTGCTGGAAAATCTGGCCAGTTGCTGAAAAGAAGAGTGGCAATGCAGACCAGCCATCATTTTTCTGATCTTAATGACGGTCCTATGTTGAGGGCTACCTGTACGTGACTGGAGTAGAGGACAGGTGTTAACTTCCTGAGAACTCATTGAACACAGCAGAATAGCAAAATAACAGAGTTGGGAGGGACCTTGGAAGTCTTCTAGTCCAACCCCCCCCAAAGCAGCAGACCCTATACCAGTGATGGCTAACCTTTTTGCCACCCGCGTGCCAAAGTGGGGGTCGCATGTCCATGCCCACACTCGTAATTCAATACACCCCCGCCCTCCCGTGCATCCATGCACAACCCCCACTCACTTCCCCTGCTTTTGGCACATGATGGTATGGTGGGCCCGGTAGGCCTGTTTTTTGCCCTCCCCAGGCTCCAGAGGCTTTCTAGGAACATGGGGAGGGTGAAAACAGCCTTCCCCAACCCCACAGGTACCCTCCAGAGGCCTCCAGCATGCGCGCTGGAGCTGAGCTAGGGCAACGCTTGTGTGCCCACAGATATGGCTCTATGTGCCATCTGTGGCACGTGTGCCATAGGTTTGCCATCAAAGCTCTATACCATTCCAGACAAATCGTTGCCCAATCTCTTCTTAAAAACCTCCAGTGTTGGAGCAGCCACAACTTCTGGAGGCAAGTCGTTCCACTGATTAATTGTTCTAACTGTCAGGAAATTCCTCCTTCGTTCTAAGTTGCTTCTCTCCTTGATTAGTTTCCATCCGTTGCTTCTTGTCCTGCTTTATGGAAAGCTTTCCCCTCTAGCTTGACTCTTACCATCAGGTGTTCAGAAGCACCTGCACCCAGCTTGAAAGGCACAACTCGGAGGGAATGTAAGAGGAATTTATTTAACAAGAATGGACGCAGAACGTGGCCCACGGAGACCTCTGCAAAAATTAATCTGATCATCCCTGTTCTCCTATTTTAATTAATGTGCTCCCGAGACTCAGCCCAGAGCTTCCTCGCACTGCAGGCCCCCATAATAACACACATGTGCTTCTCCCTCTTTCTGAGGGCTGCGGATTTATGTTCTCAGCGCCTGAACAAAACAAGGGCATTGCTACAACAACCACGCTTTGTGAGCGTCACAAAGAGGCTTCTTATTTTGCATGATTAGTGCACCTAAAGAGGAGGAAGCTCTTCAAAACGTTGGCAATGCCATCATGGCTTTTGATCCCACTGCGGCTGTCCTCGGATAGGAGGTTGCCATTGGTGTATTCCAAAAATTGTGGGCATGGTGTCCTTCCCCCGTCCATCCAATTCCATCCTCTCACTCCTTTCATTCACCTTTCGGTCATTTTCCTGCCTCTGATGTACTTGCAACTTGGCCTCCTCACCAACTCAGCATTTACTGGACTTCTGCGGCTGGCCTCATTGCCCTCAAAGGAAGAACATTGTACATGAAGACTTGAATGCCCATAAAATCGTAAGGACCAACCTGTGGCCTCTAAACCATTCCTTTACGAGGGCCTCTTGTAGCCACAACTGTCACAAAATAGCAGTGTGCCCTCATGCTATTTTGGGCCAGGAAAGACCCACAAGCTATGGTGGACTTCAGCCTTAATAAGGGCACAAAACTTCTGTGTGTGTTTGTGGGTGTGTATTTGTGTGTGGGTGTGAGGGGGGGGCAGAGAGAGAGAGAGGGAGAGAGAGAGGGAAAAGGGAAAGGGAGAGAGGGGGAGAGAAAGAAAGAGAAAGGGGGTGTGAGAGAGAGAGAGAGAGAGAAAAAGAGGGAGAGAGAGAGGCAGAGAGAGAGAGAAAAAGAAAGAGGAAAAGAGAGAGGCAGAGAGAGAAAGAGAAAGAGGAGGCGAGAGAGGCAGAGAGAGAAAGAGAAAGAGGGAGAGAGAGAGGGGGGGGGAGAAAGGGAAAGAAAGGGGGGAGAGGGAGAGAGAGAGAGAGGCAGAAGGGGAGAGAGAGAAAGAGAGAGGAGAAGGGGAAGAAGGAGGGAGAGTAAACCCTCAAGGTCTAGATATTTCTTGTACCCCATGATTTTTGACTTCTTCCACCAATCTTGGTTTCCCCCCTCCCCCCACCCTCAGAAATCTTAAAGTGTAATCCCACTTAACTCCTAATTCCTGCTATATGAGATTATAAATTAATCCTTGGCGCTAGAAAGCTAAGTGTCAGCAGAGTTGAATGAGATCTTTTACGATGATGTCTCCTTTTCCTTATGCAAGGAAGGAAGGACAGTTAACCCTCTCCTTACATTTTCATCCGGCCGAGCCAAAGACAGGAAGATTCCTTCTGGAAAGATGAAATGAGCGCTGGCATCTACCCAGAACTGAGAAAAACTGAAGTCCACAGAGTCCAACTTCCAAATACACAGAGGAAAGGGACAACTCAAGGGCAAAGCCTATGGGAACGTCTGGATGGACTTAATAGGGCCCCCTCCTTTAAGTAAAGGTGTACAGGAAGTCCTCCTTTTATGACTCTAATTGAGCCTGGCAGTTATGGTCATAAGCTATGGAGATCATAAAGCGGGCTCACTGGACCAGATGTGGGATTCATTTCTCAAACACGGGCTTGCTCATCTCCAACCCAGCGTCGTAATCAGTGGTGAAATCCAATTTTTTTTTACTTCCTGTTCTGTGGGCATGGCTTGGTGGGCATGGCACCACCGGAAATGTGAGCGCGCATCACAAAACATGGCAATTCTCATGCGTGCAACGTCAAACAACACGGCAATATAATCGTGAGTGCCGTCCACGCATGCGTGCATCATCAAAAACACAGCGATATAGGACGGGATTGTGCCCGTCGCCATTACCGGTTCGTGTGAACCGGTACGAACCGGCTGAATACCACCTCTGGACTGGACCCAATTTTGAGACCTTTCCTGTGGCAGTCGTTAAGTGAACTAAGTGGTCATTAAGCAAAACTCATTTTTGCTATAGGTCTTTTGATGGAACCAGAAATAAATGGCCATTTCCCACAAAACCCGAATAAATCTTTGTGACTGCAGGGCACTGCAAAGGGCAGGTTGCTGAGCCCCAATTGTCACATGACTGGGGGGGAGGGAAGGAATGTCAGAACTTCGAAACTGAGTAGCTTTTGGAGGGTCTGTTGACCAGTCCAAAGCAATAGTCATTAAGTTGAGGACTACCTGTATAGACTTTCAGATCCATCCATCTATCCGTCCATCTAACTGAAGATGTCTAGAAAAAGAGAAGTGATACTCCAAGCTTCCTCCTAGATTTGGGGTCTCAAAATTCCCCCGATTATGATTATGGAGTGGCATTAGGGCATTAAATCTATGCCATCCATTGGTTATGGAGTACCTCTATCTTAAGTCCTGAAGATGCTCAATTTTTTTACTCCAAGCCAACCGAGTTTTACAGGGAAGATTTTTGAGGAAAGATATATTTTTTTTTCTACAGCTTATTAATAGAACCTTCTCGGCACTTTTTCTCAACATTTTGCTGCTACTGTTGACCCCTCAACTTCCATGTCAAGACGATTTCCTATCTCTCCAGGGTTTTGGCTTCTTGGAGTGATCCCAATCATCAATATAGCATGCATGATATCAACGTGATTTTAACAACCAATCAGAGTTAGCCATACTACTATCCGTGGCCAGAACCTAATCTTGACATCCCAGAATAATTTTAAGGAAGGGTTAATCTCTGACAGCTGTAGGAAATGTCCCCTTTTCCAAGCCAATGGAGACTTAGACCACTAGTTTCCACCAAATCATCTTGTCACATTTGAGTTTCTTCTTGGAAGAAAATGAAAAAGCAGATTTTTTTCATTCATGAAAAAAAAAAAAAACCTCATGGCGGGCAAATCCCTTGTGCTTTCTTCAGCTTGGTGAAGTCCTAATAATCATACATCATGAAATGTGTGCTAATGACCTTTGGAACAGCAGAAAAGCAGGCGGTCTTGATGTGAGGAGGACAGCTTCTTCAAGCCATCGTTGACGGAGAATCAATAAATAAGCCAAGTCAGGATTTTTTTCCGTAACCTTCACAGCAAGGACCGTGCATTAAGAGGGAACGCATAATTACCTGTATAAATTGTAACAAGTGGGAGGCTTCTAAGATGTCAATAAATCTTGATTCTTATGAACCTCGCTCCCGTGCACTCAAGATTGACTGCAGCCAGTCTTAATTGCAAGGAGCAGCTGGGTCGCAGGCAATGTGGCTTCCTGAATGAGGAATAAGGTGGGGCGTTTGAAAGGTCTTGACCTCTGATGATATCCATCAGTGGTTCCTTCCCAAGGACCTTGGGCCACGGAAGAGAGTCAATAGCAGGGTGCAACGGTTGGGGAGGTTGAGCAGCAATTATCTGCCCAAGAGCAGATTCAGATGCAAGGGATATGACTCCACTTTAATATTCGATGAAGGCATGGACCAGCCTAAGGCTGCCTTGATGGTTGATGCTGTCCTTCAGCCAGAAATTAGCAGCCAGGACAAAACACAAGACCAAAGAGCCACACTTGGCAGAGGTTTTATCTCCCCCAACATCTGTGAAACCTTATCTGGCCATTCCCAGGGGAAGGCAAGCAATGTGGGGAGATTCTTGTAACATAGGTGTAAACAGAGGTAGGATTCAAAAATTTTAGAAACCAGTTCTCTGCCTGGTTGCTGGCTGGGCGTGTGTGGCCATGGTGGATGTGGCCTACTCGGCTTCCTGCACCATAGCGGGGGGTGGGGCATTTTCACCCTCCCCAGGCTCCAGAGGCTTTCTTTGAGCCTCTGGGAGGGCAAAAAATGGCCTCCCCTGGGCTCCAAAGGTCCCTCCGGAGGCCGGAAACAGGCCCATTTGCAGACTTCTGGAACTTCCAGGAGGCCTGTTTTTTTGCCCTCCCCAGGCTCCGGAGGCTTTCCTCGAGCCTCTGGGAGGGCAAAAATGGCCTCCCCTGGGCTCCGGAGGCCCTCTGGAGGCCAGAAACGGGCCCATTTCCAGACTTTTGGAACTTCCGGGAGGCCCATTTTTCGCCCTGGTGCTGGACTTACCTGGCATCCAAAACGGGCCAAATGGAGACTCCTGGGAGGGGGCGGGGAGGGGTGGGCGGGGCCAGACAGTCCTTGCAACTACCGGTTTGGTGAACCAGATGTAAAGTTAGCATCTGGTTTGCCCGAACCAGTCCGAACCGGATGAATCCCATCCCTGGTGGTAAGTAATAAAGTTCCTGACTGTTGATATTCACAAGTGGCTCTGGTTGCTTGCATTTGACATTAACTTAGGCATCGTTCTGATAGGTCCGGAATCCTTGTTTCAAATGTTTTTGTAAGCCCTCTGAAGTGGTTTAGCAGTGAAAGATGGGGTACACCTCTACTGCACTGCACAAGCCCAGTTCCACTTCATATACTTTAAAGATGAGCCAGGTGGTCTTCAGGTTTCCGGGGCTCCGGCACATGCTAAGATTTGCTGGCTGTGTCACTGCGTTTTTTTATTTACCAGCTGAGCTCTCATTTCTGGACTACCAGACTTTCCGTAGCTTGCCAAGAATCCTTATCAGTAAGCTAAACTGCGCATGTCCACCCACATTCCTTCACACACTTTCCTTTGTTCTCTTGCCAGAAAGGTCCGGCTGAGAAATAGCCGGCACGAACTTTTTCAAAAATGTAACTAATTAGATCAGTTAGATGTTTTATTTTCTTCATAACAAATAAATGAGTTTTCTTAGAAGAAATATCTTCGGGTTTTGTTTTCTTAAAGTATGCTTGCAAGGAAAAGCCTCGAACCACTCCTCTTAATTGTTAAGGTTATTGTTGTTGTGTTACCAACCAGCAGAGTGGATTGCACAGAGAAACGTTGCTGAGAGCAATGAATAAGAGATATGCAAACTGGTTTATCAAAAGCTTACTTTATAGTAGAGAAACAGTCTCATAGTCTTTAAACAAATTCCAAGTCTTTGCCAGTAGATCAGTCCAGTAGTTACAGAATCTACTTACTCAACAAACAGTAGTTGGTTAGAATAACAAATTCACTCTGGTTCACAAACCACGATGGTTGCAGATCCATCAAACAATGATTACAGATAGCACCTCCTCTCAATGGTAGCTTATCATCACAGCTTCATCATCTCATTATCTTCATACACAACGGCAGCATAACATAGCAGCTTCCTCATCAACAGCAGATCATAGCAGCAACTGAACACGTTACAGAAGCTTTGCTTAAATATTCTCACAACCAGTAATTATGTAAGTACAGCATGACTCAGCATTAAAGCCACATAATACAGTTTCAGATTAAAGTTACAGTACACTTATATTGCCTGTACAACATAGTTAGGCTCAAACCATATCCTAACATTAATCAAGGTGTGATTATCCCAAAGGCAGAATGGGATTAATCAGCGCCCTGACAGGCTGGCACGCATGCGCACACCGGAAACCAGAAGAGCAGCTGGCGATGGCACACATGCCCAATGTTCGCCGTCACGGCCCTACACCATTTCAGAATTGAATGCCTGGTCTCTTTGTCAAGTATTTGCAAGCCATTGGCACATATATCATACAGACACTAGTGGAGGCAGAAAGTGCCCCCACCCCTATGTGGAGAGGAGGGGCTTACACTGAGTATAAAACCCCCTCTAACCTTTCCACCATGCTCTCTTTTACGTTTGTTCTCCATGAGACATGATCTTTGATAGGGGTAGTCACACACGCTGTGTGCCCCCTATCCTAATGGATATTAAGACAGCCTTTGTATATAGTTAATATGTTTCGTTATATGAATAAATACATTTATCACATTTATTCATGCATCTGCCTTTGGACTCTTCTATGCTCCTGGGTGTTTCTACGATCCCAATTTCCACAGAATGGTAGCAGAGGGAATGGTAGCAGAACTCCACTCCAGGAGCTTACACTCTTCTTAAAAACCTTCAGTTACTGCAGCACCCACATAACTTTTGATATTGCTCTGCTCAGTTTTGCAACCATTCTCGGTGGTGACTGAGAGAGAGAAGAGTCTGGCTTTGCATTTCCCCCCCCCCGACACCTCTGTCTGTGGCACACAGAGCATGCTCAGCCCCCCAGAAGAGGGGCAAAAGAAGGGGTTAATTGGGGAGCAGCCTGGTCTCCAGACCTGGTGATAAATTAGCCCAGGGATCCAGGCATTTCGTGCAGCTGCTTTTCCCTCTGCCACGTATGACAATGTGATTAATTTTCTCTGCCAATTAAGCTCATTTATCATTGCCACGTGACTCCGCTTGGAGCCCGCAGGAAGGGAAGGCAAGGAGACCGGGAGAAAGGGAAGGAGGGAAGATGGCAGAGAAGGAAACTGAGGCCAGAGTGGGGGGGGGGGTGTCAGGTGACCAGAAGGAAGCGAAACTCAAACCCACCGTTATGTTCCCAGCCACTGGTTCTGTTAAGGAGGTGAAGAATCATCTGTTGAGGAGCATGGGATTTAGATGCCTGCACTGAACGGAAGGTTGGACTCCGTCGCAGCCCCCATTCTGATGTTGGGGGGGGGGGAATCTTCTGGTAGGTGATAATGATGCTGGGCTGCAACCTCTTCCCTTTTGTATAGTCCTCAACTTACAACAATTCATTCAGGGGCCATTTGAAGTTACAACAGCCACTGAAAATAATAGCTAGTTTGGCAGGGGTCTGTTCTCCGAATTTGCTGTTTAACTCCCCGATATTTCCTTAACCAAACTAGCTAACATCTTCAGTGGGGGTTATGGGCTGATGGGTCTTGTTTGTTTATATAGGCTGGGGGTGGTGGTGGTTCGCAGGGGTTCGGGAGAACCTCTAGCTAAGATTCTGTGCAGTTCAGAGAACCCACAAATCCCACTCCTGTCTGGCCCTTCCCACCCCACCCTGCCCCTCCCAGGAGTCCCCATGTGGCCAGTTTTGGATGCAGGTAAATGCAGGGTGAGCACGGAGGCTCAGGGAGGGCAAAAAAATGGGCCTACCAGAAGTTCGGGAAGGCCGGAAACGGGCCCGTTTCCAGCCTCCGGAAAGCCTCCGGAGCCTGGGGAGGCCAGTTTTGCCCTCCTGGAGGTTTGAGAAAAGCCTCTGGAGCCTGGGGAGGCCATTTTTTGCCCACCCGGAGGTTTGAGAAAAGCCTCCGGAGCCTGGGGAGGCCATTTTTGCCCTCCCGGAGGTTTGAGGAAAGCCTCTGGAGCCTGGGGAGGCCATTTTTGCCCTCCCGAAGGTTTGAGAAAAGTCTCCGGAGCCTGGGAAGGCCATTTTTTGCCCTCCGGAGGTTTGAGGAAAGCCTCTGGAGCCTGGGGAGGCCATTTTTTGCCCTCCTGGAGGTTTGAGAAAAGCCTCCGGAGCCTGGGGAGGCCATTTTTTGCCCTCCTGGAGGTTTGAGAAAAGCCTCTGGAGCCTGGGGAGGCCATTTTTGCCCTCCTGGAGGTTTGAGAAAAGCCTCCGGAGCCTGGGGAGGCCATTTTTGCCTTCCCGGAGGTTTGAGGAAAGCCTCCAGAGCCTGGGGAGGGCAAAAACACAACACACCCCGCTGTGGTGCAGGAGGCCAACTAGGCCACACCAATCATGGCCACGCCCACCCAGAAACCAGGCAGAGAATCCCTAGCTAAAATTTTTGAAGCCCACCCCTGTATATAGGTCCTGGTTAGTTGGTTGGTTGATCTTGTAACTGACTGAATCCCAAGTCTGGTGATTCAAGACTAACTGACCACCCAGGACCTATATAAACGAATAAGACCCTTCACCCCACTGAAGTTGTTACCTAGTTTGGCAACGAAATGTCCGGGAGCTAAACAACAAGCTTGGAGAACAGACCCTGCCAAACCCTACAACTCAAGCGATGAATATTCTCAATATAATAGTTACTATTAGTTTTAATACCCAATGTTTATTATTAGAATAGTTATTAAAACAAAAAGGGTTGGATATAAATAAACGCAATAATAAACATATTTTAGGTTAAACAGTTCCCCTTCTTTTTCTCCCCATTCCCCTTTTCCATTTCTTTCCCCGTTCTTTCCTTCCATTCTTTCCATTCGTTTATGCTGGCTTTCCATTCCGTTCTTCCAGAAGTATTATGGGTTGTTTTCTGCAATCTTCTTCCTGTGTGTGCATGAGACACACACACACACACACACACACACACACACACACACACACACACACACATATATATTCTCTCTCTCTCTCTCTCTCTCTCTCTCTTTCTCTCTGTCTAACTGTCTGTCTCTCTCTCTTTGTCTCTCTCTGTCTGTCTTTCTCTCTGTGTCTCTCTCTCTCTGTGTCTCTCTCTGTTTTTCTCTTCTTTCTCTCTGTCTGTCCTTCTCTCTCTCTTTGTCTCTCTCTCTGTCTGTCTGTCTGTCTTTCTCTGTCTTTCTCTTCTTTCTCTCTGTCTGACTTTCTCTCTCTCTCTCTGTCTGTCTGTCTTTCTATCTTTCTCTTCTTTCTCTCTGTCTTATCTGTCTGACATTCTCTCTTTCTCTCTCTCTCTCTCTTTCTCTGTCTTTCTCTCTGTCTAACTGTCTCTCTCTCTCTCTTTGTCTCTGTCTGTCTCTGTCTGTCTGTCTGTCTGTCTGTCTCTCTCTCTCTCTCTGTGTGAGTGTGTGTGTGTGTGTGTGTGTGTGTGTGTGTGTGTGTGTGTGTAGTGTGTTCAGAGAGCTCAGGGCTACAATCCATTCCAGAAAGCACACTAATATATTGTACTACCCATGCCTGTGAGTCTCTCTTAAAAGCATTCTAGTACATCCAAGGCTCCGGGCTCCTTTCTATTCATTAATTCAAGAACTTGTTGGCAGCCATCAATTTGTTAAAAGAGAAAAGTGTGTGTGTGTGTGTGTGTGTGTGTGTGTGTGTGTGTGTGTGTGTGTGTAGGGGGTGGATGGAAATGACATAATGTGCTGACCGGTAGAAAGCAGAAGCCCTGAGGTTCTAGGAATCCATTTATATAACGGACGCCAACTGCATGAAAGATCTCACAACCGAAGGGTCACCCTTGAATATATCTCCCAAAGAACCGGCAGGCACAATCTCAGCTGCCTTCTTCTGCTCTCTAAAAATTAAAAAGCTGCAATGGAAGAACAAGCCCTTTGGCCACAAGATGTTAGAGACCTTAAGTTTGGGGCGCAGAGGTCCATATGTTTACCTTTTTTTAAAAAAAATAGGACAAACAACGGACGAGAAGCAAAACATCTTAGAAGAAAAACCAGAGAGTCCAGTTGCCTCTTGAAAAAGCTCCTTTGGGACAACCATGACCTGGATGACCGAGAATCTCCATACAGAGTCATCCAATAACTTAGATAACATGCATCTATCTTGCCTGTCGGCCAACATTTCAAGGGAGAGGATGGGTTTTCCAGGATGGGTGATCTGTTGACACCGTCCTCACTCATGTCTGGTGCTGACTTGGTCTAACACAGGGCTCAGCAACCCACAGCTCGGGAGCCGGATGTGGCTCCTTCATCCCTCTGCTGTGGCTCCCAAAATATGTGTCACAACCGGCAATGTGCGACACCCACCGGCACACAATTTATTGAGATTTTTGACCCCCGGTAGGCCAACCATGGATAAATAAGTTTTTTTATACATAGCATAAAGGTAAAACATGATATATGCAGCGTTATCTTCATTTTAGATGTCAAACCACCCACCGCGCGGGTGGTTATGGGAGCGACGTGGAGTTCCCATGTAACACCTCTCCTGCACGAGCTGCACTGGCTCCCGGTGGTCTTCCGGGTGCGCTTCAAGGTTCTGGTCATCACCTTTAAAGCGCTCCATGGCTTAGGACCTGGTTATTTACGGGACCGCCTGCTACCACCAATAGCCTCCCACCGGCCAGTATGCTCCCATAGAGAGGGGCTCCTCCAGGTGCCGTCGGCCAAACAATGTCGGCTGTCGGCCCCCAGGGGGAGAGCCTTCTCTGTGGGGGCACCTACGATCTGGAATGAGCTCCCCCCGGAGATACGGAAGATCCCGGATCTGCGCACCTTCCGCCGCGCGCTTAAGACTCATCTATTTCATCAAGCCGGCCTGGCCTAAATCTTCCCCCTTTTACATGTGGAAATTTTAAATTTGTTTTAATTATAGGGTCATGGGTAAGGCGTTTTAAATTGGGGAGCCATTTTGGATTTAATTTTCTTTTAACTGTATTTTAATGTTTATATTATATGGTTTTTTTTTAATCTTGGCTGTTCACCGCCCCGAGTCCTTCGGGAGAGGGGGCGGTATAAAAATTTAATAAATAATAAATAATAAAATAAATAATAAAAAAGGGTTCTGCGGCTCCCGGTGTTTCCTTTTCTGTGGGAAACAGGTCCAAATGGCTCTTGGAGTGTTTAAGGTTGCAGACCCTGGTCTAACATCTCATTCTCCTTCACATGAACCTTCCCTGTTAGACTTCCCTTATTGCTAATTGAGGGGTAGCTTTTGGCTCGCCCCTTACCTCGCTTTCCAGCCCTTTGGAAGCACCATGTTCACTCACTGCCCTGGTATAACGTAGATACCATCAACTTGTACAGATCAATATCTGGGCCTCATGCACATCAAAACGAGTCATACTGGTAGAAAGCTTTGGTTTATGTCAGCTAAGACAGTGTTTCCCAAACTTGGCTATTTTAAGATGCATGGACTTCAACTCCCAGAATTCCCCAGCCAGTATGCCTGGTTGAGGAATTCTGGGAGCTGAAGTCTATACATCTTCAAAGGGTCAAGTTTGGGAAACACTGAGCTAAGAGATGAGCGTGGGATGAAAGCCACAAGTGTTACTGCAGTGGTGAAATTCAATTTTTTTTTACTACCGGTTCTGTGGGCATGGCTTGGTGGGTGTGGCAGGGGAAGGATACTTCAAAATCCCCATTCCCACCCCACTCCAGGGGAAGGACATTGCAAAATCTCCATTCCCACCCCACTCCAGGGGAAGGATACTGCAAAATCCCCATTCCCACCCCACTCCAGGGGAAGGATATTGCAAAAACCTCCATTCCCACCCCACTCCAGGGGAAGGATACTGCAAAATCTCCATTCCCATCCCACTCCAGGGGCAGGATATTGCAAAATCTTCATTCCCACCCCACTCCTGGGGGAAGGATATTGCAAACTCTACATTCCCACCCCACTCCAGGGGCAGAATATTGCAAAATCTCCATTCCCTCCTCACTCCAGGGGAAGGATATTGCAAAATCCCCATTCCCCGCCCCACTCTGGGGGCCAGCCAGAGGTGGCATTGGCCAGTTCTCTGAACTACTCAAAATTTCTGCTACCGGTTCTCCAGAACCTGTCAGAACCTGCTGGATTTCACTCCTGGGTTACTGGAATGTAACTTGTAGCCCTTGAAGGAAGTTTCTAGTGGAGGAGACTCCATGTGACCTGACTGTCTCAGGAACCGTTTGGAAATGTCTTTGGGAAAAGTGTCCTTCCAAGTCATAAAACGAGCCAAGTCAACTCATTTTATTTTGGAAAACAGCCTTGAAAAAAGAAATCTTTTGCACACAAGCTAGGGGTAAGTTTATCTTCTGAGCTGGTCCAACACAGAGGAGATGGAAGCCAACCAGTAGTGGGTTTCATTTACCTTTGCTACCGGTTCACTATTGGGAGCGCCCATAACTTCTGCATATGCACAGAGCATCCGTGATGACATCCAGGTGAGTGGGCGGAGCCTCCCACCACTGCCGCTACCTAGAATGCCTAGAATTCTACCTAGAATGCTAGCAAATATTGGAAAAAGGCTTTCCAAAAAAAATTGGGTCCAAAAGCGAGATCAGGTTGAATCATAGACAGCGCATTATTGTTTTCATGCAGGGAAGCGTTTAAAACTGGGAAGCATTCTTAGGAAATAGGAACAGATGGGGTTTATGTATTATGGATTAAAAGTGCAGGAACCCTCATGCTTATCCTATTGTCTTCCGAGATCTTCCAAAGACTGCCAAGCAAGGCAAAAAATTATGTTGCCCTTCATGAATTAATTCATGTCCTACTTGATGAAGTAGCAAAATAATTAGTGAGAAAACTAACCTAGCTTTAGCCAACAGGCTTCATTTATTACTGCTACTATTATTTTTTTAATTGTCTTCCCATTTTCTCCCTCTTCGTTGCCTGTAATAACTGTATTAGCTGTTCGGCTGATGTAATGAATAATAGCAGCGAGGCCTCTTTCAGGAAATCGATCGTTCCCAATATTTGCACATTTAGGTGAAACCTTCCTCCTTTGCGATCTTGCTAGAAATGGATATGAAAAGGGGAAGGCGGAAAGGAGGGAGGGAGGGAAGGAAGGAGAGAAAGAAAGAGGAGAAGGAGGAGAAAAAGAAAAGAGGGAGGGACGGAGGGAGGGAGGAGAGAAAAGAAAGGAGGAATGAAGGGAGGAGAGGAATGAGGGAGAGAGGGAGGGAAGGAAGAAGAGAAAGAGAGGAGAGGGAGGAGGAAGGGAGGGAGGAGAAAAAGGAAAGAGGGAGGGAGGGAGCAGAGAAAAGAAAGGAGGAATGAAGGGAGGAGAGGAATGAGGAAGGGTGGGAGGAGGAAGGAAGGAGAGAAAAGAGGGAGGAGACAAAGGAAAGAGGAAGGAAGGGAGGGAGAGAGGGAGGGCGGGAGGAGAAAAAAGAAAGGAGGAATGAAGGGAGGAGAGGAATGAGGGAGGGTGGGAAGAGGAAGGAAGGAAGGAAGGAAGGAAGGAAGGAAGGAAGGAAGGAAGGAAGGAAGGAAGGAAGGAAGGAAGGCTCTTCAGAATTACCTAACTTGTCAGGCTAAAATGCAGTTGGGTTACTTGAGGTTCAGTATGTCCTGAGAATCCTTGGATACTGTCTGCCTTGGTCCCTCTCCTTCATGCCACACAGGACTTTTGCCACCGGCTAAGGGCACCCCGGATGTTGAAGGGGTGAGACTTCTACACATGTCCGCTTCTCCTCTCCAGTATAACGTCAGTCATTTGCAACACCCCCTCCCCCAACTCTATAGCGATGATGCTGACATACGATGCTCCATGTGCCACATTGAGTTGCTTTAAATGCCAACAGTTGGCACATGTTGGGGAAGGAGAGAATCAGGATGAGGGAAGGCGGGAGGAGAATTTAACTCTTTGAAGTCCTGATCCAAACAATTACTTCCGCTAAATTTGTTCTCAATCTTGGGAGGGAAGTTTCTACTGAGACCTCAGGTTAAAGAGAGAGGGGGGGAGGGAGGGAGGGAGGGAGGATGGTGTAAGATCCTTTTCGGAAGGAAAATGCTGAGATTCTATCTCCTTCCTTCCTTCCTTCCTTCCTTCCTTCCTTCCTTCCTTCCTCCCTCCCTCCCTCCCTCCCACCCTTCCTTTTCCCTCCCTCCCTTCCCCTCTCTCTCCTTCCCTTCCCTTCCTCCCTCCCTTCCTTTCTTCCTCCCATCCTCCCTCTCCCCATCTCTTTCCCCCTTCCTTCCTTCCTCCACCCTCCCTCCCTCCCTCCCTCCTTCCTTCCTCCCTTTCTCCTTCCCTTCCCTTTCTCTCCTCCCTCCCTCCCTTCTTTCTTTCTTTTCTTCCTCCCTCCCTCCCTCCCTCCCTCCCTCCTTCTCTACTTTTCTGAAAATATTTTGTGTTTTTTCATTCAAGGGGATAATCTACCATTCCCTATTCTACTATTTCAATACCCTTAAAGCCACGACACCATTTGTTCTCCAAGTTCACCAACATTTTCTTTCCCTATGAAAAAAATAAAGGCTTCTATCTTTCCACCCGATTCTCAAGTAGCTTGAAATTTTCTTCCTAATTTCTCTGGATGGAGCTTTGGAGCTGACGGATGCTAGGAGCAGCACCAAGGGCTCCTTCTGCTGTTTTCTCTGACCCACCTTTCCATCCTTTGGAAGCCTCCTGGGCTTCCCACGGTCCCCAGGACCCTTGGGGCAAAATCTTTGGGATGAAGAGTAGCACATCACTTATTTATGTTTTCAGCGTATATAATTTTTACCTTTTTTATGGTAGTAAGACCCCTTAAGGCAGTGCTGGCTGGGGAATTCTGGGAGTTAAAGTCCACCCATCTTCAAGCTACCAAGGTTGAGAAACACTGCCTTAAGGTAAGCTGGGTGGCCTATAAATTAAATCAGTTAATCAATCAATCACATGGCTGCAATCCTTAGAAAGCAGGTTAAGAATGGATGCCGGGATGCTCTCACCCACTCCCATCCAGACAACCTTGCCAGCTTATGTTAAACGAGGTCAAGGGACACCACGCCGTCCCTGCCCACTTCACCTAATCCCCCTTCTCCTTCACCAACAAGTCTGCAACCCAAGACTTTTCCTGCAAGCCAAAGAAGAAAAGGCAGGACAGTTTTTCTGGCTGCGTGAACTGGCTGCTTCCCACCACGTTTTTTCCGCAGCATGCCACGCTAAGGAGGGTGGGTGGGTGGGAAGACATTCTACGGAAATGTGGAGGCAGTTGGTAGGCATGGTGTTTTCACTCCTAGCAGCAATCACAACCTGTTTGCAAAAAAGAAGAGCTGGTGGGGAGGGGGGGAGGGGGAGAGGACCCCACCCACCTTTTTCCTGTTTTCCCTCCAAAGGTAATCTGAGCTGTCACAAGATTGACAGCACAGCCATCTGTTTGACGGGAGAAATCCTCTTTCCTGGTGTGAGAAGAGCTGCAGATTGGGCTTCATCCCCCTCCCACCCCTCAGCCATTTGTGTGTGTGTGTGTGGGATTCGTGCCCGAAGAAGATCTCAAACCCAACATTTCTGGTGTCTTTTTCATTATTAAACATGAGACTCAGTCAACTGACCATTTAAAAATGTGACACAAATACGATTGACTGGTGCTAATGGTTGATAAGGGTTGCTGCCAGCGTCCTAGGTATCAACCAAGTACCTTCTTAAGATGTACGATGTTCCAAGTAGCGCAGTTTTTTGCAGTTCCGCTGGTGTTATTGCCGGAAGCTGCAATTTGTTGATGTACCTTATAAAATTCTTAGACATGGTACTAAGTGCCCCAATGACAATGGGTATCACGGTTACATGTTTCATCCATAGCCATGTAGTTTCGATGGCCAGGTCGCGATATTTCATGATTTTTTCCAGTTCTTTTTCTTCGACTCTGGCATCTCCTGGTACAGCGATATCAATAAATTGTACATTTCGGTTTTCGACAACTGTGATATCTGGCGTGTTGTGTTCCAAGTGACGATCCGTCTGTATTCAAAAATCCCACAAGATCTTCACCTTCTCATTTTCTATAACTTTTTCCACTTTATGTTCCCATGACTTTTTGGATACAGATAAGTCGTAGTTTTTACATAATGACCAGCAACTCGGTAGTGTCTAGCTTTGTAATTCAGATTTGCAAGATTCTGTTAAGGTAGCCTTATAATAAAGTGAAATTAGCTCTTCGGGATGTTTCCTGTCTGGTCTACATAGGAAGATTGACATCAGTCTTGCAAGTCTAAAAATACAAATCTCCCATCGTTTCCTTTACAATCTGGGGCCCAAACATTGGGCGCTATCTAACAAAATGAAATTCAATGGTGAAAAAAGTAAGATTCTACATTTAGGCAAGTAAAACAAAATGCACAGGTACAGTATAAATGGTACCTTGCTCAGTAGTAGTAATTGTGAGAGGGGTCTTGGAGTCTTAGTGGACAACCATTTAGATAGGAGCCAGCTGTATGCAACAGATGTCAAAAAAGCCAACATGGTTCTAGGCTGCATAAACAGAGGGAGAGAATCAAAATCATGCGAAGTGTTAATACTGCTTTATAATGCCTTGGTAAGGCCACACTTGGAATACGGCATTCAGTTTTGGTCGCCACGATGTAAAAAAGATGTGGAGACTCTAGAAAGAGTGCAGAGAAGAGCAACAAGGATGATTAGGGGCAGTGGTGAAATTCAATTTTTTTTTGGTACCGGTTCTGTGGGTGTGGCTTGGTAGGCATGGCTTGGTGGGCATGGCAGGGGAAGGATACTGCAAAATCTCCATTCCCACCCAACTCCTGGGGAAGGATACTGCAAAATCTCCATTCACACCCCACTCTAGGGGGAAGGATATTTGGAAATATCCATTCACACCCCACTCTGGGGCCAGCCAGAGGTGGTATTTACCAGTTCTCTGAACTACTCAAAATTTCCGCTACCAGTTCTCTGGAACCTATCAGAACCTGTTGAATTTCACTCCTGATTAGGGGACTGGAGGCTAAAACATACAATGATTGGTTGCAGGAACTGGGTACGTCTAGTTTAATGAAAAGAAGGACTAGGGGAGACATGATAGCAGCGTTCCAATATCTCAGGGACTGCCACAAAGAAGAGGGAGTCAAACTCTTCTCCAAAGCACCTGAGGGCAGGACAAGAAGCAATGGATGGAAACTCATCAAGGAGAGAAGCAACTTAGAACTAAGGAGAAATTTGCTGACAATGAGAACAATTAACCAGTGGAACAACTTGCCTCCAGAAGTTGGAAATGCTCAAACATCTTACTTCATTTTATGGTTTGCAACTGCTACTGCTGCTGACTTCATTCATCTGCTCTTTCTTCTAAATTATCCTTCATCTTTTTCTGCCCTCTTCAGTTACTCACTCATATGGTTTCCCATCTGATAGAATACCCATTTGATTTCTTTTAACAATAATGCTAAAAATCTCTCTGTCAAACTCCCCGACTAAATTCTGAAGTCTAATCTTTTAATGAAGCTTTTTTTGTGAAATAGCTCCGCTCTTTGGGCTGTCATTAGTGAGGGTAAGAGACCCTGGGCTTCCCTCGCAAATGATGGCTTATTTGCTCACGGCACGCTCCGTAATTGCATATTTTGCTTCGGGAAGGGTGAACAAGATCCAAAATCAGTGTCTAGTTTGTCTCAAGGTATTGAACGCCAAAAGCACCACGCTAAGATTTCGGAGGCTGTTCTTCAGATGAGACATTCCGAATAGCTTCAGGCAATTCCTTTGAATAAATCAGCTTTATAAAGTTAAAAGAGACCAGTCCTTTAAGAGTGATGGAATGGATGTATATGGAGGCTAGGGGGGCAGACTAGTTAATATGCTAGACCAAGAACAGGAAAACAAGTCTTCCACCCCCTAACCCTAACCCTAACCCTAACCCTAACCCTAACCCTAACCCTAGTCCCAACCCTAACCCCAACCCCAACCCCAACCCTAACCATAAACCCAACTGTAACCGTAACTGTAACCGTAACCCTAGTCCCAGTCCCAGTCCTAACCCTAACTGTAACTCTAGTCCCAACCCTAACTGTAACCCTAGTCCCAATCCCAATCCCAATCCCAATCCCAACCCTAACCCCAACTCCAACTCCAACCCCAACCCCAACCCCAACCCAACCCAACCCAACCCAACCCAACCCCAACCCTAACCCTAGTCCCAGCCCCAGTCCTAACCCTAACTATAACCCTAGTCCCAACTCTAACCCTAACCCTAGCCCCAGTCTAACTCTAACTCTAACTCTAACCCTAATCCTAACCCTGCTTCCAAACAAGAACAGACAGAGGGGTCTCGAATATGGCTCAGAGGATCCTCTCTGGTTTGAGTTTGTAATATTTCCATAGGTGCCCATCTTCAACTATTCCCTGGGGATGAGCAAATAAAATCTTTTAAGTGGTATTTCTCAACCTTGACAACTTTAAGATGGGTGGACTTCAACTCCCAGAAAGTCCCTGGATGTCTTTGTCACAATCCAGCCTATCTCACTGGCTTTCTCTGATTGGGGGAAATTGGAGGAAGGTATGTTCTTGAGCTTCTGGATCAGGGTTGGGTTCTACTTAGCTTTACTACTGGTTCTCAACGGGGCCACGGGCGCCCGCCAGCTTCGCTCACATGCATGCACAGAAGTGTTCCGATGACATCGGAGTCGGTGGGTGGAGCCTCTCTCCGGTTTTACTACCGGTTCTATAGAACCATTCTGAACCGGGGGCAACCCACCACTGTTCTGGATGGCAGAATATAACTCTTAACAAATATGTGGATAAATTTCCTCCGTGGTTTATTTTCTAGCTTGGGAAATGAATCGGATGGAAGAGTTCATCATCATCTAGCTTGGTTGACCTCCATAACTGTAAGTTCAGTTATTTCTGGGAGTTGAATGTAATATTAATTATCTGGCCTGGTTTTTGAAAAATAAGAGTTTTATTCCTACATATGGCGAAACTAAACCCAGGAAGTAGGGAAAACTCACATGCGTGGTGAGAGTTCATATGGGTTACTGTGTGAAGATTCTTTCTGTCTGGTTGTAGTGTTTTATTCGCACAAACGAGTACACCAAAGGGAACCTCAATGGAACTATTTTCATCGCTTCTTAAAATAGGAACTATCTTAATTGTAGCTGGCCTTTGAACAGCAGTTCATCAATGCACAAGTCACTTGTAGATTGGGGGAAGGGGAGGAGAAATAACTTCACAAAGCTGCAAACCAGATCAAAGCACTTATGATCCAAGATGTCAACAGACTCTTAGTTAAACCCGAGTAAATACAACAACAGAAACATGTGGCAAAAACAACAAAGAATCTTGCGGCACCTTGAAGATAGGGGATTGTATTTTGCAGAAGCTTAGCCTATATAAAAATGAGCCTTTTGATACCGCAAGACCCCGCTGTTGACATTGCCGTCTATTAACATGGCTTTGAAAAGCTCTCAAAAGGAGCAGAAGTTACAACAATGGATTTTTAATGGGAAGAAAGCCACGCAGCTTGAATTTTACGCCCCGGTTATAAAAAGGCATTGATAAATCGAGGAAATCCAGAGAAGGCTACCGGGTGGGAGAAAGAACTGGAAATCAGGTCCTGTGAGGAATGGTGAAAAGATCTGGGTAGGTTCCGCTTGTAGAAGAGAAACGTAAGCAAGGACGAGATGACTATTTTGAAAGATCTGATGGTTTATCATACTGTAGAGCAGTGATGGCGAAGCTTTTTGGCACCGAGTGCCAAAAAGGTCACACAGAAATGTCACACGCATGTTCGTCAGGGCTGCGCTCCAGAAAAGTCAAACTTCTGTGTTCTAGCGCACATGCGCACCCAAGCACAGGCCAGTTTTTGGCACTGCCACACATGTGAAGGGATCGTGCTCTGGAAATGCCAAACTTCCGGGTTCTAGCATGCATGTGTACCCAACGATCAGCTGTCCAGTGCGCATGCACAGGCCGGTTTTTGGCACTGCCACGCATGCAAAGGACAGCTGATTGTCATTTGCGCATGTGTGCCAGAAACCCAGAAGACAAACAGGCAAGGCTGCATATACCGGGAGACATGGCTTTGCGTGCTACTTTGAGCACATGTGCCATAGGTTCGCCATCACAACTGTAGAGGGCTTGGACTTCTCGCTTACTCCAGAGACTAAGACCAGAACTCATGGTGGTGAAACCTCAAGGATGGAGATACGGGTGAGACATGAAGAAGAACAATAAGAACTGTCAACCAACTTACCACATGGAATGGTTTCTTCATCTTCACCAAAGGTTTTTAAACACAGCTTGGATAGTCCTCTACTGGGGATAGTGCAGTGAATCTGGCAGCGAGCAGGGTGTTGGACTTGGTGATTTCTTGGGTCCTTTTGATTCTAGGATTCTGTGATCGATTCTATGATCCTATGATTGATTCTATGGTTGAGTCTATGTTCTTATAATTGATTCTATGGTTGAGTCTATGATTCTATGGTTGAGTCTATGATCTTATAATTGATTCTATGGTTGAGTCTATGATTCTATGATTGAGTCTATGACCCTATGACTGATTCTATGCTTCTGTGATTCCTTCTGTGATTTATTTATTTATTATTTATTATTTATTTATTATATTTCTATACCGCCTTTCTCCCGTAGGACTCAAGGCGGTGTATAGTCAAGAAAAATATAGACACAGAAAAATATAGACACAATAGATTTATTCTATGATTCTGTTATTCACTGTATGGTTCCATTATTCCTTCTAGATTCTACTATTTTACTAGGAGCTTAAGGAGAGATTTTTTTTTTCCAGCCAAGAAAGGCATATTTGTTCCAAGATGTGGCAGCCTTTAACTCCAATGAATGTCCTTCATTTCCTGGAACAGTTCCACCAGAGGTCAGACCTGCAGGTGTGCAATGCACTCAGGGGGCCGAGTTCTTTCTATTAGGTATCTTAATATGGAATTGAACTTCTGGCTTTCATCGCCTACTTACAGAAAATGTAACAGCCACGGAATGCTTTTACGCTTCTGGCAACAGTGGGGTCAAAATGATCTGCCCTGCAATCAGAGATGAATTACCAAAAAAAAAAAAAAAAAAAAAGGAAAGAAAGAGGGATTTGTAATGCCCTCCTCGCTTCCCTGGTTTATTGCAAGAAGATGAACTCGAGATAGAGATAACACAATAAGGAGCTGTTTCCGAACAAGAACATACAGAGAGTTCTTGAATACGGCTCGGAGGATCCTATCTGATTTGGGTCTGTAACATTTCCATAGACGCCCATCCTCAAATCTTCCCTGAGATGAGGAAAGAAAATCTTTAAAGCAGCGTTTCTCAACCTGGGCAACTTTAAGATGTGTGAACTTCAACTCCCAGAATTCCTCAGTCAACCATGCCGGCTGGGGAATTCTGGAAGTCCAAGTCCCACCCATTTTAAAACTGCCAAGGTTGAGAACTTTTGCTTTCAAGTACCAAGGATCTCAATTAAGAAAAGATTTCCCTATCAGTAGTGTCTGACTCTAAGGTGTGTGTTTGATGTTCGTCTCTGTTTCTTGGCCGAGGGAGCCGGCATTGTCCGAAGACAATTTCAGCGGTCATGTGATCACCAAAGACTCACAGAATGCCGTTTCCTTCCCACCAAAGTGGCACCTATTCATCTATTCGCATTTGCATGTTTTGAATTGCTAGGTTGGCAGAAGCTGGAGCAAAGATACGGGAGCTCACCCCATCTCATGCAGCGCTCGGGTCTCCAATCTGAGCTGTCAGCTTTCCAATTGAAAAGTTCAACATCTTTAACTGATGAGCATTGCGGCGTTCAATTAAAAGTGGCAATTAAAAAGGCAAGCATGGCTATATTTCCTTGAAGACAATGTGCATTAAACCACTAGCAGATTAGAAACAACATGAAAAAAAACATCTTATTCTAAAGGTTTCAAGCAGAGGCAAAGAATAAGACTAAACCCAGAAACCTTCAGCATCGACAAAATGTTATCAACCACCAAACCAGGAGCTCAGCCCTTATGTGAATTCAAAGAGCTACATCTAAGGTCCAGGGGTGAAATTAAAAAATTTTTCCCTATTGGTTCTGTGGGCATGGCTTGGTGGGTGTGGCAGGGGAAGGATACTGCAAAATCTCCATTCCCACCCCACTCTGGGGCCAGGCAGAGGTGGTATTTGCCGGTTCTCCAAACTACTCAAAATTTCCGCTACTGGTTCTCCAGAACCTGTTAGAACCTGCTGGATTTCACCCCTGCTAAGGTCCCAAAACAAAGGGGGAATGATCATAAGGTTAGAGTATGAAAGGAGTGTTGGTGCATTTCCCATGTCCCCTTTTGTTCATTGAGAAATGTGTCTCCAAATAAATATTTTAGAAAATCTGCTATTTGTTTGTAGGCTTTGTCTTAGACATCTAGGTATCTATTTCTTTCTTTGGGAAAGAATTTAAACCAGACCGTATCAGAAAGGGGAATGAAATAGAAATGTCAAAGTGGGAAAAGGAAGAGGGATTTGGAGAAAGAGAACAGGTTAATTCCTTTATAGCAAGGTGCTAATTATGTCCTCTTTCCACGAAGCTCCAAAAGGTGGACCAAAGCTTCACCAGGAATAGGAGCAAGCAAGAGATGGTTCTGTTTTTCTTCCATCTGACCTCTTAATTCATCTCGCTGGCTTCTCTGGAAATAGCTTTGCACAGACATCTCTTTGATTCAGGGGTGGGCTTCCAAAATTTTAGCAAGGAGTTCTCTGCCCAGTTGCTGGGTGGGCGTGGTCATGGTGGGCGTAGCCTGGTCAGCCTCCTGCACCACAGCGAGGGGGGGGGCATTTTTACCTTCCCTGGGCTCCGGAGGCCTTTTTTGAGCCTCCGGGAGGGTGAAAATGGCCTCCCCAGGCTCCGGAGGCCCTCTGGAGGCCTTCTCGAACTTCCAGTAGGCCCGTTTTTTCACCTTCCCCGAGCCTCCATGCATGCCCTGCACTTACCTGCATCCAAAACAGGCCGCATGGGGACTCCTGGGAGGGGAGGGGTGGGTAGACCCAGCCAGGAGTGGGATTTGGGGGTTCTCTGAACGGTACAGAATTTTAGCTAGAGGTTCTCCCGAACCCCTGCGAACCCCGAGCAGTCCACTCCTGGCTTTGATTCTGTCCTAACCCATCCTTCTCCTTTCAAATGATTCCCAATGCACAATGCTTCTTCTCCATTCCACCCTTCTCTTGATCGATTGCTCTTGGTATTTTCTCTGGATTAGTGCAAGAACCAAGGAAAGGGGTGGAGAGAAGCCAGTTGCAGGAGGGGGTCGTCGTTGCCCTTCCCCTGCCCGTTTTTCCACCCTTAAAAACCTTCCTCCCTTTGATGTCTACCGAGGCAAAATGTGAGGGATGGTCCCATCACCCCGATTTGGGCCCCCAGGAGGACTATGATCAGGAGAAAGACGGTGCTATCCATAACTATTTAGTCCTGTTTTTTTTTTTTCCAAAGCTCTTCACCCAAGCATTTTCAGATGCTTCCTCTGTCAGGGATCATTTAGCCTGGGGGGGGGGGGGCTGTGATGCAGCCGAACAGCTGGTCCTGTAATTGGAATTTAGGTGTTTAATCTCACGGTGACAATTCATAATAGAAGCAACTTCCTTAATGCTGAGAGATGAAGGGGTGTCTATCTGCACGGCTCCAAAAAAATGGAAAACGAAGAGAGGAAACTCAGATAAATCACAAGGAGCGAGGGTCTCGTTCATTTTAAGGTATGGAAAAAAAAGAAGGGCATTGGGATATTTCTTTTGGGGGGGAGCAGATGATCTTCTACCTGATTTTCTCAGGGCTGGGGTCCTTCTCATGTGGCCTTCGCTGGGCCTGGGTCCTGTAGAGAAGCAGGGAGATGACCTTGAGAGAAACAGACAAGAGGGCTGAAAGATTTCTCATCTCCTAGGAAACAAGATTATATTTGGAAGACGTACAGGTGTGGGTTCCTGTCTATGGAGATTCTCCATCATCCAGGTCCTGGTTGTCCCAAAGGTGCTTTTTCAAGAGGCAACTGGACTTTCTGCTTTTTCTTTGAAAACCTTTCGCTTCTCATCCAAAAAGCTTCTTTGAAGAGAAAAACGTCTTCAAAGAAAAACCAGAAAGGTAGGTCCCTTCCTGATTTACTGGGATCTAAGAAGGATTAAGTACGTAAGAAGTACCTAAGAAGGGACGTGGTGGCTCAGGGGCTAAGACGCTGAGCTTGTCGATCGAAAGGTCGGCAGTTCAGCGGTTCGAATCCCCAGTGCCACATAACGGGGTGAGCTCCTGTGACTTGTCCCAGCTTCTGCCAACCTAGCAGTTCGAAAGCCCGTAAAAAATGCAAGTAGAAAAATAGGGACCACCTTTGGTGGGAAGGGAACAGCGTTCCGTGCGCCTTTGGCGTTGAGTCATGACGGCCACATGACCACAGAGACGTCTTCGGACAGCGCTGGCTCTTCGGCTTTGAAACGGAGATGAGCACTGCCCCCTAGAGTTGGGAATGACTAGCACATATGTGCGAGGGGAACCTTTACCTACCTAAGAAGGATTGGGACCAGCCCTTTGGGGTTGATCAGGAAGCAGACCCTATAGCAGTGTTTCTCAACCTTGGAAGCTTGAAGATGGGTGGACTTCAACTCCCAGAATCCCCCAGCCAGCGCTGCCCTATAGGAAAACTAGATCTATAATCTATAGTACAGGGAGGCCTTGACGAATGAACCAATTGTTTTACAATTGTTCAGAGTTATAATGATGCTGAACAAAGTGACTTATGACCGGTCCTTGAACTTACGACTGTCGCAGCATCAGGTGTTTGGCAACTGCCATTCGCAACGTTCCTAGCAGGCTCCTAATGAAGGGGAAGCCAGATTCACTTTTATGACCATGACGATTTGCTTACGGATTGTGACAAAAAAAAAAAAAGGCTGTAAAATGGTGTGTGACTCACACAGTGACTGCATTACTTTGCGATAGATTTTATTTATTTATTTATTTATATGCCGCCCTTCTCTGGAGACTCAGGGCGGCTTACAATGCATTAAGAATAGCCTTCATTCTTTTGTATATTTTATACAAAGTCAGCTTATTGCCCCCACAATCCGGGTCCTCAATTTACCTACCTTAGAAAGGATGGAAGGCTGAGTCAACCTTGAGCCTGGTGAGAATTGAACTCCCAGTAATTGCAGGCAGTTGATGTTAATAACAGTGCTTTAGTCTGCTGAGCTACCAGGGCTCCTAAATTCTGGTCCCAACGGTTGTCGTAAATCAAGAATTACCTGTAACAGAAGCTTGTAAACCTGATGGTGCTACGCTTCCCCTCCCTTTGATGTCCTAGTGAATATCCCAGTCCAGATCTTGCTAGAGATCAGCAATTTCTTTGTTTATGGTCAGCACTTCACACTTCTGCTAATTATCCCCAGATATTATTCATTATGTGTGTCTCATAAAAGCCAGCACTCAGCATCTAAGGCTCTTAATTTCTCTGCAATCCACCAACTCTGTGTTGCTTCTTTTTTAAACTGTCCAAGGAGAACGGAACAAGTTCTACTTCCCCACCCTTTCGCCCAACAGCCCCGGAAGGTCCCCTGGATAGTTTAAAGCCAGTCGGTATCACGTAGCCCAATACCACAGGGACATTACTTGGGAACAAGTTGAAAGAGGAGGAGGAGGAGATGCTATAGGACTGTGATGGTGAACCCATGGCACGCGTGCCTCTCTGTGGGCACATGCACCATCGCCAGCTGCTTTTCTGGTTTCCGGCGGGTGACCACCTGGTCATGCTGGAGCGCCAGAATCCCGAAGACAACTGGCCGGTGTGCATGCATGCACCGGAAACCCAAACACCAGGTGGCCGGCGCACGCATGCACGTCAGCCAGCTGCAGGAGTGGGTTCCACTTACCTTTACTACCGGTTTGCAGCGGAAGCGTGCGTGCTTGTTTCGCTTGTGCGCACACGCACTCTTCTGCACATGCATAGAAGCTTCTGCGCATGCACAGATCACCCATGAATGATGTCGTGGTGGGTAGGCGGAGCCCCCCGCCGGTTTTACTACCGGTTCTATAGAACTGGACCAAACTGGGAGCAACCCACCACTGGCCAGCTGGTTTTTGTGTTTCCGGTACTCTGGCGCACATGTGCATTCTGGTTTGGGCACTCGATGCCGTAAAGGTTCGCCATCACTGCTAGAGGAGATTGTAGGAGATGGCCAGGCTGAGCCCAAGGGAGGGAGGGGTCAAACGTCACGAGTCCCTTTCCCCCCCTTAAGAGATCTAAATCCATCCCGTCTTGACTTCCTTCTACTCTTATCTCCCACTAATTTCCCTTGGCTGTTAGTAGTTCAGATTCTTGTAGAGAACTCACAATAAATCTTTACACCTATCTGAACTGCCTGGATCTCCTGATTTTCCAGGTGCTTGACAGAGTTGCTTTTTAGACGGCTGAAAGAAAGGTGGACAACAGACCTGATGAATCAGCCAAGCTTGACGGCTAAAGGCCATAGTAAAATGAGTGGAACTGAATGAATGGAGCAACAGAAGGGTATTTCCAAGATCATCTCGGAATGGAAGATTTGCTCTATAACAGAACTAGGTGGAACTCAAGCTTTTGAATGCCCCATGATGCCATGAGTCACTTAGACCTCCATCCCTGGAAGAAAGTCCTGTAGCCAAATTCACCAAAAACCCAGGAGGCTAGAAGGGAAGACGGCCACCACAAGGAGGAGGTCAACCAAGCTCCTCTTCATTTCAGAGTTTGCCATCAATCCGAAAGAAGATGAGGGCACTTAACAAGCAAATCTCTCATCTGCTTCTAACAGGCTTTCAGCATAAGGCTCGCTGACAGCTAAGCTCTGGATCCACTTAAAAGATCAGATGGAGGCGAAACTGGTGCTGGAGAGAGAGGTGGACATGGCTCTCGCTATCATTTCCATCTGGGCTTGGTGCCAACAGGCAGCAGCAAAGAAGATCTTTGTTGCCAGCTGTGGCAGCCTTGTTACTCCTCCTCCACTCTCCTTCCTGAGACGGGGATGGCAAATAGCAAGGATTCCCATCTCGTGTTTATTTGCACATTATGGGCATTTTACGTTTAGGTGGTTGGAGAGTTTAGTTGGTCTGCTTTCCAAAACAATTTTCAAGCTCCCTGCTAGGATTGAACAGCATTTATGGCCTTTTCACCAGATCAGCTCTAGGATTGTCTTCAAGTTTCTTTCCACGTTGATTCGCCCCTCCAAACCCAACTAGGAGAAACTGAGCCTGGTCATCTATCTGATGCCATTCCCTCTCCTATGTTGTGTGTGCTCCCATCCAGGGACTGGAAAAAAAATGTAGAAGACACAGTGGTAAGGCACCAAAAGTGGTTAAGGAAGTAAGACTCAGAGGGAGAAGTATGCTAGCATTTCATCACAAGAAGATTTAACCTGGCCTAAATCTTCTCCCCTTTTTAAATGTAAATTTTAATTTGTTTTAAATTATGGGGTATTTTAAATTCAGCCAAATTATTTAATTCATTTTTAACTTGTTTTAAACTTTTGTATTTATGTGTTTTATCTTGTGGCTGTTCACCGCCCTGAGTCCTTCGGGAGAAGGGCGGTATAGAAATTTAATAAAATAAAATAAAAATAAAAGAGAGGACATTCTACAATGAACCTTCTGTTCCAAAATGACATAAGGATCATCTCGGAGGGAGCAAGCGAATCTAGATTTTGCAGAGTCTACATCTTACAGATATTTATTGAGAACTCACCTCCCACCGCTCAATAGTTGAGAAAAATTACACAACATTCAAGAAGCTCCCACTAACAGTCCTGAATTAATCCTCCTTTGAATGTGACAGGAATTGTTCTTATGTGGTTGTCCACCCCCTCTCAAGCACAGCCACAGCCAAGAAATGGCTCTGTCTACCACCATGCAAAAATATCTACCAATCATCCGGCAGAACTTCCTAATTTAACATAGTCACACAATTGGAAATCTATCCATGACAATTCAGCACTGGACTGAACTGCACAGTTTGCTTAAAGAGGAGGGGGGGGGATCCCATGTTGCCTAGAATGAGCCAACATGCTTTGATTTCTAACTCTGTGACTGTGTGTTGCACGAACCTTGCTCGCTTGGTTATTTCATGGTTCAACATATTGTATTGTGCAAACCCAGAAAAAAAATGGGTTTAAGACAACAATCAGGTTCAGCATCCTGTCAACACGGAGCCAGTCCTCCCCAGTACTGCAACATGGGTTTTATCAACCATCTCTCTGTTTTCCCAGTTCCACATAACCAATTCATTCGTCACTGAAAGCATAGAGCATCGTCTTGCCATCTGCGATGGGCGAAGATCATGTCAGAAGCTTGTTCTTGAATAGCTCAGGTCATGCAAGAAGAGAGAAACTGAAATAACACCAAGGAGCATGAAAATGGGGGAAATATGTTCAAAATGAAAAGAAATACTGGTGGGTTGTTTTTTTTGTTTTTGTTTTTTGGAAGGCTTTTGTATCGCATTGCACATGTCCCCCAGGGCAGTGTCTCTGAACCTCAGCAAGTTTAAGCTTTCTGGCTGGGGAATTTTGTGAGTTGGAGTCCACACATGTTAAAGTTGCTGAAGTTGAGAAACACTGCCCAAGGGCACTTCTTCTAGCGCAAATGCCCAGCGTGACACATTCTTCTCGACCTCACCTGTGAAAGCCTTTGCAGCAAAAGCAACCTTGCAATTGAGAAGGTTTGGAGTTTTGTGGATGTCAACCAAGTGCATGTGGCTTGGCGGTAGCAAGCCGGGAAAATAATTAAATTCATGTCATGCTCAAATGTCTTCTATAATACTGAATGTCCAGGAATGAGCAAAAGACCACAGTGAAAATCATCTGTGCGAAACCCATGGCGGAATCAATTACAGACCAAGGGGAGACATGATCGGGCAAGTTACATCAAATAGATTATTGGTGAGAAAGAAAGGAAGGAAGGAAAGAAGGAAGGAAGGAAGGAAGAAGGAAGGAAGGTAGGTAGGAAGGAAGGAAAGAAGATAGGAAGAAAGGAAGGAGAAGGAAGGAGGAGGAAGGAAGGAGGGAGGAGGAAGATAGGTAGGAAGGAAGGAAGGAAGGAGAAGGAAGGAGGAAGGAAGGAGAAGGAAGGAAGGAAGGAAGGAAGGAAGGAGAAGGAAGGAAGGAAGGAAGGAAGGAAGGAAGGAAGGAAGGAAGGAAGGAAGGAAGGAAGGCATCGCCTTTCTTTGCTCTTTACAAAAGCAAATTACTTACGAAGGAAAGTAGGAAAATACTGAATGCCAACTCCTTGTCCTTCCTTCAACAAATCCCACTTAGAGCAACATTTGCAATCCTCTTGATTATTAACCTATTTCTTCTAGGCAAGAAATGAAGGACTAAAGACCCCTCTATGAAAACGATGGACGGCTGCGGTGGCATAAAAAGAGGGCTGTTTAATCATTCCTCTGCAGACCAGGAGAGACCTTTAGATCACCCACAAGTGATCCAGACACTCTTTCAAGTCAATAGACTTTTCGTCATCATCTTCTCAGCCCGAGAACTAGAGATTTTTTTCCCTCACTGTTAATTTCAGTGGGTCCTCTAACGAACTCTCCATCGTCAACATTTGGGGATCCATCATCAAATGCTGTTTATCTATCACTTCTAAACCGATTCTTTGTATCGATTCTTGAATTGATTAGACCGGTTTAAAATATCATCTTTTTTGTTTTTCCCTCTCCTCCCAAACATACACGGATTTATAAAATCTTAAATAAAACAATTAATTTTCTGGATGTAGCTGGACCAATAAGGACACCTCAGAAAGTATTCTGTGCAGACAATAAGAACCTTCTCCTGAATCAACATGGTTTATTTTGTTATTTATTAGGGTTTTTTTTTTCAAGAAAAAAGAACAAGCCTTTAATTTGTAGGTTATCTGAGCCCTGTGGGGTGGATGAGCTTGTATTCCAGGCCGGGAAATTAAAGGTTTGGGCAACCTCTGCTCCACCTCATCACACATCACTGATTTTTCTATTACACTGTTTTTCAATGGTTTAGCATTTCTACCTTGCTGGAGGCATTAATTCTGAGAGAAACAGACCTAATGCAGTGGGAGCATACAGATGGGAAGGCTCTTTTTGCATCCACAATGTGCTTTGCTGCCAATAAAGCATCCTAGCTGACTTTCCTCCTTCTTCTTCTAAATTCTACTATTCCCTTTTGTTACATCCACAAACATCTCCTCTGCTTTCCACAATTCATTGTTCTTTTGTCAGAAATACACACACACACACACACACACACACACACACACACACAAGTGCAACACAGGGCAGATTGATTTATCACTACCTTAAAATATGAATAACGCCCTTTAAAAAAAAATAAACACAAGGTCAGTCTTCAGGGATAATAGACGGGATGTTGACTTGAAAAGAAGGAAAGGGGGAGCTTTCTCTTTCTGCCTTCATTGACATGAAGAAGTCAGAGGAGACCACGGGCTGGGGACTCCAACATTGCTACCTTCTGCCTTTCTAGGTCAGTCCTGCGTTCCCACCTCAGATACCAATCCTTTTATCAGGAACAGGATTGTTGTGTTTGGAGGGGCACGTGGAAATTCCCCACAAATCGCACCTGTGGGTGTGAAACTGACAACTGTGTACGTCCTTAGTGCAGATACGAAGTGGAAGCTATCAAACAGAGGAATGTCTTGAGTATGAGTTAGATGGAGATTGGACAATTGTGCAGCACTTCAGTACCATAGACAGCTCCTACTGAGTTCTCTTGGCAATCCTAATATCCCATTCCATCCCATCCCATCCCACTCCACTCCACTCCACTCCATTCCACTCTACTCCACTCCACTCCACTCCACTCCACTCCACTCCTGTCAGAGTGTTTACAGCATGACTACTATTTTGAGATAACCCAGGAGCAAAATACAGGATACAGAGGTTTTGTCATTACAAATAGTGGTTTATATACAAGTCATAAATATATACATACATGTGCTAAGCAAAGCCAGTCAAACAGTCTTCTGTATATAGATGCCTGTATATAAACCACTGTTTGTAATGACAAAACCTCCATGTACTGTATTTTGCTCCTGGGTTGTCTCACAATAGTAGTCACGCTGTAAACACTCTGACAACTCCACTCCACTCCATTCCAATTGTAATAATTCTAATTCTGATTCTGATTCTATTCTAATTTTATTGCAGCAGAAACTGATGCCAGTTGTGAGATAGATTTTCCGATTAGTCCTCTTCTACAAAATCGGTGCCCCGATTTTTTATAAGGCTCCCCCGTGTCTTTTTTCAGGGCAATGCAATGCAAACAGATGCAGTACGAAATAGCCAGTGGCTCAGGAATTATTTAGCCACTCTAAAATTGTTGGATTTTGGCAATGTTGAACTACCAACAACCATTACTTTGTTTAATCAGTGTGGGATCCCCCATATGCTGTGGTCATTCATAACAAGCCAGATTTGGTCCACTAGTATTGCCTGCATGAGAAAATATCTCCTTATTTTATTATCATTTAGATGGTCCTGTTTTAGTTTAGTTCATTGCCTTTACTTCGTCACAGGAGATTTCTTAAGACCCTTGGGGGTCACCATATAATATCTGATGAGCTGCAGCTCAGAGCTGCCCGACCATGAAAGTTTGTTTTAATCTACCTGCTGTTTTACTAAAATAAGCAATGGATCTCCACAGGGGTGCAACATAAACACAATACTCTATCTTATAAAATGGAGAGACTTACCAGGAATAGCAGTCTGGCCAAAGTCTTCTGTGTCAACAAGATTCCTGTAAAAGAACACAGAGATGCAGCAATAGGTAAATAAGTTTGCAGAAGAGCAAAATAACTCAGCTCAACCCAAACTTTTAGGAAATTTCCATACAACTCAACAATTACACCAAGGCTGTTCATAAGAGGCACTGGCTCGTAAACATTTATGGGGAAGGACAGACCTATCAATGTTATCTGTCTTGGTGGCGGTATAAAAACATCAGGAAAAGGCCAGGGGAGCAGGCTACCTAAGAAGAATTTCTGAGGAGTCACAATATGCCAGCCCTACAACCCCAAACTTCTGCTTGGAGACTTCCTTGTTCAATCACTGTAGGGTGGTAAGTTGATCAGTCCATCCATCCCAAAGGTGATTTTCCAAAAGGCAATTGGACTTTCTTGGGTTTTTCCTTGAAAACATTTCGCTTCTCATCCAAGAAGCTTCTGAACTGAAGAATGAAGACGTTTCTTGGATGAGAAGTGAAACATGTTCAAGGAAAAACATAGGAAAATCCACATGCCTTTTGAAAAAGCATCTTTTGGAGAACATTGGATGATTGAGAATCTCCATAGATCATCCATCCATCCATCCATCCATCCATCCATCCATCCATCTCAAGTGGGTTCCACCACCAGATACAATTGGACTATTTTGCTTGGAGCCTTCCTGCTACAAACATCATTTATCAACATCAGCTGATGTTGCTTATGATGCCGATTAGTACCCAAAGACAAAACAGGATGAGCCATCCTAAGAAAAGGGGGAAAGGTGGACATCCTGCTTCTTCCAAATTTTTGCTCCATTTATTCTTTGCTTTCCCACTCCATTTCCCCCTTCTAATCAATGAGTCTGATTCATGATCTGTGTCAAACACCAAGAAAGCTTACTACTTCACACGATATCCACCACCTCTGGACTACTCCATTTTAATCCTTTCTCCTGGTCAAAAAATTACCAGTTGCTGGAAGCAGAAGTTCATCTCCACTGACGAGAGGCATTTCTCCCCCAACCAGTTATTAATGGGGATTAGAAAAGATTCAAATATGGTTGGAAGAAATGACAGAGATTGGAACTCAAACCAGAATTATTTCTATTAGGAATTATAGAAGAAGATCTAAGTAAAGGGTTAACATATTTAATATTGCATATCATAACAGCGGTGAGAATAGTTTATGCCCAACAGTGGAAGAGTGAAAACATGCCTAAAGAAAGGGAAATAATAAAGAAAATACTTCACTGTGCAGAGTGTGATAGACTGACGCTAGAACTGAAAAATAAAGGAGGGACAGAATGCTATGAGATTTGGAATAGATTTTATCAATGGTCAGACTTAAGGAATAGAAGTCGGAACGAGTAAGAACAAGGATGCCCAGATTGAAACAAGAGGCAATATATGTAATATATATGTAAGTGTAAGCATGTATAAGAGGTTAAGCATTTGTATATAATTAGTAAGTAGTAATGTATATTGAATACATAAGAGACTTGTGTTTTACTTTATATGGCGGAGATATCGCCCAGATGGTTCCACCATGTACGCATTTTTTTAACAATAAAGATTTTTTTTTATTTTTTTTTAAAAAGGTGAGACTAAAACCTTGATTCAGAGGTGGGTTTCAACAGGTTCTGACCAGTTCTGGAGAACCCGTAGTAGAAATTTTGAGTAGTTCGGAGAACCGGTAGTAAAAATTCTGACTGGCCCCGCCCTCATCTATTCTCTGCCTCCCAAGTCCCAGCTGATCGGGAGGAAGTGGGGATTTTGCAGTAACCTTCCCCTGGATTGGGGAGGGAATGGAGATTTTACAGTATCCTTCCCCTGCCACGCCCACCAAGCCACGCCCACCAAGCCATGCCACACCCACCAAGCCACACCCACAGAACTGGTAGTAAAAACATTTGAAACTCACCACTGCCTGATTCCCCCAAACATCTAGATCACCGGTCTCTTTGAAACCCTCCCCAAACCCCGGATGAACCCATCAGTCAGATCCCCTCGTATCCACCTTCAATCATTTTTAACCACAAATTGTTTCCATAATGATTCTGTAGACATTTGCGAAGTTTGCTCGGTTCTTTATTTCTTCAAATAGAAACCCAATTCTCACCATCCCTGGAAGGGCTATCAATCTGCTTTACCAGCAGTTTTCTAAAACTTCTTTTTTTCCCCCCCCCCCATCTTTGACTCCTCTTATCTCTTCCCGACAGGGAATCCAAGAGGAAAACAAGACCGCAGTAGATTTTCTAAGCAGTAGAAAATCAACTGTTTTGTGTTTTGCTCTCTCTCCCTACCCAAATCGCTTGCCCTTTCCCTTCCTTCCAAGACTGGGAGCTATACAATTTGTTAAGATTGATCGCCCACCAAAACAGAAGAAATAAACTCAATATAATTAACTCAGCCTTTCCGCCTGCTGGGAGGGAGAATTTTTTTTTTTAAATAAAAAAGAAAGAACGCAAAAGAGGCAAAATAAAGCTATTCGGAGCCTTTGACCAAGTTTCTCTTTCCTGTGAAATAAGAACCCCGTTTGCACCACCATGTGGTGAGAGACCCCATATCAGTGGTGAAATCCAAATTTGTTTTTACTACCGGTTCTGTGGGCGTGGCTTGGTGGGCGTGGTGTGGCTTGGTGGGCATGGCAGGGGAAGGATACTGCAAAATCCCCATTCCCTCCCCACTCCTGGGGGAAGGATATTGCAAAATCTCCATTCTCTCCCCACTCTGGGACCAGCCAGAGGTGGTATTTGCCGGTTCTCCAAACTACTCAAAATTTCCGCTACTGGGTCTCCAGAACTGGTCAAAATCTGCTGGATTTCACCCCTGCCCCATATGGAGATAGAGCCCTTGTGGGTCTTTCTCTCTCTCCCCCCCCCATCTACTTGATGCTTTGATTTCAGATACAGTGGACAACATTCAGAAGGGGGCAAACCTTCAGGATCTTAGCAGAGGGGCAAAAATTGCAACACATAGATTGCAATACAGAGTGCAATAAGAGCCCTGGGTGGCACAGTGGTTAAAGCGCAGTAAACTCCGCCTACAGCCTGGAGTTCAATCCTGATGGGGCTCAAAGTTGACTCGGCCTTCCAGCCTTCTGAGGTCAGTAAAATGAGGACCCAAATTGTTGGGGGCAAGAGGCAAATAATGCTGATATTGTAAACCACCCAGAGAGTGCTGTAAAGCACTATGGGGTAGTGTATAAAATACAGAATAATAATGGAGTTGGAAGGGACCTTGGAGGTCTTCTAGTCCAACCCCTTTGCTCAAGCAGGAAGCCTTATACCATTGATGGCTAACCTTTTCCGGATATAAGTCTAACTGCTATTGCTATGGCTTTGCGACTCCAGAACTTCCCCAAATGTTTGGATTAGACCCTTTCTTTCTTAGAGGGAAAAACGCTTGCAGAATCTCAGGGAATCTGTATCAACTTTAACCTCTGGAATCCATCCCTTGGCACTACATCAAGAGCCTACTGTGGCCCTTAAACTTGTGTGTGTGTGTGTGTTTGTGTGTGTGTGTGTGTGTGTGTGTGTGTGTGTGTGTGTGTGGTTGTAAAGCATAATTTTCACTAGCAGGAGTGAAAAGCCCAGGACTAACAGTGTGGCGTCAAATGGGCTGGGCCAAAGCGTGTGGGATGGAGGGACCGTGGCTGATTGGCCGTGGCGAATGAGCGGGGGCATGGCAGCCGAGGAGAAAAGCTAGAGGAGAATCCCCTGAGACGGAAGCCTGACGGAGAAGCAGGCGCGACCAAGGGTAGGAGGCGAAAAGTCCCATTCTGGGTTTTAACAGCAACAAGCTTGGTCTGTTGGGTGTGGATTGTTAAAGAGTTTTTTTTTAAAAAAAAAAAAATAATAATAATACTCAACTGATCTGGGAAAATTCATGGAATTATTTTGGATCCCCAGAAGATTAGATAGATCTTTGGAGAATCGTTCTGTCTGAACACAGCTTTTGCCCACTGAGTGGCCTCGTCAGCCCCTTCCAGAAAGGCAACTAAAATCCAACAAATGTTAATCCTACATCAACCACCTTTAGCCTGCTGTAGAAATGCACCTGCGAGATCTCAACCTCCTCTGATGAAACATGCTTATATGGACATAAAGGTTCTGAAAGCATCTGGGCAAATTTGCTCACTTCTGGCTTTCAATAAAAGCCAAAAATGGACAACCTGATCCTAGAATCATAATCATTCCGCTCTAATCCTGTAAAGTCAACTTCCCAGCCCCAGGTGCAAACTGAAAATATGGGGGGTGGGGGGGCAGAAAGCCATTCATTTAACATTGAAGGAGTAGATTGCTTGTCAAAGAATGGAACCTTTCAGAAGGATCTAAGATTAGCTTCTAGACATCCTTCAGGAAATGGTTGGTTACCGGCACTTAGGCAGCTATGAAACTGCTGTTTACATTTTTAGTACCAATGTCTTGAAGGGAAGACTAGAATTGGCAAGAGTTTGTCTCATAAGCTGCCCTTATGTCTGTTAGCTGCCCCTAATGCAGTGGTGAAATTCAGTCGGTTCTCTCCGGTTTGGGCGAAATGGTAGCGCCAGTGGTAGGAGGCTCAGGCCACCTGCCCGGATATCATCATGTCCCGTTTTTGACCCTCTGTGCATGCACAGAAGGCTCTGTGCATGCATGGAGGAGGCGTGTGCACTCATATTTGCGAACCAGTAGCAAAGGTAAGTGGATTTCACCCCTGCTTTAATGGCTGCAGGAACATGAATTTTGAGATTTTTTTAAAAAAATAAAGAAAAGGATGTCTGGAAAGCAGTTAAAAAATGAAGCATGTCCTTCTGGGCTGATCACGTTCTTTGTCACGGGGATAGAACAAAATTGGCAAACCCTGATTTTGTCCTGCTCTTCTACTTTATGTGGCAAGAGTACAATAAGTGGCCTATTTAACAAGCGAAAGGTCAAACTAATAGAGACAAAAACAAGCATTATTTGTTCAGGTTAACCTCTCCCAATCTTCCCCAAACAGATGTCCTTCCCATCTGTTACATTTCAATCCTCATCATTCCCAACCCTCCGTTTCCCCCAACTTGGCATTCTGTGGGTGTATTCAAACCACAGCTCCCATGATCCCCAGCCATGCTGACTTGGGATTATGGCAGGCGAAGGTCAACGCCTAGGAAGATGGCTGAGTTTGGATAAGCTGTAAATAGGTTATGCTTTAGTTGTTTAATGTCACAACTGATACCCATGTTCACCGATACCTGAACAAAGAACAGGTGGCGAGCCGAAAGATCAGAAGTAAACAGAAATCAGAAAATTGAGAAAGAGTGGAACAAGATAAGCATTCTGGAAAATGTTCTCAATTAGACATACTGTACTAGGAGAAGGCATGGATTTCTGTAGTAAATGAACGGAACCTTTCAGGATTTCATTAGAATATGAGCCCCTTAAAGTTAGAAAATGTTACATCTACACTACAGCAGTCATTCTCAATCTCGGCAGGTTTAAGATGTGTGGGCTTAAACTCCCAGAATTCCCAGCCAGTCATTGAGAAAGACTGTTCTAGTAATCATCTTTGTTTTTCAATCTTTGAGGTTGAAGAATGTTGCAGAAATTGTTTTCTAGCTGGTCAAAAACTGTCCAGCTTATTAAAGTTATTTACTTATGGAATTTAGATCCTTTGGATCAATTAGAAGAGTCCACACTGCTAGGAATGATGGGTTCATGATAATACCATTCCTTCAGAGCTCCTTGGTAGAATCTATTCTGGAGAAGATGTGGGCCAGCAGAATATGGACATCTCACTAAAGTTTGCAGGCAAACAATTTAAATCCATGAGGCATCTCTTAAATTCCATCTTGTAGGATGATAGATGAGCTAAGCATTCTGGTTAACAGTGAACCCAAGACACAGTAGGAGAATGTCTGCCCAATTTCTCTGCCTTGAATGTGGTGGATAATTCTGAGTGATGACTGCATCCATAGAAGCGCTCTCTCTGTGTCTCTCTCTGTCTTGCTCTCTCTCTGTCTCCCTCTGTCTCTGTCTCTGTCTCTGTCTCTGTCTCTGTCTCTGTCTCTGTCTCTCTCTCTCTCTCTCTCTCTCTCTCTCTGTCTCTGTCTCTGTCTCTCTCTGTCTCTCTCTGTCTCTGTCTCTCTCTCTCTCTCTGTCTTTCTCTCTCTGTGTGTCTCTCTCTGTCTTTCTTTCTCTCTTTCTCTCTGTCTCTGTCTCTCTGTCTCTCTCTGTCTGTCTCTCTCTGTGTACCTTGTCTCTCTGTCTCTGTCTGTTTCTCTCTTTGTCTGTCTCTCTCTATGTCTCTGTCTGTCTGTCTCTGTCTGTCTGTCTGTCTGTCTGTCTCTGTCTGTCTGTCTCTCTCTGTCTGTCTTTCTCTGTGTGTCTTTCTCTGTCTCTGTCTCTGTCTCTCTCTCTCTGTCTTTCTCTTTCTCTCTGTCTCTCTCTCTGTGTCTCTGTCTGTCTCTCTCTATCCCCGTCTCTCTCTCTCTTTTCAGTGGAATTCTACACCATTCATTGTTCCCTTCTCTTATTTGCATCACTGGAAGATCTCAAGATCATCACTATTATACCGAGATACAACAAAGGAAGCAGAAAATAAAGCATTTACTAAAAAGGTTAGAGAAGTTATTTTCCCCTTCAAGTTGCCTAAGAGTTGACAAGTCTTTTTTCTCCTCTTAACAGGATAATCAGTGGGCGTATCAGCTGATCAAGAATGGAAGAATGAATGGTGGGGGGGCACAGGGTGGGGGGAAACAGAAAGGAAACACAAGCCGAATCAGAGCCTGCCTCAATGGAAAACACACACAAGGCGATGAAGGAATTAATTATATTACTGTTAGGCAGGAGAAAAGCAACTGAATAGTGAATGAAAGTCAATGGCACACTGATGCAATACGCTTAGTGTCAGGTTGTCTCAAGCCTACACCGATTCAGAAAATGCATTCTTTCGCTGGTAGTGCCGCACCCAAGATCAGGAGAGAAGCAGCAACAAAGAGAATCAAGCAAGAGAATGATCCATGACAACCTCTGACCAGGCAGGTGCCCCAAGCCCACCGACTCAGACCCAGGAACCACTTTAAGGCAAGGACATTCATTCTTCAGGGTGCACAGGAACAAAATCGAATTAAAAGATGGAGGAAGGAAACCATTGAGCAAGGAATAATATTAAACGAGGATCTGACTGAAGGATCAGACCTCTCATATAGTACTTGGAGGACCTTGAGTAGGTTGAGGGTTGGAGTGCCTAAGTGTAAAACCATTATGCTCAAGTGGAGGATTTTAGCTGATAACAACACACTGAGTGAATGTGGAGAGACACAGAGCTCAATCTGTCTGCTGGTATGTCAGATTCTACCTGAAACGTGTACCAATAATGACTAATTTTTTGGCTAACAACAAAGCCAGGAAGGTAGCTTCATCTGGGTAGTTTAAAGTTTGATGTAGACAAGGAGGAGAAGGAGAAGGAGAAGGAGAAGGAGAAGGAGAAGGAGAAGGAGAAGGAGAAGGAGAAGAAGAAAGAGGTGGTGGTGGTGGAGGAGGAGGAGGAGGAGAAGGAGGAGGAGGAGGAGAAGGAGAAGGAGAAGGAGAAGGAGAAGGAGAAGGAGAAGGAGAAGGAGAAGGAGAAGGAGAAAGAGAAGGAGAAGGAGAAAGAGGTGGTGGTGGTGGAGGAGGAGGAGGAGGAGGAGGAGGAGGAGGAGGAGGAGGAGGAGGAAGGGTAATAGGGTTTAGCTTTGCTTCCTGCATTACTGAGAGAGGAGAAGGAGATGGGAAGGGGAAAGGGAGGAGAGGGAGGAAGGAAGGGGAGGAGGGGATAAGAGGGGAGGGGAGGGGAGGGGAGGAGGAGGAGGAGGAGGAAGAGGCTGAAAAGTTGACTTGTCTGCCAATCCTTGGACAGGAGGCCTCCTGCATTCTCTCTTCTTTCTTTCTCTGAGCTTCTTACTTAACATGTTGGACATTGAAAGATTTCTGCCCACTGAGCTTCATGGCAGTGCGATTGATTAACATTACATCAGAGGCAAACTGGATTACTGTTGTAAGACAGATATTCATTCACTTTGACCCTGAAACACCAAAGGATACTGCCAAACAGAAACAATGGCTCCAAGCTAGCCAGTGGGCTCTGGCCTAGATCAATACCCACAACACTCGAGATACAAAATTCTGACACGCATCTGGGGAAAACACGGAGATAAGGACCCCTGCTGCTCCTTCTGTTTCAAAAATTGATTCAGAATCAATTTGAAGCGTGAGCACAGCCTTCCCTAAGTATTTCTCTGCGTTGGATTGTCATTGGAACTGAAAAAAAAAAAAAAAACCAATCATTTCCTTGGCTGATCTAATACAATTTAGGGCTAGGTCTACAGGTCCAATGGTGGGACACGGTGGCTCAGGGGCTAAGATGCTGAGCTTGTCGATCGAAAGGTCAGTGGTTCGAATCCCTAGTGCCGCATAACGGGGTGAGCTCCCGTTGCTTGTCCCAGCTTCTGCCAACCTAGCAGTTCGAAAGCACGTAAAAAATGCAAGTAGAAAAATAGGGACCACCTTTGGTGGGAAGGGAACAGCGTTCCGTGCGCCTTTGGCGTTGAGTCATGCCGGCCACATGACCACAGAGACGTCTTTGGACAGCGCTGGCTCTTCGGCTTTGAAATGGAGATAAGCACTGCCCCCTAGAGTCGGGAACGACTAGCACACATGTGCGACGGGAACCTTTACCTTTACTAGGTCCAAAGTATCTCAGCCCATCCTAGGATGGTTGGTGTGGAAGTAGAATTAGAAGCCCTTTCATGTATGCTGTTGGAGGACTCAGAGAAAAGCAAGAACGTAAAGAAGAAGGAGAAATAAAGGAGAAGGAATTTATGTACCATTCATTGAAAGGGTGGAAGACGTCCAACTGGAGTCCAGAGGTAATGAGATGAAGGCTCAGCTTGGCTTGTTACCGAAAACACGCTGCACCCTCCCATCCTTCCTTGACATTACTGTAATGCTGAGTGTTTTGGCCCGGCCTTGCATTTTCTTAACTAAAGAACTTCTCTCTAGCTGAACCAAAGTTTTTTTCTGCCAGCTCAGCAAGCTATCTGGTGTGCATTTTATTCACCTATGAGCTTCACAGAGCTACAGCATCTTTTTAAAGTCCCATTTCCCTGTACATTTACATACGCTCTAATGTCGTGAAAAAGAAATCAGTTCAATTCTTGAGCACAGCCAATGTTTATATATTAAATTTACTGGCCTCCCATCTTGTAACTCTGGGCGTCCAATGTCCAATGTTTTGTGATCACCAAGATCTGAGCTGACACTCAAACAATGGAAAGACCTTTCATGGAACTGCTCCAGTGGTGGGTTGCCCCTGGTTCGGACCAGTTGACAAGAACCAGTAGTAAAACTGGCAAGAGGCCCCGCCCACCGCCCCGGATCTCATCATCAAGGCGCGCACGAGAGAGAAGCGAGCGTGCGAGCGCAATCCCATTACAAACTGGCAGTAAAGGTAAGTAGAACTCACCCCTGAACTGTTCCCAATAATCCAAGTGGCTCAAGACAGGAGCTATATCAATAAACAAGATTCCTTATCAAGGAACTACCAATAAGAAAATAATACTTCCACCAACACTAGCAGGACAAACAGTGTATACTAACAGTATAAACAGAGGGCAAAGCCCACATTCCCTTCTAGCACTAGTTGGGCCATGAAATGTCTGTAAGAAAACCACCAAGCTCAGAGAGCATCAACAGGAGAAGAAACCCTGATAAGCAGGGATTAACACCAGACAAACAATCGAACAGAAAATACTACCCCACTCAAGGAACTACCGACTCAGGCAAACCACAATATATTGCTTCAGTTGTTCTATTCTCAGAAATTCTTGTCTAAAGCCAGACTGATTCTTCCATTAAAGATGCTCCTTTGAACCAATTGCTTAGCCAGAAGAATTGGCTTCCACTTTGATTTTTTTTTTCCAGAAAAAAAAGGAGGGTGGGTTAACAAAGGAGAACCATTAGAGAAATATTTTCCTGAGATTGATTCTGTCACACTCGAGTTTTTGCTAAATACCATAATGGTTTTTTTGCATGAAAGCCCGCACGGCTAATAATATCGTTGATAATAAACAGTTGAAAAACTTTGTTCAGAAGGGCAAAGATCAAACAAGACAGCAAGTAACATGATTCTATAAAAGGAAAGTCAAGCTTCAGAGATTTGATTGTCATGGACGTGTTTGCTTGGCAACAACGAGGAAGGAATTAGCTGATGATGTCTTCTATGGATTGGTTTAAAATCTGTTCCTGGAGGATAAACTCAAGCTGGAGAAGCAATGAGCAGCCTCAGAGAGGATGGGACTTCAGGAGAGTCAAGAGGTTGGCCATAGCGAGATGGGTAGCATCCAAGTCTAACGAATAACCACATCACTGGACACTAGGAAGGGATGCGTTCAGATCATGCAGATGGGGCCACCATCCTAAATATTGGGGTCCTTGTTGGACATTTCTACATAGGTAGACCATGACTTATGACTGTTGGGCACAAGAAACTAGGAACAGGATCAGAGGTCCAAAGAATTTCATCCTACCTATATATGAGAATCTAATTTACAAAGGACCAAGAATTCATGGGGAGGGCTGGATCATTTCAAGAGGTTATTTCTTACAAAGGGCTTCTTGTGGCCCTCTTTTTATTTTATTTTTTTTTAAGTCAAGTTCACTTGATTATTTTTTAAGCTCTGGTTTTGCTTCCTGGTTATCTTTACTCAAGGCATTCAGTCTCATAATTGCACCGTTCCGACATCTGTTTGCACAAAGTTCAAAGGAAAACAAACGAGAAAGAATGAACATATTTTAAGAGCTAAGTACGTCTGTGTATTATAGGGAGCATTCCTTTTCCTGATATCTTCTCCAAGTCTCTCACGCACACCCTGAGAAGAAGAAAAAATAAATGACTGTTTTGATCTTTAGAGCTTGGTGGCCTTGCTCGAATCGTAAGATGGTAACAATGCATAAAATGCCAACGTCCCAGTTTGCAAATACCAGGTCCTTACGGTGTGAAATGCCAATTCCTTTAACGTGCAAACACCCCGCATGAAATGTCACCCTCTCCAAAGTGCAAAATCCTCAGGTCCAGTAAACAGCTGGAATTGGAAGGGACCACACAACAGCAACGAGGCATGGAAAGACTTAAGTGTCTTCGCCAAGACACCAACAAAACAGGAGCATCAGCAAAACAGGAGTTGAGCTGGGGAGTATCGTCAGAGGGTCTGAAGCAGCGTTTCTCTAGCTAAGCAGGTTTAAGCTTGGACTCTTTCCGGCTGGGTGGTCCTCTCAAGAGACCATGGCTGCCATCTTGAATCACCCATAGTGGAAGTGACCCTTTGACCCGTTGATCTTTATCTAGCATCAGTTTGGCTTGGCCATCAGTAAATCATATTCTCATGTATAGGTAGCATGAAATAACCTCATAATACTTTTAGTAGTACTCTTTTCCTGTATAGGACTCTCTTCCTGTTTCTGGCTTCTTTCACCAGTCATAAGTCAAGGTCTACTTAGATAAATAAAGTTGTCTTCATGTAGAGTTCAGTTTCTGGTGATGTGATGGACACATCCATGCCATTCATTTTGGATGGCTTGTGGGATGACGCTATAAGTTGACCACTTGGTGTCTCTGATCCAGGGGTGAAATCCAGCAGGTTCTAACAGGTTCTGGAGAACCAGTAGTGGAAATTTTGAGTAGTTCAGAGAACCGGCAAATGCCACCTCTGGCTGGCCCCAGAGTGGGGTGGGAATGGAGATTTTGCAGTATCCTTCCCCTGCCACACTGACCAGGCCATGACCACCAAGCCATATCACGTCCACCAAGCCACGTCCACAGAACCAGTAGTAAAAAAAATTGGATTTCACCACTGCTCTGATCTAAGTATTGAAAGCAGAAGATTCCATTCCTCTCCAGAGCTCTGCCAGACTCAATTTGCCCCCCCAACTGAGATCCATAATTCCCTGGTCAATTATTTTTAGAATGGTTACTATTTTGAAAATCTCCAAGAGGACTACAACTTGAACCACCCACCCCACCCCACCCCACTCCAAAAAGGTGCAGTCGTAACAGAGCAATTGTCTTCATTCTTGCTTAGTTATGGAGAACGCAACAATTTAAATGATGAATAAACCTCCTTAAACTGGTCTCATCAAAAGCCACTTCACCTTTTCCTTTCTTTCATCAGAACATCTCAAGTCCAATGGGCTTCTTCAACCCAATGAAGTGTTTCAAAATCCTTTTGGGTCTTCTGGGCAAGCCCAAATCATACCTCTGAAAGAAGTTCTACCTGGTATTTCCCTCTCTCTTCCTCATTGTCATGGAGGCCACAGCTTAGTAGGAAATGGTCCTACATTTTTCTGTCCCCTCACTGTCTTCAACCCATCTTGAATTCTTGCTTCCTGGCAATGCACAAACACAGCATAAACGTGTTTAGGATACAGCCCGAGGAACTAAGAACTGTAACTAAGTTTACTTTTTTCCCATCAGGGTTACTATGCCAACACTGGATGAATGACATAGAGGCATTATGAAATCAAAGGTTTCAACGTCATTCTTTCTCCACAGGACTTTTTGAGAATGACAGGTCCGTGAAGGCTGTTTGACACCTGTAACTCAAAGGTTTCTCACATTTCACCAAATGACATTTTCCTGGGATTCTCTCTGAGAAACTATGACAAGTTAAGCCAATATGGGTTTGTAGTTAATACCAGCTGTCAGAAGCACACCTGTCAGGCTTCATACCTGAGCTCAACAGCAAATCACAGCTCTCCAAATACTTATCCTCTTATTCGGCTCTCACCTAGATTTGGTAGAAGACTCCCCAGATATCTCAGCTGGGTTTGAATCACTGTAACGGAGGCCAATTCCAAATGACGGACCGTCAAATACAATCACCGATTCTCCACTTTAGGGGTAGAGAAATCACAACCAGATGTATCAATGTTGCACAACCTTGGCTCCTTCTTTCCATCATTTCACAAGAGAGACTCGGCTGGTTATTTGATGGTCTTAGAGGCAGCTGATGAAATGGCTCATAAAGCTACTCTCTACAGAATTAGTTCCTGCCTCACCAGATCCAGGTCTTATTTTCTCAGTTCTTATAATACCCTTGATAGAGAAATAATGATGGGTGATTAGATGCTGAGCCAAACCAGCAGACTATTCACTCAACCTGGCAAGCTTTCTATAATTATGAGTAAACCCCAGACCGCTTTCGTGTTGCTCGCCTTCTACTATTATTTGTACAATATGCTAAGTTAGGCTCAAGCAAAAAGGAGTTATTGTGGTTCAGTGTGTAATAGATGTATCAGTGTATAATAGGAACTCTACAGTTCTTTAAGCATATGCCATAGGTAAGGTCACTGCATTAAACCATGACATGGTTTTTATCTGGCCTAGAACATTTCTGTGTTTGATTAAATCAAGTTCAGGCTTTGTTCTGTGAATCTAGCTATGGAATCGTAGAGTTGGAAAGACCATTAAGTCCAAACTTCGGCTCAGTTAAAGCCTATGATAGCAATAGCACTTAGACTTACCATGTTTCCCCTAAAATAAGACATCCCCTGATAATAAGCCCAGTCGGGCTTTTGAGTGCATGTGCTAAAATAAGCCCTCCCTGAAAATAAGCCCTCCCCAAAAATATTTAAATGCATGCACAGCTGGTCCCCGCCATTTCCTCTAGTTAGAGTTAGGGAGACAGAGCTGGAAATCCGGTAAGAAGGCAAGAGGAACCCCATCTTGCTCCACGCACCCCAAAGTAATAAGACATCCCCGAAAATAAGGCCAATCACTTATTTCGGGGTTCAAAAAATATAAGACAGGGTCTTATTTTCGGGGAAACATGGTATATACCGCTTTACAGTGCTTTACAGCTCTCTCTAAGTGGTTTACAGAGTCAGTCTCTTGCCCGCAACATTTTGGGTCCTCTTTTTACCCACCTCAGAAGGAGGGAAGGCTGAGTCAACCTTGAGCCTGAGGAGATTTGAACTGCCAAATTGCAGGCAGCTGGCAGTCAGCAGTAGTAGCCTGCAGTACTGCACTCCAACCACTGCGCCACTGCGGCTAGACACGGTGAGACACTTAGAAGGTTCTTTTTGAATAGATCCAGTGAAGAAGAGGGCCTTCCTTCCTTTAGTAATTCAATTCAATTCAAATCTTTATTGTCAGCACACAACATATGTACAATGAGATTAATTGTAAAAGAAAAACAGGCAGAGCTGTAGGTAGTGGAGTTAAGCGAGTCATCAGCTCAGAATCATTACGTTCCCATAAATGGTCCAAGTCCAAGCCGTCTTGAATTCCTGGCACCAATTTCACATTGAATTTTATTTGGCCAGATTCTTGTATATAGGGTTGAGTAATAAATCTTCTGAACTGCAACTTAGGGTCCTGATCCTTTGTACCTGACGGTAATTGATCCCAAGGTCAATCTGCTCTTACTATTAGGACAGTGTTTCTAACATTCAGCTGGAGTCTGCTTAGTCCATTAGCCTATGTCCCACCGTCTGGGATAAAAGACAAGTCATGTTCTTCTTCTGTGCAATCTCACATTAAATATTCTAAAAGGGCTATTATCTCTCCCATCAGCTTTCTCTTCTCAGGACTAAAAACACCCAGTCCCTTTGATCTCTCCTCGTAGAAGTTCCAGTAGTGAAGCCAAACTATAGTCAATTCTTCCCGTGCATGTCTCAAGAGAAACATGTTTCTTGACTAGGGAAGTAAGTAACGCATGAAAGAAAAGAATAGAAAGGGAAGAAATTAGTTTGTGGACCTCATCCTGAGCTAGAAAGGGTCTCCTTGGGTATGTTAAGAACTTCGTGGCCTGTGTGGGGCTTCTGTCAAGCACCAGGCAAATTAGGAAATTCGGGCAATTCAAATGAGCATAAGGATTTATTGCAAGCTTAAACTCTCTACAAGAATCTGGCCAACTAACAGTCAAGGGAAATGAGTGGGAGATAAGAAAGACATTCAAGATGGGCTGGATTTAGATCTCTTGTGGGCATGCAGGGACTCATGACTGATGATATATTTGACCCCTCCACCCTTGGGCTCAGCCTGGTCATCTCCACGTTCCCAGACATGAACTTGTATATATAGATAGTTTCGATTTAACAACCATTCATTTAGCACCCATTCGAAGTTACAATGGCTTTGAAAAAGAGCGACTTATGACCTATCCTCCCACTTACAACCATCGTAGCATCCCCACAGTCACATGATGAAAATTGGGCACTTGGCAACTGCCCAAGTGTATTTATCCCAGTTGCAGCGTCCTGGGGTCACGTGATTGCCATTTACGACCTTCCCAGCTGGCTTCCAACTTGCAAAATTGATGGGGGGAAGCTGGATTCACTTTATGACCATGTGATCCACTTAGCAGCCTTAAAAAAATTGGGCATGATTCATTTAACAATTACATTGCTTAACAGTGGAAATTCTGGTCCCAAATATGGCCATAAATCAAGGACTCTCTCTCTCTCTCTCTCTCTCTCTCTCTCTGTGTGTGTGTGTGTGTGTGTGTGTGTGTGTATTTAACAGGCACATTAATAGAGTTGGAAGGATCATCTAGTTCAACCCCCCACTCAAGCAGGAGACCCTGCACCATTTCTGACAAATGGCAGTCCAATCTCTTCTTGAAAGCCTCCAGTGATGAAGCTCCCACAACCTCCCAAGGCAACTTCTGTTCCATGGGTGGATTGTTCTCACTGTCAAAAAATTCCTCCTTATTTGTAGGTTGAATCTCTGCTTGATCAGTTTCCATCCATTATTCCTTGTCTGGCCTTCAGGTGCTTTGGAAAACAGCTTGACCCCCTCCTCTCTGTGGCAGCCCCTCAAGTATTGGAAGACAGCTATCATGTCTCCCCTGGTCCTTCTCTTCACTAGACCAGCCATGCCCAGTTCCTGCAACCGTTCTTCATATGTTTTAGCCTCCAGTCCCCTCATCATCCTGGTTGCTCTTCTCTTTTTTTATAGTGTGGTGACCAAAACTGGATGCAATACTCTAGGTGTGGTCTTACTAAGGCTTTATAGAATGGTATTAGTACCTCCCTTGATCTTGATTGTATCCCTCTGTTAATGCAATTTAGGATTGTGTTGTGTGTTGCAATCAGGACTAGCAAAAATTTGCACCTCACCTGAAAGCTTTGTTTTTGTCTCTTCCCTAGAATTGAGCAGTATCTATTTTTGCTCCAATCCCCTGCATCCGTGTCTGCTTTCTCCAGTACGGGGCAAGAATCCTTATTCCTTATTAAGTTAGAGGTTGCTGAAATATGCAAGAAGAACATCCGTGGCATTTCTATTTAGAATATCTGACTTATCAAAGCTTCTGGGCCCTGAGAAGAACCAAGGAAGAGGTCAGATAAAGGCAAGAGGAGCCGAGCACTTTCAGCAAAGCAACGCCGAGGGAGGAAGGGAAATGTTCTAATTGTCTATCCTTCCACTCTTTGGCTCTTCAGCTGCGTTTATCTGCTCCCTGGGGAAGACGCATTCGACCAAAATACAATTAAATACTAATATTATTCCTGCCTCATTCGCAGTGATAAAGAAACCCACGGCACAGGCAAACGCAGAGCTTTCCTTTGCAATTGAAAATGTTTAATGATGCTGGCCTTGAGAAGCCGAACGGGGAACAATATACGATTACAAGAAAGGAAGGGTTACCCCGAGTGGGGAAGCCCCAGTTTGGAAATGGGCACACACAGGGGTGGGTTCAGTGATGGGATTCAGCCAGTTCGCACCACTTCGGGAGAACCGGTTGTTAACTTTCTGAGCAATTTGGCACACTGGTTGTTGGAAGAAATCATTAGGGCAGAGAACCGGTTGTTAAATTACTTGAATCCCATCACTGGGTGGGTTCTACTTACCTATACTACCGGTTTGCAACAGGGCTGTGTGCATGCGCTCGCTTCTCTTGCCCGTGTGCGTGCTCTTCTGCGCATGCACAGAAGCATTCTGATGACATCAGGGTCAGTGGGCAGAGCCTCCCGCCGGTTTCTATAGAACCGGTGCGAACCGGGGGCAACCCATCACTGGGCACGCAGGAAGGAAAGGAAGGAAGGGTGGGAGCAGGAGATGTGGAAGGGAGAAAGGTTGATGTGTGGCAGGAGACCCACAAGTCAACCCAGATTTCTTTGGGGCCAGTCCCTCTCTCTCCCAGCCCAACACCTTTCACAGGGTTGTTGTTGTAAGGAATGAGAGAGTTGGAAGGAGGGAGGGAAGCAATAGCAATAGCACTTAGATTTATATACCGCTTTACAGTGCTTTCCAGAGGTGGTGAAATTCAAAAATTTTCCCTACCGGTTCTGTGGGCATGGCTTGGTGGTCATGTGACTGGGTGGTCGTGGCTTGGTGGCCATGTGACTGGGTGGGTGTGGTTTGGTTGTCATGTGACCGGGAAAACCAACTATCACACTTTACACAAATAACACAAAAGCTACACACAACTGACTCTCACACAATGCAAAAGCAACTGGACTTGCAACAAGCAGGAACCTCACAGAGTCACAGACAGCTCAAAAACAAACTATCACACTTTACACAAAAATAACACAAAAACTACACGCAAAAGCAGCTGGGCTTCACACAAAATGGCCCCTGCAACGAGCAGGAACCTCACAGAGTCACAGAGTTCGGGCAATAGGTAGTAAAAAAATTGCAGGCAGCCGGCAGGCAGCAGAAGTAGCCTGCAGTACCGCACTCCAACCACTGCGCTACCACGGCTCAAGGAAGGAAGGAAGGAGGGAGAGAGAGAAGGAAGGAAGGAAGGAAGGAAGGAAGGAAGGAAGGAAGGAAGGAAGGAAGGAAGGAAGGAAGGAAGGAATCTTTGTGAAAATCTCTCTAGTTCCTTTCCCCAAAGCCTTCTGCATTAGAATGGGTAAAAAAAAAGTGATCTCAAGACTGCAAAGCCCATGTGATCTCAAAATAGGAAGGTATCCATGCTCTAACTCTGTTTTTTACAGCTTTTTGCAGTTTGGCAGCTTTTCTAGGAACGAGACATTCCTGCAGCAAATGATTTTTCAAGAGGCCAAAAATTCAAATTGGCAGGAAGTTTTTCTATAGGCGTCCACTGCTCAGTTTCAAGTATCTCTGCTTAGCAATGGATGCCTCTCATTCCAAATTCACCCATTTAAATCCGTCCAATCTCATGGCAGCAGGCTACACTTATTCCCTATCTCTGCTGAAGCACCACTATTGTGCGTCCTTTTTCGTCTTGCCCTGTGCTTCTGAGCCACCAAAGAGCAAACAAAGTCTGGGAGGAAAACCCATTAATCCTCATTAACGGAGTAAGAAACCATGGCACAGATAGTGTTTTTAATTATACAAAAAGCATAGCTGCAACACGGTGCAAAACCATTCCCAAGACTGATGTGAATAATAATGGCCACTTCAATAAATAACCAAGGAATCTGTTCTCTCTGAATTAGGCGAGGTTTTAAAGGAACCATGAACTGGCTAAAGCAAGGCATGAAACCACATTAGCATCTGTGGAATTCTCATTTTTTTTAAAAAAAATAAAAATAAAGATTGCTCCAAGATTATTCTGGAGATGAGAGAGACCTAGAGTGGGGGGAGGGAGGGAAAGAGAGAGAGAATTGGATGGATATATGTAGATAGATAGAGAGACAGACAGATTAGATAGATAGTTGGATGGACATATGGAGATAGATGATAGACAGACAGAGAGAAAGACAGATAGACGGATAGACAGATGATAGTTGGAAGGATATATGGAGAAAGAAGATAGATAGATAGATAGATAGATAGATAGATAGATAGATAGATAGATAATTGGATGGATATATGGAATTAGATGATTGACAGACAGAGAGAAAGACAGACAGATAAGATAGATAGACAGATGATAGTTGGGAGGATATATGGAGATAGAAGATAGATAGATAGATAGATAGATAGATAGATAGATAGATAGATAGATAATTGGATGGATATATGGAATTAGATGATTGACAGATAGAAAGACAGACAGATAAGATAGATAGACAGATGATAGTTGGGAGGATATATGGAGAAAGAAGATAGATAGATAGATAGAGAGAGAGAGAGATAATTGGATGGATATATGTAGTTAGATAGATGATTGACAGAGAGAAAGACAGATAGACAGATAAGATAGATAAACAGATGATAGTTGGGAAGATATATGGAGATAGAAGATAGATAGATAGATAGATAGATAGATAGATGGATGGATGGATGGATGGATGGATGGATGGATGGATGGATAGATAGATAGATAGATAGATAGATAGATAGATAGATAGATAATTGGATGGATATATGAAATTAGATGATTGACAGATAGAAAGACAGACAGATAAGATAGATAGACAGATGATAGTTGGGAGGATATATGGAGATAGATAGATAGATAGATAGATAGATAGATAGATAGATAGATAGATAATTTGCCATCCTCCCTTAATGATTGTGTTTCCCGAATTTTATGCACGAAAAATGCCGTGGAGGGATTCCAACTTTAACACGCCTGCAAAAGGAAGCAGATTGGCTTGCCACTCGCAAAGCGCCCCTTCGCGCAAAATGCCACCCTTCTCCATTCAGACAAGAGATGGCACCGTTCGAGCCAAGCTGGTAACGCAGCTGTGGGCGATTGAGAAAATTGTCCATTTGCATTGGCTTTGTTTTGTGCTGTTTTTTTTTTCTCTCATTTTGCCATCAGTGGAAGGGAAGGAACAGGAGCTGAACTTTGCCACTGAGCCACCACATCCTTCCTATCCTCTCCTATAGCTTGTATAGCTTATGAATATTCAACTTTGTTTCCCAGCCTCAAACCAAAACCTGGATCTTTGGTGCCCTAATTTGAAGATCCGTGTTTCTTGTTGCATCATACAACCCCTCCAACATTGGGGAGATTTGCATTTGTTGCGAATCCTCTGTATGTTCGGCCACCGATGCAGCATTATCTGCATGCCAAAAATGCATGCATGTCTTCAACAAGGGCCTCTCTTGGTACCCCTACAAGCAGCATCAAGCTGTTTGTTGCTTCATCTACCAATTGCACTTTTTATAGACTGTAATATTCGTGGAGAGCAAATATTGCACGGTTTCCCTGTAAGATATTTGCAGGGCCGCTAATTCCCGTGACACTTAATGGAGTTTGAGTCGACTTTGCATCAGCCTCAGTCCAGGGTTGCTGCAAAGCTTAAGGCCTCACTTCAAGCAGGGATAGAGTTGCCGTTTTGATTTCCTGCATGCAGGAATAGGGTGAGGGGAAAAAAACCCAATTAAACAGTGTGGGTTGAATATTTTAACTTTTCATTTCCTGTGTCTTAATATATTCTCTCTTGGCACAAGAGGAATTCCGTACAAGTGGGGTGGGGGGTCAGAGAGAACTAATTTTGCTATTATTCTGCATTCATGAGACAGTAAAGGTCTCGGAGCTTATCAACCAAATTAGCTTGCGCACAAATCTCAAAAGCGAGACAGGGAGAAAGAAAGGGAAAAAAAGCCCTACATATTTGACACCTCTGGAATGGAATGCTCCCAAAAGAGCCTTGGTAGTACAGTGGTCTAAGGCACCCTGTTATTAAGCTGGTTATTAAGACCAGATGCCTGCAATTACTGCAGGTTCGAATCTCGCCAAGGCTCAAGGTTGACTCAGCCTTCCATCCTTTCTAAGGTAGGTAAATTGAGGACCCAGATTGTGGGGGCAATAAGCTGACTTTGTATAAATATACAAAAGGATGAAGGCTGTTGCTTAACGCATTGTAAGCCGCCCTGAGTCTCCGGAGAAGGGCGGCATATAAATCAAATTAAAAAAAAAAAAAAGAAGCTGGAAGAGAAGACAAATAAAACAATGACAGGAAGGATGACTCAGAAAGAGGGGAGTTCTCCCTTTAAAACCCAACTCTTTGTTTTGCTAACAAGGGGATGACAAGATACAGATCTGACTATCCAGACAATATCTAGCGGCTCTGTGAATTTTCAGAGATACGGCAACGGATTCCATGGGGGCGGGGGAAACGGAAGGAGCTTGGCTAACATAGATAAAAAGTCACACTATGTCAGCCTCGCTAGGTAAACCAGATAGGAATCATGACCGGATGAGCTAATTCCACATTATTGTAAAGCCACATTGGCAGAATCTTGCAAATCTGAAAATACAATTCTCCCCTCTTTACAGTCAGAGAAACTAGGTAGGATCTCTTCTGAGCTTCTTGCCCTGCCCATTACTCAACTAGACCATGTGGCCTCTTATCTACTGTTCCCTTGTCCACGTCTCCCACAGTCTTTCCCACGTGCCATGTCACACTTGCCCACCCAACGTTCCCCACTCCTAAACAAGGACACTTGGGAAGACCTCAGGGTGTTGGGGCAGGGTATGAAGAGAGAGGGGGGGGTCCCAAAGGTGCTTTTTCAAGAGGCAACTGGGCTTCCTTTGTTTTTTTCGCTGAAAACGTTCCATTTCTCATCCAAGAAGCTTCTTTGGTTCTGACTGAATGGTGGGGAATGGAAGGATTTATATTCCTTGCAGTCATCTGGTCATTAGGACTCTTCCTGAGAGTTATTGAGTTTCCTTAGAGGTTGGTCTGTGCCCTCAGGGTCACCTGAAGACTGCAAATGGGTGTGGAACCTTTTTGGAACTGGGAAAGGACTGGGTGGTAAACAGGAGATGGGTGGCGTTGTATCCCTCCTTCTCCCCTGAGAGAGGGCTGTTCAAATCCTTGCATTCCCCACCGTTCAGTCCGAAGTGATGAAGCTTCCTGTGGATGAGAAGGGAAACGCCTTCGAGGAAAAACAAACTCCAGTTGCCTCTTGAAAAAGCATCTTTGGGACAACCATGACCTGGATGATGGAGAACCTCCACAGAGCTTTCATTTAAAGGTAGCTTTGTCTATTTTATAGGGGGCTGCTTGGGATGGACAACCCAAAGTTTATATCACATTCATCCCAAAGGCACCCAAAGATGTCCAGTTGCCATGACTCAACTTCCAGTCCAACTTCCTGTTTTAAACAGGAGATAGATGGCGTTGTATCCCTCCTTCTCCTCTGAGAGAGGGCTGTTCAAATCCTTGCATTCCCCACCATTCAGTCCGAAGTGATGAAGCTTCCTGTGGATGAGAAGGGAAACGCCTTCGAAGAAAAACAAACTCCAGTTGCCTTGAAAAAACCATCCCTTGGATGATGGAGAATCTCCACAGGCAGAAAGAGAGGGAGATATTCAGAGAAGGCATCCAAAATCAAGCACCGGTGACTTTCCAGAGACTGCCCTGCCTTTTCTCTAAGGTGTAATAGGATGAAATGAAATGACAACAGCAACAGCAACAGCAGCCACATTCATAAGACTCCTGCAGCGTGCAATAAGACCACAGCTCTTCTGGAAATAGCATGCCAGTCCTTGGAGAACCATCTCTGCGGACATCACGTCTTCTGCAGGTCCCAGGCAGAACCTCCCTCTGAAAATAAAAAACCCAGAATGTCTCCCGGCCAACCGATAGCATTGCAAGCGAAGCAGGCAAAATGAAATGCAACTTATAATTAAGACAGTGTGTTTGAAGAAAAACACAATCTCCGTTCAGAGGGATTCGCTGGCACAACAGTAATTAACGTCTCATTAACATTCACCTAATTAAGCAGCTTATGAAAGTGGAGAGGCTTTGTTGTTACATCTCACACATTGCTCCTCTTCAGCTTCAGTGGGTGCAGCTGTGTTTAGGCATGGAAATTAACCCTTTCCTGCTGGGAGGGCACCCCCTCCTCCATCCCTCCATCCATCACCTGGATTTCGAAAGTTGGTACTCACTCTGGCAAGGCAGACACCTTAGGAAGAATGTAGAAATGCAGGTGACACCAAGAATGTCAAAAATGCAAGAGCTGTAGCAAAGACAGAGGGTGGAAGTGGAATTTAGATCTTCCTCCTGACATCAGTTTTCTCGTACAACCCCTCCCTGTTGGCTTTTGATGCAGCCCAGTGTCCAGCTGAGAGAAAACTGCTGGATGGAACTAGCCTCAGCAGGAAGAAAAGAGATTGAAGAGGAAGAATTAACACATAAATTTGACATATCATTGAAGGGGGACTGGAGATATTGTCTACTTTTTCAATCATAAGCAATTCAATTTTTTCCCCCAAAACATAAGAGTGTTTGCATGTGGAGTTCTGAATGGAGAAGGATGGACAGCTATCGCTGTGAAAGAGAATATTTGGAGTTCCAGATTGAACTGTGGGGTCGTTGCTGCTCTCTGAGCTTGGTTGGCTTTTTGCAGACATTTCATGACCCAACTAGGGAACAAGATCAGTGCTAGAAGGGAGTGTGCAAGGAGGAGGAGGAGGAGGAAGAGGAGGTGGTGGTGGAGGAGAAGAAGACCACTGACAATGATCATGATTGTGAGGTCTTTGGTGCTCTCTGAACTTGGTTGTTTTATTGTAGATGTTTCATGACCCAACTAGGGAATAACATCAGTACTAGAAGAGAATGAGGTGTGCAGGGAGGAGGAGGAGGACTGTGGGGTCCTTGTTCCTCTCTGAGCTTAGTTCTTTTCTTGCAGACTTTTCATGACCCAACTTGGTAACATCATCAGTGCTAGAAGAGAGTGGGGAGCAGAGCAGTGAAATCCATGTTGTTGTGGTGGAGGTGGAGGTGGTAGTTTTCCAGGACATTCAAATGGCTCTTCCTGTTCTGACCTAGGCTTCCTTAGAAAGCAAAAGCACAATCTTAGTCCCAGCAAACCTCTTTTATTCATACAGCTGTGAATTGTTGTCATTCACAATCCAAAAAGCTTCACAAATAGTCTTTCAGGGGAATGTTTATAAACACCCACTTTATCTCCCTTGGAATGCTGCCAGAGAACGAATTGCCACATGCAGGGAAAGGCCAAATTTAGCACAGAGTCGAACAGAACTTTCCAAAGCTTGAACTGAGCAGATGAACTAATTGCTTCCTGCAAAAGCTCATGTCCCATTCACTCCTCTTGTATGTCTTATGGGAGGAGCCAATCATCTCCAAGCCTTACTCCCAAGTCGACCCTGTTTTCTTAGTTGTTCTTGTCTTCTGGCAGCTCTGCACATGCGCACACTGGGAACAGGCTCCCGCTGTTTTTCTGCCTCACTGATGTCAGTCTCGGAGACTCCAGAGGCAGCAAAGAACTACCAGATGGCCTTGACCCCCTCTCTGCCTCCAATGCAGAGCCCTCGTCTGAGCCTTCCCCAGATTCCAGGACTGGCCCAAGTTCCTCCCCAACCTCCTCACTGTCTGAATCTGCTGCCAGCTCTGCTGGCTGCTGGCAGGCCACAATACTTCCCTGAAGAACATCAGCCTGAAAAAGCTCATCTCCCCAACAACACGGAGGCAATCACACGGCTGCTCTGAGGATCATGCCAAGCCCCCTCTACATCTGCACAGCAGAAATGACCTTATTTGTGTATTTCTGAAAACTGAGGAGAAATAGCTGGGTAATTCTGCTTCTTCCCTGCTCGAATCACATGCAGGGTTTTGCAGTGAACGACTCTTGCAAGGAGACGTTTGATCCAGAAAACTGATCAGGCAATCAAAAGAAAAACAAGACTTGTCAGAATATTCTTGAAACATATTTTTTTTCCCCTGCGTGTGTTCCTACAAGGCAATTAGCTTTGGCTGTTGGGCAGGCACCCTTTAAATTGCTTTACACTACAAACAAGTAAAGAACGTATAAGAGAAACTGTGCTTAGATAGGAACATATTAGACAATTACGAGCTGGACACCTCTGCTTTCCATGATATTACTGCTTGGAAGGAAGGGAAGAACCTACAGCGAGGCCCAATAGGATGGACCTGTGTCTGGAGAAATGAGTACGTGGTCCAGAATGTTCCTCGGGATGGTTCAGCAGAAGATTCAGGAAGAAAAGGAGCTAGCTCTGTATCAATTTTTCCAGGAAATGGCTGATTGTCACAAGGACAGGATTATCATTATGTGGGATGGCTGAGGCTGTGTCCCAGGACAATTCCAAAGCAGCTGTTGGGACATCTAAAAATAGTGGAAGCCAATCAGAAGACCAAAGCTTACTTGATCGTGATCCTATAACTACAATCAGTGGTGAATAGCTAAAGTAAGCAACTTTATTGTTCTCGACCTATATTACAGGAATCTCCCCAGCTTGCTTGACTTATCTGGAAAAGACCAGATAAGGCTTCATGGATCTTGAGCCAGAGTCTCCAAACCTGGCAACTTTTAAGACTTGTGGACTTCAATTCCCAGAATTCCTCATGCTGGCTGAGGAATTCTGAGAGTTGAAGTCCACAAGTCTTAAAGTTGCCAAGGTTGGAGACCCCTGATCTTGAGGAAAGTCAAACAGATACGTCTTGTGACTGCGCAACAACACTAGGCTAGACTTGGTGGCTTTCTTGCAGAGGTCTCATTACCAAGTTACTTAACACCAGTAGCACTGATGATGTTACCTAGTTTGGCAAGAAAACCACCAAGCTCAGAGAGCAACAAAGACCCCGCAGTTCAACCCTGAGCTACAAATATACTCTTCTATTTTTTCCAGCTTTGCGTTGAGATCGGAGTCAAGGAAAGCCACCCAGTTCTAGCCAGAGACCAATATAATCCCATAACTAATCTTCTCTCTCTTCCATCCTTCCTTTCAGCCTGCGAGTCCTAAGCGTTAACCCCGGGAGAGTCCAATTGAAACGAATGGCTGTCGTGTTTGTCAGAATATTGCACACAAAGCTTTTAACACTTGCTGACTGTGGGGTGTTGTATCAGCAAAGCCGTGGCCCATATATCAGGCTCCAGGAGTGTATGTGTGTGTGCGTGTGTGGGAGTTACCATCACTTTTTATTTATTTTTGTGTAAACAGAGGGGAGAAATGAGTTCCCACATTTATGGCTAATGCTCAGAATTGACGTATAACTTTGCAGCCCCATTCAGAGGCCAGGAAAAATTCATGACCCAGCCTTTCAGGAGAAATCAATAAAAATACACCGGAGTGTGATATACACATGCAATTTATTCTTGGCAAGGCTGGCTTCTCTCTCTCTCTCTGATAAGCTACTATAGCCCGTGTTAAGGATGGGAGGGAGAAATGGCTGATCTTGTATTCCAAGGTGAATTTATCCAATGCATCTCCCTTAGATTAATATGAAATAAATTAAAGAGAAGTACAGGATGCAAATTCAAAGTTTAACCCGAAATAACCAGAGAGGTCACATGTAGAAAAAAACCCACTCAACCCTCTTGAATCTGAAGGTATAAAATCTCAACACGCTGACAACGCACGCTCAAAAGCCTCTTATCGTCTTCTAGAGCCCAGTCAGAGTTGTCTAGAAGGAAATGCTGCGTGATTTGTGAATTATGACCTTGTCAAATTCATTGGCCGGTTGTAATTCATCTACCGCAGGGATGTGAAACTCAAGGCCCGCAAGCCGGATCCGGAATTCGGGATTCCAAGAGGTTGAAAATTGTAGAGAATAGAATAAGAGTCGTGGTTGCGCAGTGGTGAGAGCGCGGTACTGCAGGCTACTTCTGCTGATCACCGGTTGCCAGCAGTTTGGCAGATCGAATCTCACCAGGCTCAAGGTTGACTCAGCCTTCCATACTTCTGAGGTGGGTAAAATGAGGACCCAGATTGTTGGAGGTGAGAGGTTGACTCTGTAAACCCTTTAGAGAGGGCTGTAAAACACTGTGAAGTGGGATATAAGTCTAAGTGCTATTGCTATTTTCCTTCCTTCCTTCCTTCCTTCCTTCCTTCCTTCCTTCCTTCCTCCCTCCCTCCCTCCCTCCCTCCCTCCCTCCCCCTCCCTCCCCTTTCCTTCCCTTCCCAGGGGTTAGAATGCAGAATTGCATGCTAACTGTGCCCACAGCCAGGAGTTCAATTCTGACCAGCTCAAAGTTGACTCAGCCTTCCATCCTTCCAAGATCGGTAACAGGAGGACCCAGATTGTTGGGGGCAAGAGGCTGACTTTGTAAATCTCTTAGAAGAGGGCTGTAAAGCACTATGAAGCGGCCTATAAGTCTAAGTGCTAATATTCATAGCTAGGGTTGTAGAGGAAGTCAGAGGCTTTTCATCCGAGCTTGCTGTGAAGTGTCTTGTTTCTTTACTTCACCCAAAACCCCACTGAAGATGTTTCCTAGTTTGGTAACGAAACATCGGGAAGCCAAGCAGCAAGCTTGGACGACAAACCTCTGCCTTCATCTACAAGCCGAGCTATGAATATTCTCTACAATTTCTAACCTTTTCTCAGACCCCCTCAACTCTCTGCAAAATAACTGCTCATCCCCTGGCTCAGTGATGTGGAGGGGACAGTAAGCCAGGTGCTCCTGAGTGTGGCAAGAAATCTGGACATTTCCTGCAGCATTGTGAATTTGCATTCTCCTTGAGTTTGCAGAGTGACCTACTTTCTCTAGCGCTGAGAGCACAGAAGTGGTGGCAGCATCTGCATGGGCTCTTTCTAAGTGTCTCGGAGCCGAGTCGGGTTTCTGCTTCAGCCCACCACCACCACACCCAAACCCAGACACAATTCCCCTCCTCCCCGCTTCTGTCTGAGAAGGAAAACGGATGATGCAGCCGACTTGCACAACTGGGTGGAGAAGTGAGAAGGAAAGCAGAGCAGAAGAGAAACAATGTTGGAGCAATCCATTATTTTAAGCCTTCTTCTCCTGCCCGGATAGACTTCCCTTAATGGAGCAAGGGGAGAAACATTCAAAGCACATCTGTAGCAGAGAATAATTAATCAGCCACCTTTCTCGGGGTCTTAATACCAGGTGGGATTTGGTGCTAAAAGGCGGGCAGTCAGGCAAAAATGGAGGCCTTTCAAGGTCCCACCGTCTTTGATGGGGAAAAAGCTGGCCAGGTGGATTCCTAAACCCTCCTCCTTTTGGTCATGATTTGGTAGCATGTCACAACAGATGGGGATACCTATCACTATGTTGATCAGCTAACGTGCAAGCAGTTTAAACTTCTCCACAGTTATGGAGTCTCTATCCTGGACCTTAAACCCCAGAAGACAAGAAAGAGAATCCATGAATTCAGTCCCCAGGTTAAGAGGAACCAACTTTACCCACCCTTCCAAAGCTAGCACATCCCACTGATATTGGATCCCATTGGTTAGAGATGTACATCTGGTGGGACCATGGAAAAAGATCTTCTCATTGGTGGCCCCTTCTCTAAAGGAATATCCTTCCTCTCAAGGTACGATTCACTCCCACTCTGTTGCTTTTCTGAAAAGTCCCAGAGATGTGGTTTTATGTCAGTGGGCCTGGGGACCATGAATGGAGAGAGAGCCAGTCAAGGGTTTTTTTTTGTTTTTTTTTTTAAATTTGATTTATATGCCGCCCTTCTCCGGAGACTCAGGGCGGCTTACAATGCGTTAAGCAATAGCCTTCATTCTTTTGTATATTTTATACAAAGTCAGCTTATTGCCCCCACAAACTGGGTCCTCATTTCACCTACCTTAGAAAGGATGGAAGGCTGAGTCAACCTTGAGCCTTGGAGAGATTCGAACCAGCAGAAATTGCAGGCAGCTGTGTTAATAACAGGGTGCACTAAACCCCTGTACTATCAAGGCTCTTTGAGTTGAGTTGATAGTGTTACAGCTGCCATGGGGTGGAGTGGATTTTTTTTTTATGTTGTGGATTTTTAATGTTGTAAGCTCACCTATGAGCGAGTTGGATGGCTGTCTAAATTTGTTCAGTAATAAAAAGTGAATATTAGCTGACCAACTTGACAAGAAATACAATTAGGTCTGCATTTGGTGGTCATTGAATTGAAAAGGACATTTATGAAACATGACTATTTTGATGCTAGTGTCCTAAGATGTACATTATTAATGCATACATTCCATTACAGAATCTCTCCCTCTCTCCCTCCCTCCCTACATCTCTACCTCCCTATCTCTCTCTATCTCTATCTCTATCTCTCTATCTTTCTATATCTATTTATCTATCTCTCTCTCCCTCCCTCCCTCTCTCTCTCTCTCAATCTATCCTCTCTGTATATATATACAAATATACACTTTTCTCTTTCTCTTTCTCTTTCTCTTTCTTTTTTCTCTTACTTTCTCTCTCTCTCTTTCTCTTTCTCTCTCTTCCCCCTCCCTTTCCATCTCTTTATCTATCTCTACCCATCTATGTCTATAATATCTTCTCTCTCTCTCCTGTCTGTCGTCTGTCTGTCTGTCTGTCTGTCTGTCTGTCTGTCTGTCTGTCTGTCTGTCTATCTATGGAAATTTCTGGAGGTGTCCTCCATGAAGATTTTTAAATCCTCTATTGCAGGCTGGAACAATAACACTCAGAAAATGCTTAACCTCTTTCTCACTGTGGAAGATCTCTGCATCTGCAAGTGAAAGGCGACAAGAATCCATCAAAGCGTAGCTTGACTTGAGCGGCATGCCAGAATGTTTCCCTGTATCTACAGGACAGCATCTCTCCACTGCGGCCACGGTGATTATTGTTGTTGCTGCTTTTTAATGCAACCAATTAAGTGCTGTGTGTGCCGTTTGATTGCTCGCAGCTCTGAGGCCTGAAGGGTCCCCTTGCTGTGATTGGTTTGAGCTGGAGATTACTCCGAGGGCATGCAGGACAACAGTGACGGTCCCTCCACTTCCAAATCAACCTTAATTACAAAAATGGCAGGCCACCAGATGCAGGTGAGTTCTCCCTCGGCTTTTGAAAGGCTGATTTGGAGACCACACATGAAAATGAAATAACCTGTGTGAAGAGTTTTCCAGAGTGGGGAAAAAAATCCCAGGAGCCTGTACAGAAGACAGAGGAATTGTCCAGTAAGGGAAAGGAGGCATGGTCAGCACCATGGATAGCTCCACAGACTACTAAAACTTTAGAACAGGAGAAATCATAGAATTTAGAATCATAGGGTTGGATGGGACCTTGGAGGTCTTCTAATCCAACCCTCTGCTCAAGACCTTATACCATTCCAGACAAATGGCTGCCCTCTTGATTCCTCAGTGGTCCTTCAGCCCAACCCCTTTGCTCAATATAAAAACAATAAATCGAGAAATAGCTGCAGGCACACGCGATATCCCAACTTTTGTGGACGTATCTCCTGCATGTTAAATGAAAAATGTAGTGCTTTTTTGTTTATTCATTGGATATGTATCTTGCCTTTCTTTCAGAAGCTCATAGCATCTCCTCGTTCCCTTCTCTTAATATTTTTTCCTATGCTACCAACCCAGTGAAGGAGGCAGAGAGATAGTAAGCCTACAAATTCATGTGATGAATTTCCAGTGAAGGTGGACTTGATCTGAATTTCCTTACTCTTAATTCAACACCTTAATTACTGCAGCCAAATGTCTACAATGATCTTCCTCAACTTCATGGTCTGCTCTGAACTCATTCCCACATGAGATAATGTTGAAAGCCACTGGTGCTTTTGAACTACGGTTCTGGGGAAGACTCCAGAAGATGTTGTGAGTAGCTATCAGACCAATGGATCATAGGACAAATCAACCCATTTGATAAAATATAACCAGATCCATATTTTGGATACATTGTGCAAAGACCCAGCTCTCTTGAAAAGTCCATCATGGTGGGAAAAGCTGAAGGAAAAAAGCATGATCAACAGCAAGGTGGATGGATTCAATTGTACAAGCAATGGAGGAACTGTTTGAAGACCTGAAGAGCCAGGATGGAGATAAATGATCATGGAGAAGGAACATCTATGTGGTTGCTGAAAGTTATTACCAATTGATGGCACTGGTCGATCAATCAAATCTTGTGGGAAAATCTACTGCCACGTTAAGCACCTTGCACTAAGTGTGCAAGAACACTGAGAATTTTCTTGAACTCCCCCACCCGTCCATTTTTGATTTCCCATCAGCCAAAGCCAAGTCTTCAAGCTGAACATAAAGCAGTGAAACAGAAGAGAGAGACATTCACGCTAATTGTTTATAGAAAATCCATGGTGGAAAGTATCCGTTTGTACTTTGTAACCCTGGGACTTTGCAGAGAGATAATTGCTGTAAAGTTACTGAAGCCGAACAAAGCAATGGCCAAACTTTGCAAGAGAATGTGCAGAGGGCATCCTAACTTATTATAATTGGGTCTGTGACAAAGCAATGAGGGTGAGGCGAATGAACATTAAGAAGACTCAAAGCCCTGGAATGGAGAATAGAAGAAGAAGCACACTTGTAGACATCTTGTACCATAAATGGTGCGTCTGCCCAGGTGTCCAGAAACATAGGAAAAATCATTTGCAAACATTTAAAAATAAATTCACTGATAATGAGGGTGAAAAATAATCTCTCTTGCAGGTTCCTAGATTTTTGAATCGATCGCAAGAAACCCTTCTGACTTTTTTGTAGTTCTTGTATAGTTCTTGCCAAGTCTTGCCCAGCTGTTCAAGACTTGGCAAGGAGGAGAATCCCCTTCTGGCTACACCATCAACAAAGAGATCAATCAATCACCTGAAGGCACTTCATGACCCACAAAGAAGGGTGAAATATGGAGAAATAAGAGACAGAAGTGGACATCTCAAAGAAAGTATGGAACAGTGTTTCTCAACCTTGGCAACTTGAAGAAGGGTGGACTTCAGTCTTGGCAACTTGAAGAAGGATGGAATGCTAGCTGGGGGATTCTGGAAGTTGAAGTTCACCCTTGTTCAAGTTGCCATGGTTGAAAAGCTGAGCACTAAACATTCCATGCCACGCTGTAGCAGAAAATAGAAGGTACTTCACCCAACAATGAAATATCATCTTTGTCCATCCTACCCTTCAAATTCTTACCACTCCAGCATGCTTTTTACAGAAGTCCAAGCTCAGGAAGTGGATCGGTGCATAGCTAATCCAACTCTACAGCTCAGTTCCTCACAACATTATTACACCATCCCATGAAGCGTTGTCTGCAAATTGTTTTAAAATGCATATGCACAGCTCTAACACTCCTTCAGATTTTGAATTCAGAATCCTCCAGTCTTTGTATCATGGAATGCCACGTACGTAGCTCCTCCATTGCCTTTTCTCTATGTATTTTTCATTATCGTATGCTTTATTGAAACCCAATGAGCCCTACCTTTTCTCAAAGATGCGCTGATTTCATAGACAATTTTTCTAAACAGGGTTTTTTTTTTTAAAAAAAAACTTCCTTGGAAAAGAACAATCAACTGGAGTAGAAGGTAGAAGTAGAGGTTAACCCCTCCTAGAAGGTTCGTCTTTTGCAAGGGGTCACAGTACCAGACAGGCTAATGGTCTGGCCACGATTTTAGGAAAACAAAGAGTGGAAAATTCATAATTTAAAACGGTTTCACATAATGGGCACCTCATTATAAAATTAACCTGAATGTCCTCCCACTGCTACCAAGCTGCCCAATCCATTAGCTATCTAGCGTGCAGGGAGTCCTTGACTTATGACCACAACTGAGCCCAAAATGTCCGTTGCTAAGCAAGGCAGCTGTGGAATTGCGCCCCATTTTTTGCGCCCCATGATTGCTCTCTTTTAATAAATGTTATTCATTTTCTATTAACTACATTTCTTAGTGCTTAATAAACATCGTGTTATCTGTGCATTTAATTTGCTTATTCCATTCTTGCTCTCCACCTCTTTTTTCCAACCACCTGTAAAATAAATCCCATGTTTGATAATATTCTGTGTCTTCTTTCTGTTTGATTTTCAAGGTAAGTCTATCCATTTCTGCACAGTCTAGTATCTTCTTAATTATCTCTTCATCTTGCGGTTAAGCGAACAGTTGTTAAGTGAATCATGCAGCCGTTAAGCAGCTCTGGCTTCCCCCGTTGACTTTGCTTGTTGGAAGCTGGCTGGGAAGTTACCAATGGTGATCACATGACCATAAGTCAGGAAAACAGTCATGAGTACATGCCAGTTTCCAAGCAACCAATTTTTGATCATGCGACCACGGGGATGCTGCAACAGTTGTAATCAGTGAAATCAGTCATAAGTCACTGTTGTCACCGTAACTTTGAACGGTCACTAAATGAATGGTTGTAAGTCAAGGACTACCTATATTATATTAGGGGAGCTTAGGACTCAACCAGACCTCTCTAGAACATACAAAAATCGGCTTTCTTTTCTTTCCCTTCCATCTCTTAAAGTTGCCCGAGACTTCATAATTGAAACCTAAAGGATTCAGTATTATTATTTTTTTGTCACTGTTGAAACATTCATTTATTTTACTGAATAAATCAGTTAGATTCACACTCTGTTCATTGAGTTCTTAATTCACCACCTCTAATTAAATTAAATAGCCACACTGGGAGAGAAACTCAATTACTGGAAAGGAACAGTGTAAACTCACTAGAGTTGCTTCAAATTCCTGGGGAATAGAACAATTGATTTAACACCAAGGGTGCCGTCTGGAGGAAAATTTTGGCTGGAGCATTTTGCATAGCTTCCCAGCAGTTAAGGCCCCACTATCACTATGACGATTTAGTTCTCTGTAAATACGCATAGAATTAGGATTAATTCATTCCTAAACCCAATAACTCTATAGTTCGGGACATCCAATTTCAGACTAGCTATGGATGTTTTCTCGAAATCAAAGTCCATAAGAAGAGCCGATGTGATTTTCGAAACTAGTGCATGGAATTGAGCATGAATCATTGGGTAACTATTGAAAGTTTAAGCCTATTTGATGGATGAATTTTCTCTCCTGAAAATAAATTAAGATACATCTGCAGCAGATACGGTAACTGTTTGCCATTGCAGCTTCATAGAATTAGCTCTCCAAATAGTTCCATCTGAGCTTCTTTTCAACCCAGGACCATCAAATTCTATGCTCGGGGATAACAGTCTTTCTCCAAGAGAACATAACTAATTCTCTTAACCATTCATTGTACAATTTAGCCTCCAGGCCTCTCATCATATTCGTTGCTCTTCTCTGCTCTCTTTCTAGAGACTCGGCATTTTGGAATACTGCATCCAGTTTTGGTCGCCACAATGTAAAAAAGACATTGAGACTTTAGAAAAAGTGCAGAGAAGAGCAACCAAGAAGATTAGGGGACTGGAGGATAAAACATATAAAGAGCGGTTGCTGGAATTGGGTATGTCTAGTTTAATGAAAAGAAGGACCAGGGGAGACATGATAGGAGTCTTCCAATATCTCAAGGCTGCCACAAAGAAGAGAGAGTCAAGCTATTCTCCAAAGCACCTGAAGGCAGGACAAGAAGCAATGGGTGGAACCTCATCAAGGAGAGAAGCAACTTAGAACTAAGGAGACATTTCCTGGCAGTTAAAAAAATTAATCAGTGGAACAACTTGCCTCCAGAAGTTGTGAATGGCCCAACACTGGAAGTTTGTTGGACAACAATTTATGTAAAAATGATATAGGGTTTCCTGCTTGAACAGGGGATTCGACTAGAAGATCTCCAAGCTTTCTTCCAACTCTGTTATTTATTTATTTATTTATTTATTTATTTATTTATTTATTTATTTATTTATTTATTTATAAATACATACTTACATACATATATACATACATACATACAGAAAGAAAGAAAGAAAGAAAGAAAGAAAGAAAGAAAGAAAGAAAGAAAGAAAGTTTATTATCACTGTATGTGTATACACAGTATACCCATACAACAAAATTCACATAACACCCAGAGACCAGACCCAACTCACAGGACAATCCCCATCCACCAAAAATTCCCCACCCCTAAAACCACCCACGCATCCACACAACAGACCAAGTAATGCTGTCCAACAGCTCACTGATGGTGGCCCTTATCCTATCCTATCCTATCCTATCCTATCCTATCCTATCCTATCCTATCCCCATCCCATCCCATCCCATCCCATCCCATCCCATCCCATCCCATCCCATCCCATCCCATCCCATCCCATCCCATCCCATCCCATCCCATCCTATCCTATCCTATCCTATCCTATCCATCTTTTTTGTACAATGGTGACCAGGATTGGGTGCAGTCTTCCGAATGTGGTTTCACCTCACCTGTTTATGATGGACATTCCACAATCTCAGATAAGCTAAATTTAGCTATCAACCTCCTCCCTATATTTCTGATTTTGAAATATCTTCAGAATGTTGATGCTAATTCCCTCCTCTCTCCGTAGCCCATGAATCAGGCTTGGCTAAAACACCCAGAACTCTTACCTTCTGCTGGCCTGAACTAATCTAAACTGGCAGCCAGCTAAAATACCATCCTCCCTTCCCAGTGGCCTAGGCACATATCAGCCACATCTCCAGGGAACTGTCAAACTCCATTGTGATGCTCGCAGTGATATTCCTCCCGCAGACGGGGCCGATGAATGATTTAAGCGTTTGCTTCAAAACAGAGAGAGAGAGAGAGAGAGAGAGATGAATGCAGCTAGAGAAATACCTGCTGCTGGCGTGAGGCTCAAGAAGAGCTTTGATACCCCATGGGTCTGGGGGCTCTTGAGCTAAAGGTCAGGATCAGAACTGCGAATGCACAGCAGAGGAGAAAATGAACATGATGATTTGTAGAAAGCCACAGAAATGCAGGGTAATTACTGCCAGGAGCTGGGGTGGGGAAGAATAACAAAATACCAGAATTGGAAGGGACCTTGGAAATCTTCTAGTCCAACTCCCTGCTCAAGTAGGGTCCTCTAGCATGGCATAGATACAAAGGAGGGAAGAAATCCAGCAGGTTCTAACAGGTTCTGGCGAACCAGTAGCGGAAATTTTGAGTAGTTCAGAGAACCGGCAAATACCACCTCTGGCTGGCCACAGAGTGGGGTGGGAATGGAGATTTTGCAATATCCTTCCCCCTGGAGTGGGGTGGGAATGGAGATTTTGCAATATCCTTCCCCTGCCACGCCCACCAAGCCACGCCCACAGAACCGGTAAGGAAAAATTTTGGATTTCACCCCTGGTACAAAGATGTTCATCCAGCTTTGGCAACTGGCCTTAACAAAGTCTCTCTCCATTCCAATTTTTAATAGCCTTCATTGGAAAAAAAAAAAAAAACCGGCTTCCCACACTCAGCGTCTTCTCCCAAGCTTCCTCTTTTTCCCTCCTGTAGTAGCAGCTGGCTTAATTAAAAAGAGGAAATGGAACCCAAGTCATCTTAAAGATGCAAACTGAAATGAAACAGGCGTCTCTCCTCCTTGACCTCATCAGAAGAGGAAGAAAAAAAATGGATACCTAGCCGAACTAAAACTCTCAGGCATTGGGGCCAATTAGTAGGCTGCATTTATTACGCCATTAAAGGAGAGGAAAAACAAGCAAAAGGACAGAGCTAAAGTCATTTCCTCCCCCGTGGGCGCCAGTTCAAATCCAGAGATGCCAATTCCAGGCTAATGAAAGTTCTTCCAACTTCCAACATATGCTAATAGCACCTGGACTGCCAACAACAAGCACAAGATGCTTCAAGGAACTTCTGACTTCTCCGCTCTTTCTCAGAAAACTTCTTCAAAGCTTTAGCCAGCTTCCAGTAGTCTGGAGGGAGGCTGTTCATTAAAATAATAGCATTGTGCAAAAGAAAAAAAGAGAAAAAGGCAACAGTCGTGTCTAACAGGTGCAAGTCACTCTCCTCTTCAGCCTGGGCATCCTGAAGATGCTCAGATGCTTCACAGAAGAACATCAGACACTCTGAATAGCCGATTCTAGTCTACATCGTGAAAGCACAGACACAGAACAGCTTGACCTTGGATGAGCCACCTCTTCCCTTTGCAGGAATTTATTGCTGACATTGATTCACAGTTACATTATACTTCCTCCGAGCAAGAAACGGAGGAAATCCAATAAGCAATAAACTCTTTGAAACACAATAGAATTGGACATTCGCAGGTGGGGATGAAATACAGACCGCAGAAGCTGTTTAGATCCATACAGCTACTGTACACCTTGACTGCCTTCCGTAGTAAACACCCAGCTGCAATTTTTACGATGACAAAAAAAAGGGGGTGGGTGGGTGGGAGGGAAGGGAGTTTAGACACATAGGAGAGCGTTCTGTCGGTGGCGTTGAATTTAACTGTGTCAAATTTACATTTTATTTAAAGTCCCAAATGTGCTCTTTCAAAAGGCAACTGGTCTTTTGTTTTTTTTTCCCCGAAGACATTTCGCTTCTCAACCAAGAAGCTTCTTCAGTTCTGACTGAATGAATGGTGGGGAATGGAAGGATTTATATTCCTTGCAGTCATCTCATCGTTAGCACTCTTCCTGAGGGTTGCTGAAGGTTGATTCTGTGCCCTCAGGGTCTCCTGAATAGTGATAACGGATGTGGAACCTTTTTGGAACTGTGAAAGGACTGTGTTGTAAACAGAAGGTAGGTTGTGTCGTAGCCCTCCCCTTCTGTTGAGAGAGGGCTGTTCAAATCCTCCCGTTCCCCACCATTCAGTCAGAACTGAAGAAGCTTCTTGGACGAGAAGCGAAACATCTTCAAGGAAAAGCAAAGTCCAGTTGCCTCTTGAAAAAGCATCTGTGGGACAATCATGACCTGGATGATGGAGAATCTCCATAGACCTTTCATTTAAAGGTAGCTTTTTCTAGGCCGTCTATTTTGTGGGGTGCTGCTTAATATGGACAACCCAAAGTTCGTATCACGTTCATCCTAAAGGAACCCAAAGACATTCAGTTGCCATGACTCAACTTCCAGACAAGTTTCTCTGAACAAGAATAATAAGTTTCTCCTCTTTTGTTTCCTATGGGAGGAGCCAATCATCTCTAAGTTGTGGCTTTACTCCCAAGTCGACCCTGCTTTCTGAGTTGTTCTTGTATTCTGGCAGCTCTGCGTATGCGCACATTGGGAACAGGCTCCAGCTGCTCCTCTGCCTCACTGCTGTCTATCTCCCTCTCTGCCTCCAATGCAGATCCCTTGTCTGAGCTTTCCCCAGACTCTAGGACTGGCCCATGTTCCTCCCCAACCTCCTCACTGTCTGACTCTGCTGCCAGCTCCACAACAGTCCTGATTTGGCTCACAGGATAGAGAAGCTACCAACATCTCACTTTCTCCTCCTTTATATTTTTTTTCATATAAACACCCACAGATTGTGATTCTGAAGAACTTTCTATGCTCAGATCAGTGAAGGAGGAGACTTTCAATGGGAAGTGGTGGTCAAAATATGACCCGAAGCTGCTAAATTCTTGGTGCCCTCCAGCATTATCCATGTTGCTGGTGCTGTTAGGAGTTGGAATGCAGCCACCCCCCATGAAAATCACAGCTTCTCTCTCCACCTCACCAGATTGGGTGAAATAGATCATTTAGGAGCAAGTAAATTAGCAAGTCCAAAGATAGATCGCATTCTTCTCCAATCTGGGATTATCCCTTTGCATAGCACTAGATGATAATTTGCCTATTGTCACTCCATCATGTGCAGTCATGAGTAGCTATGGGAAAGCCTCTGGTGGTACTACTTGTTACTCTTCCCTAACCCATATCTTATCTGCAGAGGTCAATTAAGACCCATTTGGAGCAATTCCATAATCACACAATATTAGCATATTATTTTTGCTTCCTGGGCACCATCTTTTCTTCTTTTCTGCCAAATGGTTCCTCATCCATCTGCCTACATGCCTGTCTTCTCCTTCCTTCTTTCACAGGTACATGCATATATATTTTTTGGCATGGTCGATCCCATAACCATTCTTCTTTCTTCATCCCAGGAAGTGGCACAAAGTGATTCCGATCAAGCTTATTTTGTGCCAATCCCCTTCCATTCATTACAGGCAGAAAACAACTTGAGGGAAGATATCTCTCCTGCTGACTTCGCCCACCCACATTCTTTCCACTTTCAGATGGTGCCTGAGCTGCCCCCCCCCCCAAACACACATGGTGTTAAGTCTTCCCAGAGCCAAGAACAAACAGTCAGTGAGAAGCTGTGCCGAATATAATTTTTGTCTGCCACATGGTTCTTCCTTTCTTTGGTAGATTATTTTATTCCACAGACATTATCTTCACCCAAGCTGCCTTTAAGCATTTGGCTTGAAAAAATTGCTATTATTGACGGTCTGGTATCCTGAAGAGATAAAGATCCACAAGGCACCGGATGTTGGATCCGGAACAATATTCTGCCTGTCCACTTAGACCAGGGGTGAAATCCAGCAGGTTCTGACAGGGCAGGGGGTTGGACTAGATGACCTATAAGGTGCCTTCCAACTCTGTTATTCTGTTTTTCTTATTAATAGATCACAGGTATATCTTTGGATATGCCAGAAGGTCACAGCACCAATCCAATCTTGGTTGATCTAAAAAGCTAAGTCGAATTATCCTTCCTTACTACCTGGATGGGGGTCCACCTGCAAACCAGGATTAAAAATTGAATGAATCAAAAAGTGCCTAGAGGAACTGAATCTCATCCAAGAAGATGGAATTGCTAAATCACATTGGTACCTTGCCAAGAAAACAGCGTGGACGTCTCCACATGGTCACTAAGACTGAAGCTCAACCGAAAGCAGTTTGACTCTTTTTATGTTTCTGCATGTGTCAGTAGTCTGTTTTTTTTTTTTTTTTGTTAAGGTGTTGATTTGTTCTCCAGTTCTTAAACACAGTAACTAAGGAAACCTACATTTATAGATAGCATTGGGTGATAAATGCTACTAATAAAAGCAAAGCCTTCAAAATGTATTGTTTTAAGATACTTCCAAGAGCTTTCCAAGGACAGAAGGACTAGTGCAAGGGAAGACAAAGGCTAGGAGAGGGATTAGTGGAGGACAATCTGTTTGAACTAGAGATGCCGGATGAAGGTTTCTCCATCTGGATCTTGTGACAATGATAATTACTAACCTTCTTCACTGAGAAGCACCAATTTATGCTTATTCTCCCAACACGGAAATTGTGAGGCGTGCTGTAGATTCAGACATGTAGGCATAAATCAAATAAATCAAATAAAGATAAAGATAAAGAACACACCTTTTGTCAGAGAAAGATTGCATAGCCTGGGGAAGGAGTCAAGCGGGGAATTAAATTAGAATCTTTGTGTAGTCACAAAAGACAGCATCCAACCTCTCTTGAATGCCGTCGAACCTTATCTGGTTTTGACCATGGTGCAAACTGTTAGTCTGAGAAGATTCTTGTGCATAGATTTGAGCAACAAAGCAATAAATTGAACCCTCCACAGATAGACCCCGTCGCTCTTTAAATACACAGTCAATCGTGTTGCAACAATTGCAGCCTCTCCTGCTCAAAGAGAAATTGACAGATATGCTGTAGATTACCCAGGGCCATTAGGAGACATACAGCATTGCCCACATAGATGCTAATTTGCTAAATGACTGCTTATGTAAAACACAAAGCGAGGAGAGGATCGGACATCAAGATATGACAAAGCTTTCCCCAAACCAATTTAGGCCCAGCCAAATCTCGAGCAAGGGATGATAAGCCATCTCTAAGTGGAAAATATCTCATATCGCGCTGCTGGTTTATGCAATTCATTCGCCTGCCGAAAACTCATTTGCTTGCGGTCTTTCAAAAATGATGTTCTTATGGTGTTTTTCTCCCGTATTTGTGATAAGATCTGAGCTGCGTCTGATACCAAGCAAAACCAAGCGAGCTTCAATCTGCCTGCTCAACTTGATGTCCTCTCAACAGTTAGGACTGCATGTCCCAGAATTCACAGCCAGCGTGCCCAACAGCTGGAATTCCATGACCCCTACCTTGTCCGAAAGTAACTTTTTAAAAGTTTCTCTACTAGGAAGGACACGTTGAAAGCCTCCTTCCAGTCCCTGGATATCTACACCACCTCCTGGGAAACCCTGGCACAAGATCGATCAACATGATGCACGCTGATCCACGAAGGCTGCCAGACATTTGAAGACAGAAGGACAACCATAGCACAAGAGAAGCGAGCACTCCACAAAGCCAGAGCTGCAAATGCTGCAACAATGGTGCCCACACATCTGCCCAACATGTGGCAGAACATTTCATGCCTGAATAGGCCTTACCAGCCACCTGTGGACACATTGTGGACAGCTACACAACCTGTTAGATGTCAAGGTCCTCTTTGAACACGATGGATGCACATCATCACTGGGAAGGAAGAGGATGACCTAGAATGGGGATTGAGACCTTGTGGTCCCCCCAAAATTGCTGAACTTCTGCTCCCAGCGTTGCTCCACACGGGTTGCAACTGGAAGTTTCAGTTCAACAATATCTGGAAGAACTTACATTTATCATCGTTCATCTTATTTATGGAGAAGTGGGATCTTCTTGGCCATTGAAATAAAAAGAAGAGAGCCTGAAGACCTCTCCACAGAGTGCAAGTCATCTACAGGAGATGAGTGGGAAGGAAGCGAGACTTTCAGACTAAATTGGGAGGTTTTCCTGGAGGCTCTTCGGTTGGTAATAGAACCCTGGATAACAAGATCTTCCTTGAACAAGACTTGCTTTCTGAACTTTCATACTCATAATGAGGTCCAAATTACTCGTTCAACACAGGAGGATCTCACAGAAGCATCTCTAAGAAGTGGGAGGAAGCAGCCTTTGGTCCTTGGCAACTACAGCAGCTGGGAGGAATATGTTGCCAATTTCTTAAAGAGATTTCATTACATATTTTTCTTTAAAAGGGAAATTCTTTTCCAAGGATGCAATGAGTGTCATATTCAGATCCATTAAAGAAAATATATGTATATCTTTTCTGAAGTTGGTGGCGTGAAGCCACTCACAGAAAAAAGAGACAGCTTCTTGCCTGATCAGAAAACGTACAAAACAGGATTTGACAGAATGAAACTTCGGTTTCCCCCAAATCATATTTTTCTGACATGATTTGTCTGCCCCATCCATTCATCCTGCCTGCACTCCAGAATGTCAAAAATATATTTTAGACATTCTCGTTGAGGCTCAAAGCATCTTTCTGTGACTCAGAAATATCAGCCTTGTGTATGAGAAGGGTATAAATCCAAAGATATTATGGGTAGCTAGAGCAGATGGGAACTGAAGACAATAAGTATGGAAGATGGGAATCATTGGAGTTTAATTCATATAAGATAGATATGCTGGTTTAGGGAAAGCTTTGTTACCTTCCCTACTCAAAGTTCTGAGAAGCAAGCATGGTTTTTTTCAGCCTATGGTATTCACGCAACCATTCTAACTCTCCCACTAAAATAAGGGGTACTGCTTTCTTGAATCCCAACAAATCAGCCATCAATGGGCATACAGAGATAAACAACATCTACATACCGTTCAAAAGAGTCAATCAAAAAAAGCCAACAAGGAAACAAAGTGGAACTTCACCTAGCTCATGAGTTAACCTAAGTTAAGAAGGAAAACTTAACATAAGCCAATAGTTAAGATCCTTGACCAAGAGAAAAGAATTAGATATTCAACAAAAGTTCGTAAAATAGTCCCGAGAAATTGAAGGTGAATGGCGCCATTTAATAACCGACATCTTACATTACCTTCAAAAATTTTCGGCATTGCAATATTGTAATTTCTATTCCAGCACAACCACCATCAATGTCCTCCTTTAGACATTCTGTAGAATAGATCTTTTTCATCGTGCCAGCAGCCCATTGATAGAAAAGACAATTCCTAGATATCAGAAAGACAGGATTTGTTCTGTGATGTTCCTATTAATTTGCTCTCTACACCTGCGGTTTGCAAGTTTCTTTGTTAAAACGCTAATGTTCGTGGGTTGTTGTTTTTTTTGTTAACAAAACAACAAAAAACAGCTCTTTTCATGATTAATTCTTTCTCTATGCAATGGGAAGCACAAAGCTCTTAGTTAATGGATGCTGCTGATTGAACTGAGCAGCATAAAAAATTGCAACTCAGGTGGTGATGTTCATTTTTTAATAAGTGAAGGGATCTGTAAATTGATAGAGGAATTAGATAGGAGTGGGCAAAGACACAGCCTGACTTGACCTCTTTCCATAAAACGATTTGAACAGAGCTACGACCTAAGCTCCTGTGTCTAAGGTTTTGCTATAATTGGGCCATATCTTTATTAATACTTCTAACTTTCTCGAAAACCTCTCTCTAGGGATCAAGTCAAACACATCTGATAATGCTTCCGAAGGCACACAGGAGCATTTCCACAACAGATGTTGTGAAATGTGATATTGGTCCATTATTGATCAGCCCAACCTGAATCTCAATGTCTCAATTGTTAAGACTTCCATTCTGCTATTTTTTTTTTTAAAATAGATGGGAATAGCAATAGATTGATTACAATCTTTGGTGTTGGTATATATACAATACACAGTGTATACATTTTTTAATGCAAACTTTTAAACAAGACAATCCAAACTAAGGCAAACTACTATAAAGTAAGGAAGAAAAAAAGAAAAAGAGAAGAGGGCAAGAAAAGAAAAAAAAACTTTGAAGAAAAACAGAAAAGGAAGGAAAAAAACAGATTGTTCTGATATTCTTCACAGAAGTTATAAACTAATATATTAGTTTATAATATAAACTAATATAATATAAACTAATAACCTTTCTCTCTAAAGTTACATCGTATTCTTCTTCTTTCTATAATCTATTTTATCTAATACCCAAAATCATAGATCACAAGTTCTTCTTTTTCATTTTTACCCCAAAACTCCATACGAGATGTCCAGTCACCAATAAATGTAGATGAAGTCTAGATTGATCATAATCTTTGTATCCAAGGGGGCAGGGGTGAAATCCAGCAGGTTCTGACAGGTTCTGGTAGCAGAAATTTTGAGTAGTTCAGAGAACCGGCAAGTACCACCTCTGGCTGGCGCCAGAGTAGGGTGGAAATGGAGATTTTGCAATATCCTTCCCCCAGGAGTGGGGAGGGAATGGGGATTTTGCAGTATCCTTCCCCTGATACGCCCACCAAGCCATGCCCACCAAGCCACTCCACGCCCACCAAGCCACGCCCACAGAACCGGTAGTAAAAAAAAATTAGATTTCACCCCTGCAAGGGGGGAAATCTATCAATTGGGGCAAGGAAGGACATCCCATTCCACAGCATTTTCTCCTTCCATTTTTCCCTATAATAAGCCAACAAGGCTTGAGATCAAGTGTCTAGCCCAAAGTCACCTAGAAATATTCAGTGATTTAGATTAGAACCTGATTATCTCCAAATCTTACTGGATTTATGGAAGGATTTATAGTCCTTGCAAACAGCTGGTCATTTGCAGACAATTCGTCATGCAAGGAATATAAATCCTTCCATTCCCCACCATCTAGTCAGAGCTGAAGAAACCTGTTGGATGAGAAGTGAAACATCTTCAAAGAAAAACCAGAAAGTCCAGTTGCTTCTTGAAAAAGCACTTTTGGGACAACCACGACCTGGATGACTGAAAATCTCTATAGACCCCAAATGCAATCATCCTTATCTTACAACACAAACCATGTTTAACAAAACCATAATTAGAAGTGGGCAATGTAGCCAAAGAACATGAGGCAGACCCAGAAGACAGATAACATCAAAGACATGCTGCAACAAGTAACAATTGTTGAGGCCACCAGAAGTGTAAGAACTAGAAAGCTACATCTCTCTTAACATCTGAAGTGGTAAAAGAGAAGAAAGGAAGGAGGGGGAGGAGGAGGAGGAGGAGGAGGAGGAGGAGGAGGAGGAGGAGGAGGAGGAGGTGGTGGTGGTGGTGGGATCCAGTGGTGGGATCCTCCTGGTTTAACAACCGGTTCAGTAATTGCGCGATTTGCCCGCTGTGCACGCATGCACAATTTCAAGAAATCTTCACTTCATCCAAAGTTACTTTGGAGAAGTAACACAGCTGATTCGCGCAGCAATCTGCTCTATCGCGCCCATCAGCTGAGAAGATAAAGGTCAGATAATAGTGCGGGCGGGCAGGTGGGCCCATCTGAATGTCAGGGCAAACCGATTCGCTCCCAGCTGATTGTCAGAAATACTGGTTCGCACGAACCGGTCCAAACCAGAAGAATCCCAGTCCTGGTGGTATCCTTGACTAGAACTTTTTCCAACAATACTTTCTAAGAAGTAATCTCAGGATGACAATTGAGGAAATTCCCAATGCCTCGTCATGATTCTACTCTCTAACTAGACATGTGATACAGGGATGGGTTAGTTAATTAATTAATCTCCTCTTCGTATTGATGAAACAGTCAATAAGCCATTTACTCCTGCTTTATTTTATTTATTATTTATTTATTAAATGTCTACATGGCCCATCTCGCCTAAGTGACACTGCGTGGTAGATGACAACAACCAGTTTTCAATATTTCCCCTCTGATCATCTGCAGCAGCGATTTGCATTTGAGTCCTACACATTTGCGGAGTCAAATTTCTCCTTCTTCCTTCTCATCCTTGTTTCCAAGCTGGCATACATGAAGATGAAAGCATTAACTGTTTTCCCCCACCCCTCAAAGGAGGGGGAAAATGCGGAGACCAACTGCTTTTGCAAGAGACCAAGCGCCGCGGAGCATCTGTTATTGAGAAAAAGGAAAAATTCATGAACAAAAATAGCATTTACGGATGAAGTTCTAAAGCATTTAAAGCCAATCTATCAACCCGCATAAAGAGGAGCCAGAATCAGCAAGGAAAAAGAGGAAACGGTGGTTGTCAGTAGTATTGTAAATATGCATGTGGCTTTTATGTCTCTCTCAACAACAGTCATGGAATATGCAACTTGACAGTTGCAGGAATAAACAATATGGAATTGTTGGTTGCAAATTGGAGATGGTTTGGACAAATGGATGGGTTGTGATGCAATAGACATTCTATTGTGGCTAGGTTTGTGGCCATGATGACTGATGTGCAGGAATGAGCACTGGGCCAGAAGATGGTACAAATAGGGATTGGGAAGGAATAAATTCTCAGAGTCGTCCAAATTCTACAGAAATCATGTCAAGATGAAGGGACAATTCCAGATGAAATCCCTGGGGACTAGTAGAGTAGATAAACCATGCTTTGAGCAAAGCAAAGCTGCCTCAACTATTTATGGATCTAGATGGACTATGTTCTTCTAGAAAAGGAATTATTTTTCTGGTATGATATCTCTGATGGGAAAAAGTTGAACATGTATTGAGGTGCTACAGCCATCCAGGCCACCGTGTCTACTCTTCTATTTCAAATGGGGCTTCTTTACTCCTATTTCTGAGTTACATCTACCATGTTTCCCCAAAAATAAGACCGGTCTTATATTTTTTTCTCCAAAAGGGCTTATTTTCTGGTTAGGTCTTATTTTGGGGGAAATACAGTACTAAATGCATCCATCTGTCTGACAATCTTAACTGGGGCTTATTTTGGGGATATGGCTTGTATTATGAGCATCCTGAAAAATCATGCTAGGACTTATTTTCCAGTTGGGTCTTATTTTCAGGGAAACAGGGTAGCTTTCTGCGAACTTCTCATTGTATGAATGGGGCAAGTCCCTGATCCTCGGAAACACCCTTGCCTACAATGTTCAGACTTCAAGATCTCTCACGAAAGGGTACAACTTGATCCTCACCAGGCTGGGAGAGAAAGCTATTTAATAAGCTCACAATAGCAGTCTAAATATTGAAAAAGGCTGCCACACAGACGATGGAAAATAATCCCCTCTTTCCCGTCACGGGGGAAGCATCGAGAAATGATATATTTAAACAGCAAGGGGGAAAAAATGGATTTTGTTTAAACCAGTGAGTAAAACAAAGATTGCACTGCTGTTTTTTTGCAGAATCCACAAACAATTTTTTTATGATATGGATTTCACCTAAAGGGTCTTTGGTGCTCTCTGAGTTTGGTGGATTTCTTGCAGATGTTTCATTCATTCTTGCAGATGTGACATCATCAGCATTGGTGAAACATCTGCAAGAAAACAAACCAAGCTCAAAGAGCACCAAGGACCTCTCATTTCAGCCTTGGACTACAAATATTCTTCTTTATTGGGACTTCACTTATTGGGGAATTTCCAAGTATTCTCGACATATTCCCATCATTGACCCTGGTCAAGAATTAACAAAATGATCTCTATGTCATTTAAGATAGAGTATCTTAATAAAGTATATAATAAGTATCTCATCTAAGATAGAGTAATTAAAAAGATTATGGAATGAGCAGAAATGGACAGACTTACAAAAGAATTACAAGATAAAGAGGAACATGATTATTATCTAGTATGGGAAAAGTGGTATACCTGGTTGAAAAATAGAAAAAGGAAAAAAGAATAGGGAGTAATTGGAGTTACAGAAACAGGAACATAAATCACTAACATAAATTAACAATGAATCATAAAGATAGATATATGAGTAAGATCAAACAAGGAAGAGTCAAAACACAAATAAGAACATACATTACTGTTGTTTATTTGACAATATATATTTGACAAAATGTATATTTGAAATCTTTGTTTACATGTTTTGTTCTGTATGCTTTGTTGTCACTAGTTCTGTTTTGCTTGTACTTTTAAACAAATAAAAATTTATTTAATTAAAAAAAAAATGATCTCTATGTCGACCCTGAAGAGAACTTCGCTGAGGCCATCTTTGAGGCTTCAGGGTTGCCACTAGGTGGGAGGGGGAGGGAAATAGTTAGCTGGGGTTTTGCAGTCGAAATAAAAAGTTTTCTTGTGGGAACCAACGTCATGCCAACAGATGGCTTGAGAAGAGGAAAGAAGTAACCAAGCAACTGACCAGCACCTCAATTGGGCCATGTGACTGTTGACTTGGGAAAGGGGGAAAACTTTCTCTTTTAATTAGGTGAAAACTGCAGGAACTTTCAGAGTCAGTTTTCACCAGTCGTGCCAATATAATATATTTTATTTATTTATTTATTTATTTATTTATTTATTTATTTATTTATTTATTTTATTGGATTTATATACCGCCCTACTCCCAAAGGACTCAAATTTAAAATAGAATAAAAACAAATTAAATAATTTGGCTGAGACAAATTTAAAATACCCAATAATTTAAAAAACAAATTAAAATTTACATTTAAAAGGGGAGAAGATCTATCCAATAAAATTGTTCTTTGAGGAATCTGCCTGCCTCGGAGTTCTGCTTTCTACGGGTGCATCCCTTGGAACGCTGACACTCTATTTATGCCAACCAATTATGAAACTTATTGAAACAAAACTTATCCATCTTGAATACAGAAGCAACTCGCAACCCGAGAAGAGGACCCTGCAAAGATCTATCGGGGTGATCTGATTCCAATGTGATCGATCAAAGGAGGGAATCAATTCAAAGCATCAAAGCAAATTAGATGGCCCTGAATTGATACTTTCTCCACGCGCTAGGTTTGAAATCCATCTGGAAAGCCCAGCTGAATTTCTCCAAATTGTCCATCTGATTTGACTATCCAGATTCAATGACGCCGATTTTCTGAACAGCGTTGGCGATTCAGATCCAACATTGCCCAATTCACCCCGGCTTCAGAAATAAGCTTTCTACTGCTGCTAAAAATCCAGGCACAGATGGGGAAGTTTAATTTACAGAGCAAGAAACTCCAATGCACAATATTGACACAGCCCCACGTAACATGCAGTAATTAATGACAAAAATCCCCCCTGCACCATAAACGGCTGCTTCATGCTGAAAAGATGAAAATGTTCTCATTTTTTCCTCCGTGTGAACAGGCGGTTGGGAAATCTCACAATGGCTGGGTTACGTAACAAGGCTGCTACAACTGGCATCGGGGAGAGAAACTGAGGCCCAGCCAAAGCAGGAAATTGGGCAGGGAGATCAGGAGTTAGGGCTAAGGTAGAGAAATGAGGTTCACCTCACCTGTCTGTCCAACTGCAGGAGAAGAGCAGGAGGAACTGTGGAGGGGGAGTTAAGTGAGTTGCTAGTCTAGAATTGTTACGTTCCCACAAGCAGTTCAAGTCCAACCCTTTTTGAATTCCGTTGTCTTTTATCTGGCACCAATTTAGCACTGGACTTTAATTCTTCTGAACTGCAGCTTAACATATAGTCCCGACATCAACTATGGATTGCTATTAAGACCAAGTCAACCTAAAAGAAGGAAGTTGCCTACACAGCCGAGTCAAAATGTTTGGCCAGATCAATATTTTGCCACGGGAACACCACTTCAAACTACAGCACCATATAACTGCCTGGGGCATTCTGGGAGCTGGTCCACTTATCTTAAGAGTTGCTGAGGTTGGGAAACATGGGGTCTTTTCTATGGGAATCCAGAAGACCTTCTACTGAACCATGTGTCCTTCCTAATTATAATTGAGCCCAAACTTTACGTTGTTCAGTGAGATATTTGTTAAGTGAGTTTCGCCCTCTCTTACAACTTTTCTTGCCACAGTTGCTAAACGAATCACAGCAGGTGTTAAGTTGGTAACCTGGTTGTTAAGTGAATCTGGCTTCCCCACTGACTCTACTTGTCAGAAGGTCGCAGTGATCCTGGGCCTACTGAACCTGTCGTAAATATGAACCAATTGCCAAGCATCTGAATTCTGATCATGAGGATACTGCAAAGGTTGTAACTAGGAAAAACGGTCATCGGTCACATTTTTCAGGGCTATCGTAACTTTGAATAGTCACTAAATGAACTGTTGTAAGTTGGGGACTACCTGTATAATACAAAGTTAGAACAGAATAACAGAGTTGGAAGGCATCTTGGAGGTCTTCCAGTCCAACCCCCTGCTTAGGCAGGAAACCCTACACCACTTCTGACAAATTTATATGCCACCCTGAGTCTCCGGAGAAAGGCGGCATATAAATTGAACTAAATAATGGTTATCCAACATCTTCTTAAAAACTTCCAGTGTTGGAGCATTCACAACTTCTGGAGGCAAGTTGTTCCACTGATTAATTGTTCTCACTGTCAGGAAATTTCTCCTTAGTTCTCAGTTGCTTCTCTCCTTGATGAGTTTCCACCCATTGCTTCTTGTCCTGCCTTCAGGTGCTTTGGAGAATAGCTTGACTCCCTCTTCTTTGTGGCAGCCCTGAGATATTGGAAGACTGCTCTCAAGTTGCCTCTCCGCATATCCATAAAGGCCGATGATGAATTTAAAAAATGAACTTTCAATTTAGAGGGTAAACTTAGATTTAATCATCCGCTGTGTCCCACTTGTGACTCAATGACGATAAAGACCCAACTGTCTAAGGGAGTCAGTTCCGTTTTATAACGTTACGTAGCAAAAAAGGGGAATTCACCTGTGACTAACTGCAGCAGGTTAGGGTTTTCGTAGCATCATCTGCTGTTTCACGACTAACCCAGCCTATAAATTATTTGGCGGTTTTATGATTAAGCCAGTCACAAATAGGAAGATTTAATGTTATTACAGAAGAGAGAATTAATGGCATTATTAGAAGCATAAATCTGAACCGAAGACTCTCTTTCTTCCCTTTGTCATTTTCAAAGAGGCTCTACAAGGCATTTTGTTTTTCACAGCTGGATGGGGCTTTCTGGAAATTTAGAAGAGGTCCATGGGTCGTCATACCAAAATTAGACTTAAGCCAATTTAAGGAGAAGAATATGAGGATCTGATTGAAGTTGAGTCATGAGAGCTTGCTAATACCAGTATCCTGCTGGATCAAATGTATTCCAAGTGGCCAGCAATACATCTCATGGTGACACAACACTAGACACAACTCACACCAGAATTCAGGTTGGCATTTTCTCCAGCTGTGCTCCTGTTCACCTATAGTAGTGGCCAAAATTGTGGAAATCTTTTGGGAAAAATGTATTTTCTAAAACTAGCTAATAACACCACTGTTTTTTTTTTTGAGAAGTACCATCAAATTATATATCAATGGAAAGATAATTGAATCAAGAATGTAATGCCATCACTTTTATGAAGGATTTGCTATTAGAATAGCAGTTACAGTATAAAGAAGGAAAGTGAAACACGTAGAAAAAACGAGATATGCAAAAATGATCACCATAGAAAAAATGAGATATACAAAAAGGATCACCATGTCAGTTAATACTTAGCTGGGTAACCTTTAGCATGAATTATAGCCTTACAATGTCTTCCCATGGAGTGAATCAAGTCTTTTAGTTCTTCAGCTGTTCTTATGTGAAATCAATATTGAATGATGGCTTCTATTAACTGGGTTTTATTGCTAGGTCGCTTCTGATTAACCAGTTTCTTTAGTCAGCTCCTTAGATTTTCAATTGGGTGAAGGTCTGGGCTATTCCCAGGCCATTCCAGCAGTGGAATAGGATTATCTTGAAATGCACCCCCCCAAAAAAAGTGGTATTATTAGCCATCAAACCTCAAAAATACACTTTCCCCAACAGGTTTCCACAATTTTGGCCACTACTGTAGTATGTAGACATGGGCTACTCCTGTGTCGGGAGGCAGCACTGAGTCACCAAGGGTAACAAGAAGATAATTGGGGTCTCCTACATCTATTCCTGAGAAGACCTGGTGTGTTGTCATGAACATATTTGAACTCCAAGAATCTAATTTGGAGAACCTGCCATTATTTAAGACAAAATAAACATCCCAGTGCTTGAAGGATGGACCACTCTTGTTCCTACACCAATAGGCACTTGAGAAATCGGCACCAAATTATAATTTCCCATCTTCCTCCTTAATTGAGCTCCTCACCTTTCTGCCCACAGTAATACAGGGAACTAATTTAATTTCACTACCACTCAGTATATCCCTATACAGTGCTACCTTGGTACTCATCGTTAATTGGTTCGGGGAGATGCGATGAGTAGCAAAAACAATGAGTACCAAACAAATTTTTTCCCATAAGGAATAATGTAGGGCGTCACAAAGCAGCCGACACTGACAACTCCTACCTTCTGTGTTGAGTACTAAACAAACAATGAGTACCAGGACAAAATATTTGTGTCGAAATGCATTCAGTACGAAATTTGATGAGTTTCAAAGCAGTTGAGTACCAAGATACCACTATAAATTAAATTCAATCAAAGTTAATTTTTGCTTGGCTAACCCATTTTTCTAGGGTTTGGTACCTTGAGAAGCCACTCAATGTTTGTAGAAATGAAAAAAGGGGGGGTTTCTCCCCCAGTTTAGATCTGTAAAAGTCTTAAGGAAACCTGATTGGTCAGAAATAAATATTTTTGCTATAAATGGCAAAGAAAGCACATATTAATGGCTCTCATTACTCCCCAAAACTCCCACTCATTGCGGTAAACGGAAATCCAGCTGGAATTAAGATGCGTGAAACCTCGGCTATCAATCAGCTTATTAAACAAAGAATCCGTAATGTTGTTTTTTCTCTTCATTGTTCATGTGTGTGGTGAATTATACCTTTGTAAATAAATTATTAGGATACCTAGCTCTGCCTTCTTTTTTTATCCTACCGAGATTCTATGAAGTTTATGAATTCATCAAGGATTATAGCAGGACCTCATTAGCGTAAATTAATATAGAGCTTAGCAGCTCCTTGTTTATTAGCTAAATGTTTGTTATAAATTAAATTGCTGGTCCTTTAGGTTTTAATTCCCATCAGATTTGCATTTCAGCCGTTTGGTGAAGAATTTACCTGCATTGTTATAGCTACTAATCATCCCTTGAGTGATCAGAAGCTGTGACCATCATTGACAAAAAAAACCAATGGACACAATTTAAAAAGTGCACGCTCCAAAAAGTTCAGTACAACATTTGCTTATTCATAAAATAATTATATGTTTATATCAGGGGTGAAATCCAGCAGGTTCTGACAGGTTCTGGAGAACCGGTAGCGGAAATTTTGAGCAGTTCGGAGAATCGGCAAATACCACCTCTGGCTGGCCCCAGAGTGGGGTGGGAATGGAGATTTTGCAATATCCTTCCCCTGCCACGCCTACCAAGCCACGCCACGCCACGCCACACCCACCAAGCCACGCCCACAGAACCGACAGTAATATCTACATATCTACATAGATACATAGATACATAGATACATAGATACATACACATACACATACATACACACAGTCAATGTTTTTCAACCTCGGTGCGTTTAAGATGGCTGGACTTCAACTCCCAGAATTCCTCTGCCTCTGAGGTGGGCAGACCGTCTTATTAGGTACTGCTCATCTTAATAGTAGTTTATGGAAAGTAGCATACAAGAAACTCAGGCTTTTCAACCTTTTGAATGGGTAGAGCATTGGATGCAGCTAAATTTATTTATTTATTTATTGGTTCAATTTATATGCCGCCCTTCTCCGGAGACTCAGGGCGGCTTACAATGCTTTTTAAGCAATAGCCTTCATACTTTTGTATATACCTGCTTAGTAGGGCTTTTGGGCCCCCCCTAAGCGGTGTTCTTTTTATACAAAGTCAGATAGATAACATGGAAATAGTTGTGGCATTGACATAGATCTGATTGGGAAGCATTCTCACATCATTACCCATCATTAATAATATCTATGGTTAAAGAGTTAGTTGTGTTTGTACAATATAATACACTTGGTAAGCATTAGTCCCCTTTTCATGTTTGGTGTCTTAGCCTTTTGTGCAAACTCAGTTTGTTTGTTTGTTTGGCTCTTTCATGGTTTGCTGTATTCTTCAAACCCTGATAATGGTTCGTTTAGCATCCAGGTTCATCGTGTTGTCTGAATGCTCCCACCGACGTTAAAAACTAGCCACATCTTTCAATATTACAATATATATTTTTTTAAAAAATCAAAAGGTGCCCAAGAAGAAAACAAAAGGGGTTATTTCGATGTCAAATGGCCCTGCTCCGTTGGGAACACCCTTCTTGAGCAAGATTGATTTTCTCAAGGTAAAAGAGCAGAAAACCCAGTAATGAAGGTGCGTGAAGAAAAGAAAATGTAAAGTTCCCAGCGGAAAACTTCAAATGATAGTTTATTACGCGGAAAAAAAACACCAGACCGTGCTTAGTTATAAATGCAACTACTTGCAAACTCCCCGCTGAGGAAAGACTCTGCATAATACAGGATTTTGATTGCACCCGTTTCCAGGCTTCCATTGTGTATAAAAGTAAGCGAGTCAGTTTAGGGAGACCTAAAAGCCTTTTTCTTCATTCTCCCAGGACAGGAGTCAGCAACCTGCGGCTCCGGAGCTGCATGCGGCTCTCTGGGCCCTCTTCTGTGGCTCCCTGTCAGGTGATCCTACCACTGGCTGGCCTCGCCCCTCGCTCTCCCCTCCCAGTCACTCCTCGCCTGGCCTGAGAAGGTAAGGGCGACAGCTCAGGGGATGGAGAAGCAGCCAGGGCAGAGACAGAGAGATACAGAGAGAGGGAGAGAGAGAGAGAGAGACATAGAGAGATACAGAGAGAGGGAGAGAGAGAGAGAGAGACATAGAGCGATACAGAGAGAGAGGGAGAGAGGGGGGAGGGACGGAGGGACGGAGGGGAGAGAGAGATACAGTATGTCAAAAGGATTTTGTGGTTCCCGGTGTTTTTTAACTAGGTTCTCTGCCCTAATGACTGGCTGGGTAGGTGTGACTAGGGGGGGTCATGTGACTGGTGGAAGTGAGTGACATCGAGTTGGCCACGCCCACCCAGTTTTTGCGGCTCCCGGTGTTTTCTTTTCTGTGGGAAACGGGTCCAAATGGCTCTTTGAGTATTTAAGGTTGCAGACCCCTGTCCCAAGGTAAGCTCATACTGGCATTAAAAATTCCAAAATATTACAGCGGGTCGATCAACCTTGGTAGCTTTGCAGTTGTGAGTCATGCGGTCTAGTGTTTCTCAACCTTGGCCACTTGAAGAAACTAGGGTGGACTTCAATTCCCAGAATTCCCCCAGGCAGCACAGCTGGCTGGCTGGGGAATTCTGGGAGTTGAAGTCCACCCTAGTTATAATGGACAAGGTTGAGAAACGGTGATCCATGAGAGGTCATTAAGCCATTCATTGAATTCACGGTGGCGCAGTGGTTAGAATGCGGTACTGCAGGCTACTTCTGCTGACTGCCGACTGACTGCAAATTGGTAGTTCGAATCTCACTAGGCTCAAGGTTGACTCAACCTTCCGTCCTTCCGAGGTGGGTAAAATGAGGATCCAGATTGTTGGGGACAAGAGGCTGGCAAATTTCCTGACAGTGAGAACAATTAACCAGTGGAACAACTTGCCTCCAGAAGTTGTGAATGCTCCATCACTGGAATTTTTTAAGAAGAGATTGGACAGTCACCTGTCTGAAATGGTCTAGGGTTTCCTGCCTGAGCAGGGGGTTGGACCAGAATGTCCCTTCCAACTCTGTTATTGTGTTATTCTGCTTTTTTGCAGCCATTTCAGTTAAGATCAAGGTTACCCCCTAAAAATACCTCTCTGGATTTTGCTTCATTAATCTCTGTTCAGAGGGCCTCTCTCTTTCTCCATTTTCCCCTTTAAATATCCTTCTTTCTTTCACCTTATTATCCTTGCCAGCTTCTCCCATACCTATTTCTCCAATGCCCCCCCCAAAGGTAGCTCAGCAGCCATGACTGGATCTGCAACTAGCTAATCAAACATAATTCCTGCCTGCTTTGCAGAAGAGGAAACGAGATGGGGCACCCTAGGAAAAAAAGGATTTGTGTTGCCAGATTCATCAGCTAAAGCAAATGATTCCAAAAGATTGGGCAAAGTGACTTAAAAGTTAATTTGTTAATGGTTGGTCTAGATAAATCACAGCACCCAAGAGGCGAAGTTGGCAGAGGGTTTAACAAGGTAGCCATGGGATTTTATTTAAAAGCCATTTGTCTGGAAGACCTACAGATAATTCTTGGGGGAAATGATGCTATTTAAAAAGAGGAATTGTCAAGATCTGGAACGATTTCTGGAAATCAACGCATGGACCAGGGGGTGAAATCCAGCAGGTTCTGACAGGTTCTGGAGAACCGGCAGCAGAAATTTTGAGTAGTTCGGAGAATTCCAGAGTGTGGAGGGAATGGGGATTTTGCAATATCCTTCCCATTGGAGTGGGGTGGGAATGGAGATTTTGCAGTATCCTTCCCCCAGGAGTAGGGTGGGAATGGAGACTTTGCAGTATCCTTCCCCCAGGAGTGGGGAGGAAATGGGGATTTTGCAATATCCTTCCCCCAGGAGTGGGGTGGGAATGGAGATTTTGCAGTATCCTTCCCCTGCCATACCCACCAAGCCATGCCCACCACGCCACACCATGCCTACCAAGCCATGCCCACAGAACCGGTAGTAAAAAAATTTGGATTTCACTACTGGCTTGAACTAGAACAAATTGTGTTCAGGCACCTGATCCAGAAAGTAGGGTACAACTATCAAGTGTAGAAAAATCAGGAGTCCAGGCAGTTCGAATGAATTTATACATTTATGTGTGCTAAAGCTCTCTACAAAAATCTGAACTACTAACAGTCAAAGCAAAATGGTGATAGATAAGAGTCAGTGGAATACAAGGAGAGTTGAACTTAGATCTCTGGTGGGCATGGAGGGACTCAGAATTGATGACACCTCTCACTCAGGCTGAGCCTGGTCATCTGGTCATACGGCCAGCATGGCTGTATGCTAAAGGTACACAGAACACTGTTACCTTCCTATCAAAGTGGTACCTATTGATCTACTCACATCTTTGCATGCTTTTGAATGGCTAGGTAGGCAGGACCTGGAGCAAGTAACAGGAGCTCACCCCATCACGTGGCGCTCAGGTCTCAAACTTGGGCCATTAGTTTTCCGGTGGGCAAGCCCAGTATCTTAACTCCAGATAGGGGGAGCACTGCAACTCCCTCTATCATAGCAGATCCCAGGTTATTGTCTGGGAGATCCGAATCAACACCTTTGAAATACCAGTTGTCTACTCACTGCAACCCACAGGCCAGAAAGAAGCGTTTAAACTTCTTTGGGAAAATGATAGGCACTTACTGTCTCTCCAGGAGCTCTAGCGAACCAAATCAAGAAATTGCCTCTTTAGCTGAAGTGAAAAATCACCTCACAGGAGGCTTTGGAAATGAAGAGTCCAGGAGACATGGAGAGTCAAACTATTGTGCGCTCTGAGGGAAATTGTTTGGGGGAAGAAGGGTGACAAGTTGCAAAGCATTTCTAGTCTGCTCTCGAGTTGCCATAGGTCGAAAGGGTGGAGAACTGACGGAGCAGTTTGAGAGCCATGTGCAAAAACACATTCCACGCATACCCTCCTCCAAGATTGGATCTCAGATTACCAGAGCCATCTTGTAAAGTGTGTTTTCTACAGCCCGCGAAAGTGCCTCATTGGAGAATGTGATTTATGACACAGCCTGAGAGGAGGTATGGGGGTGGGGACAGGGTCAGAATTGAGCCATAAATTACGTGCGGCAGAGTTGACTACACTTGGGAAGTTGCTGACATGTTGCTCCTAATAAATAACTGGATTTCTTTTGAAACTTGGCTCAAGGCTCATGAGTTAATTAGGGAATCTGTTGGAATGCTGACAATGGGAATTTGGGAAGAAAGACCAGTCCGGGGTGGCAATGCATTTCCAATGAGGTAATTTGGGTTTTTTGGCAAGGTGAAAATCCATCAGAGGACAACATCTGTGCCTCTCCTAGGTCCTTGGGAAGGGCCCGATGGGTGGACAAAAGGGCCAAACCCAGTCTAAACATCTGGCTGACTGTGCAACCGATCACAATAATGAGAGAATGGGAAAGAAAACCAACCAATACAGACAACAGAGCATAGTAGGGTTTTGTGTTCGGACAGTTGTCGCTTTCAAACAACCCCATGCTAATGATCTGCCTCTCGCCCAGAAGGTGTGTCAACAACTCCTTCCCCCAACTCTGCCCCCTTGGCTGAAGGAAACCTCCAGTTTCTGACTGCAGGAAGGAAAATAAGGGAAGAAAACATGGTGTTTATTTTGGGAAATCTCCAGGGTTTTATTAAGATGAATTCTAGAAGCTCAGGAAAAAAAAAGGAGTATCAAGAGAGCTCAACCGGCTGCAAGGCTTCAAGTTTACCCACCTCATTTAAGCCTTGTTAAGAATCTCAAAAGTGGGAGAGAAATTGGTTTGGCAAAGGCAGTGCTTGCCTTGCAGAAAGGGATCCCGGACGTGTTCGGGGGGAGGGGGAGGAAGCTAAACTGTGCAAGTTGATCTCACACGCATGCACACACACACACAAATACACACACTAGAATATCTTGTAGCATCTGCCTCTGAACAGACTCGAAAGCATTGGCCAGGGCTGATTTGGGAAGAAACCAGACCCAATTTGCAGCTCAGAAATAAATAAAATTCAAATGCATTTAAAAATGAGCGTTTCAAGGGAGGGAGGGAGGGAGGGAGGGAGGGAGGGAGGGAGGAAGGAAGGAAGGAAGGAAGGAAGGAAGGAAGGAAGGAAGGAAGAAAGGAAAGAAGGAAGGAGATTGATGGAGGGAGAGGAGGAAGGAAGGAGATTGATGGAGGGAGAGAAGGAAGGAAGGAAGGAAGGAAGGAAGGAAGGAAGGAAGGAAGGAAGGAAGGAAGGAAGGAAGAAAGGAAGGAAGGAAGGAAGGAAGGAAGGAAGAAGATTGATGGAGGGAGAAGGAAGGAAAGAAGGAAGGAAGGAAAGAAGGAAGGAGATTGATGGAGGGAGAGAAGGAAGGAAGGAGATTGATGGAGGGAGAGAAGGAAGGAAGGAAGGAAGGAAGGAAGGAAGGAAGGAAGGAAGGAAGGAAGGAAAGAAGGAAGGAAGGAAGGAAGGAGGGAAGAAGATTGATGAAGAGAGAGAAGGAAGGAAGGAAGGAAAGAAGGAAGGAAGGAGATTGATGGAGGGAGAGTAGGAAGGAAGGAAGGAAGAAGATTGATGGAGGGAGGGAAGGAAGGAAGGAGATTGATGCATGGAGAGAAGGAAGGAAGGAAGGAAGGAAGGAAGGAAGGAAGGAAGGAAGGAAGGAAGGAAGGAAGGAAGGAAGGAAGGAAGGAAGAAAGGAAGGAAATACATTCTGAAATATACATCCAAATCTTCTCCCAAAGGTGCTTTCAGTTCAGGTGTTGAACTGAAGAAGCTTTTTGGACGAGAAGTGAAACATTTTCAAGTAAAAACAAAAAAACCCAAGAAAGTCCAGTTGGACTTTTGGAAAAGCACCTTTGGGACAGTGGTAAAATCCTCCACGGATCACCACCGGTTCGCTGCCTGCGCATGCGTAGTCCACGCCAAGTGTGTGCTTCACGCGGAAAAAGAAGACTTCACTAGGTAAATAGAACAGTGAAGAGGGGGGGGAAACAGCTGTGCCACGCAATTTAGCTTCACTAGAAAGCAAGATTTCCTGCTTCCTAGCTGATATAAACCGTGCAGCACAGCTGATCATCGGAAATACCGGTTCGCTTGAACCGTTAGCTTTTTAACTACTAGTTCAACTGGACTGGTAGCTTTTTTTTACTACCAGTTCTCCCAAAACGGTAGTTTTTATCGTTACAAGTTCGACCTAACCAGACAGAACTGGTAGTATTTCACCCCTGCTTTGGGACAACCATGACCTGGATGGTTGAGAATTTCCACAAACATTCAGATGTTGGCTTGGGTGTACAGATTTAATTCAAACATACTTGGTAAAGCTTGCAGGACAGAGGTGGGTTTCAGCAGGTTCTGACCAGTCCTGGAGAACCAGTGGAGGAAATTTTGAGTAGTTCGGAGAGTCGGTAGTAAAAATTCTGACAGGCCCCACCCCCATCTATTTTCTGCCTCCCAAGTCCCAGCTGATTGGGAGGAAATGGGAATTTTGCAGTAACCTTCCCCTGGAGTGGGGTGGGAATGGAGATTTTACAGTATCCTTCCCCTGCCATGCCCACCAAGCCACACCCACCAAGCCATGCCATGCCACGCCCACCAAGCCACACCCACAGAACCGGTAGTAAAAAAATTTGAAACCCACCACTGTTGCAGGACAAATGAAATGTATGTACTCAGCAAACAGGAAGGCAAGACCCAGGATGACTTCTCCAAGGAAAAGGGATGTTTGAGTTCCTAATGAAAATGTTCTGTTCATTTGAAGCAAGGAGAGAGCCATATTTTCATCCTCCACTAGTCAACCCAATTGTGATTGATCTAAATATGGCAGATTCTGTGAAGTCAACACATAGTTTTCAAATCTCTTAAAGGTGGTGAGTGGTGAGCTCCATGCCAAGTGCCTTGTTGAACAGACCACACCAAAGTACCAAGAGTTGTCCAAAATGACAACAAGGAGCCTTCTTTGGGCAACAGTGAAATGCAGAAGCGAGCCCTACTTCTACAACCATTGCACAACCTTGTAGGTGTGCTTTAACTTGTATTAAGGGTTCACACAACACACAGTCCAAATACTTATGTATCATTTCAAGCAGCTCTTCCTGATCTAACACCATTTGGTTAGATCAGAGTTTCTCAACCTTGGTAGCTTGAAGATGGGTGGACTTCAACTCCCAGAATCCCCCAGCCAGCTGGCTGGGGGATTCTGGGAGTTGAAGTCCACCCATCTTCAAGCTTCCAAGGTTGAGAAACACTGGGTTAGATCAAGCTACACTTTCCATCCAATGCACAAGTAGCTAAATCTTTCTTTCATAACCTAAGATGCTAGCATACCATTTGCACTATCAAACTTCTCATCCACACCTGGATGAAGACACATTGACAAGAAAAACAACCAACCATTTAGAGAGGACCAATAGATACCCATCAAATTAGGAAAACGTCTACACTCCAATCATCTCTTCCTTCAAAGAAAGGTTGATGAGACAACGGATTCGCATGAAATAGATTTGCCATTATTTTTTTTATTTGCACTTTCCATTTTTAAACATTTTTTTGGGGTTTTTTTTTTTTTTTGCATTCTTGGATTTGGTGAACCAATCAAATAAATCTTCATGCTTGCCCCAAATTTTACTCGGTTACATCTGAGCGTCTCAGATTTTGGCTAGCATCGCGACTCCTCTAGCACAAAGAGTGAGATATTACTCTATTTTGCTTTTTTAAATAAACATCTTAGAAAGCAGAAAGCAATAACCTTTAAAATAATTACTAGGCACTTTATGAATGTTGACTTTTGCTTGTTGTTGAAGGTAACCTAAATGAGTAAATTCCTACCTTGGTAGAATCCCAGGAACTTGAAAGTTGCCAAATTTTTTTTAGAGTCCAAAATTACAGACTTTCCTTTCCCACAAGACGTTGGAGACTAATAAGGTCTCTCGTGAAAATGTAGGTTCAGTAGAAGCGCCGAGTTTGGGAGAAAAGCAAATTTATTCCCTTGTAAAGCAAGTTACAGGAATTGCTTCTGAGCTCCAGGTGCAAGAAACTGGAAAGAGAGGGAAAAAAGGGGAGAAAAAAAATTAAAAGAGGAACCAAGAACTTGCTAATTAACTGCTGTAGACTTAACCGAAAATCAAAACCACATATACAAAATTATCTTTTTCCTGTTGCAGAAAAGATGTACCGGTATATTCCATACCGTGCCTTCAAAGGTGAGCAAATAAGGAAAAGTGGGGCTAAGATACCTGGGGAAGGAGGAAGCTGTCCTTAAATCTAATCAAGATTAAACTGCAAATAAACCATGAAATAGAGGTGTTTGCAATCCTTGGTTGCTTTGCTTTTTCATATCTCATAATAACTAAGATAATTAGAACTCTCGGGCAGTTGCAGAAATGATAGCTGATCAATCAACTGATAAAAGAGAATCAATTTAGTCTGCAGAGAAGGATGCATAATGTGGGGGGGGAACGTGGTTTGAGCAGGGAAAAGGTCACTCCGACTTTGAAGATCGCACAGACATTTCCCAAGTTTATTTTCAATCAGGAGCAAAAGACCAGCAAAAGACCAGGTCCGCACATGAAGGTTCAATTAAGCTGATTTATTGCCAAATATTGCCTCTGTACAGGAATCTTTTCAACTAACAGTGGGCACCTGCTTAGAGTTAAATGAGGATCGATGGCACTCAAGGGGTTTTGCTTAGTTCATTTGTGACTACGTAGGGATGGCTGATTCCTCTTTTAACTCCACCCTCCAGTTTTTGCCACACCTTTTCCGACATCTTGGATACTTCATCCTGAAGCTCCATTGATACATTCGGCCCACTTCTACAGCTCTTCCAGTGCTCCTCATAGAAAGTTTAGGGTACAATTTCCTACCAGTTTGGAAATGACAAGAATCTGCAAAATTGATTTCAATGACTGACTGACTGACTGACTGACTGACTGACTGACTGACTGAATTTAGAAAGCCAACCAACTCCATAATAGTTGGGTGGCTTTAAAACTTGTAAATAAAATCACAATTACTTTAGTTTGTAAAACTGCCTACGTTGTTAATTATAACGATTGTTAATAGGGGTATACAAGGCATCCATTAAATATTTCAATGGAAATAAATTGGAGGAATTAGATAGTTCAACTTACTTGGGTTGCGTTAAATGCATCACACACGCATGCATGCACACACAAAAACATTCACTGTTGCATGGAAAGCTCTACCTAAGATGAAGCTTTGCAGAAGCTCGGTAAATGAAATATACATTATCTACATATCTCTCTGTACAAGAGAATGTACCAAGTAATGGGAGACATAAAATTTCCAGCATTTTTAAAAACATGCAAGGAAATTGCCAAAATAGATGAAAACATGCAGTTCCTTAGATGAGTAGAAAATAGTTCAATGTAGTTGATTCCCAGATCTAACTAGCTTTGCCCTTAGGGGGAAAAAAAATCCCAGAGTTTTAATTGGAGGCCCAAAAAGTGAACACTGAACAGCCTGTAGCTTTCTCCCATTGGCCAAAAAAATTAACCCCAAGTCATAGAATACAGAATAACAGAGTCGGAAGGGACCTGGGAGGTCTTCTAGTCCACCCCCATTCCCCGCTTAAGCAGGAGATACTACACCATTCTGGATCACCCAATGCCTGCAAACCAACTTCATTCTGTTGACAATTATGATGGGTGCAGACAACGTGAAATTGAATGCAAGTTGATCAGCCAAATTGCTGAGCAGCTATGACCAAAAATGCTCCAATTTGGAGAATGGCCAAGCAGAGTAAACAGAAACAGAGGATGGAACACTGGTTAAGACTCCTGCGATGGGAGGGGTCATTCGGTGGTGCCTGTCAGAAGACGGTTTTTCGTAGATAAAACTCCACCAGCTAAAGGTCTGGGAGATAACGGTATAGGCCACCTTTGTTTCAAAAGGTCAGCCTCGGACATCCAACTCAGTGAGAGATAAAAATGCATATTTAACCAAATAACTGGTTGCCGGAACAATGGGAAGAAATGAATGCCACGCAATGGCATGACCCAAGATAGGATTTGACCCATCCTTCATGACACCAGAGGAAATAAAGGTGCTCAGGAGAAGCGCTTTTCTGAATCCAGACGGAGATTTATCCTGGGTTCCTCCATTGCACAAAGCTGACTTCCCTTAACTGTTGCTTCTTCAACAAACCACCACAACTGATTGGGCTAAACAGGATGCACCAAATCAACTGTGCGCAGTTGGTTTAAGCCAGCCAAGGACATGCTGGCATAACCAACTGCACACAGCCAGCTGCAGAGTTCAGCCTAGCCTTTCCAGAGATTCCAAGGGTATGTAATATGGGTCCAAGGCACCCAGAACCAACTTCTGATCCCAGGTTAGCTTTTCACTATCTGATTGTTATAGTCTTTCCCTCCCTCCTAGGCCAAGGAAACAAAAGATGGCCTGGGTTACGTTCATTGTTGTCCTCTATTGGCAAGCAGGGAAGAGAGGAGAGAAAAGGAGAGGAGAAAACAGAGACAAAGAGGGAAGAGGGGGGAGGGGAGGGGAGGGGAGGAGAGGAGAGGAGAGGAGAGGAGAGGAGGAAGGGGGAGGAAGAAGGGGGAGGAGGAGAGGAGAGAAAAGGAGAGAACAAAGACAAAGAGAGGACAGGAGGGGAGGAGAGGAGGAAGGAAAAGGGGAGGAGAAAGGGGGAGAGGAGAGAAAAGGAGAGGAGAGAACAGAAACAAAGAGAGGAGGGGAGGGGAGGAGAGGAGAGGAGGAAGGGAAAGGGGAGGAGGAAGGGCAAGGGGAAGGGGAAGGAGGGGAGGGGAGAGGAGGGAGGGAAAGGGAAGGGAGAGGAGGGAGGGAAAGGGAAGGGAGAGGAGAGGAGGAAGGGGAAGGGGAGGAGGAAGGGGAAGGGGAGGAGAAAGGGGAAGGGGAAGGGAGAGGAGAGGAGAGGAGAGGAGAGGAGAGGAGAGGAGAGGAGAGGAGAGGAGAGGAGAGGAGAGGAGAGGAGAGGACTTTTAGTGAGAGTAGAGAATTTCTAACAGGATCTCCGAAAGATTTTTCTCCCAATACTTGGTCTCCGTTGAATTATCCCCAGTACTATGAAAAGATGAGAAATTCATTCGGTCTCATTTCTGTTTCTTCTTTGTCAAGCAACAACTGGTCAGCATTAGCGAACTTCTCTATCAACCTGACCTGGCGGAGACCACCAGCAAAGCATATCAGCCCAAACACTGTAACCTACATCAAGTCTTGGCCATCCCAGAAGACCAAGAGCCGGTCTGATTTATGAAACAGACCCAGCTGAGAAACCCTGTCAAACTTTGGAAGCAAATCTCACAAGCCAACTGAAATGCCGAATCTGCGATCCCATCTCCTTTATTTCCATGATCTGCGGTGGTCTTGGCAGGCTGCAGGAGCCTCTTATTATTGAAAGTCCCATCTCCAGTCCAAGCCCGGCACCTTGATTGCTTCTCCGTGCCCTGAATACATCAAAGCGAGCCGTTGGCCATGGAAGGCTTGGCCGCCTTGGTTTTTTCTCTCTTTGCAACAGGACAGCCAAGCTCGCTTTGTATTAATGGACCCAGATCACTCCGGCCTTGAGCTTTCCAACTAAGCTTTGTCAGAAATCAAATCCCTGGCCCCGTGCCACCATTGTGCGGGGAATGAGGCCATTTATAATCATTCTGCAAGACATCGTTGCTCGTGTCCCCGCCTTCGCTTTGCCTGGTGGCTGCCAAGAAGCCGGCTCCCTGCTAGCAATCTGAAATCCTTCACTTCCAATGACAACTTGGCATTAAGAGTCAAGACTTTCGCAGATGTAAAGGCGGGGAGACCCTTTTGCACACGGCTTACGGTGCCATTCAAAGCTCCCCGGAATGTAGAAAACACTCAACCTTAAGCTTTCCTCTTGTAGAAAGTGCACGGTTCATAAAGAGACAAGTTTGAGGGGATTCAAAAACATCGAGTGAAAATAAGAGTATTATTTTATGCATTTGCATAAGAAGATGGAAGGTTCGGTTTTCTCACAGATGGCCCGAGGTTGAGAAGCAGCAATGAAGTCTCACAACAAAGGAACCAAGAGAGGCATCAAAGAAAGTGAAGAAGGTTGTGGGCAAATCAAGGACAAAAGAACTTTGAAAAATGAGCTGGGGGCAGGGATCAAGTTGAGAAAAGGTAATATAGATCAGAAGTCTCCAACCTTGGCAACTTTAAGACTTGTGGACTTCAATTCCCAAAATTCCTCAGCCAGCTTTGCAGAATTCTGGGAGTTGAAGTCCACAAGTCTTAAAAGTTGCCAAGGTTGGAAAATCCCTGATATAGATGGCAATGTCTAATAATATTATGCTCTGGAAGTTGAGAGAGCTGATCTCAGATCCGGTTTCATTGTTAGGTTGCCCGCAATGCATTTCAAACTCTACATTTCAATTTGCCTTTTTTTTTTTTATGGTGGTGCCATCTGGTACAATCCTTGTCTAATTATCTTGTAACCACACCATGGCTTAGACTTCAGCAGATGTGATGATATCAATGAAGCCACAGCATTTAACCTAGGCCAATAGAAGACTTCTCCCATTGTGAGAAGTTTTACTTGTCTCTAAAAGGAAGAAAGGATCAACTGGAGCTTGGGTTTGTAACCACGGGGGGCAAGGAGAAGCAGGAATCAGCTTAAGCTTTGGAGCCATTGGCTGATTCCCTCTGGCTTGCTCCATAATTGATGAGATCTCACACAATGATGCTGTATCAGGACATCATCATTGTTTGGGTTGGGATCTCAGTTGTGGGATGTGGCAATCTTTGGAAAAGACAATTATTTCCACTTACCCTCCAAAATATCTCTGAGTTGGTAGCTTCTACTAACATATCATAAATGCTCAAGGTATGATGCCCAGCATAGGATCTTCTGTTGCTGACTTTGATGCTATAACATCATCTGGATTTCATAGCTATTCCCCTTAGTTTTTTTTTCCTGGCTTACTTCTGTTTCATTACAGCTCTTACATATTTAATGGCTATGGTGATAACTTTTCTTCTTCCCCCAAAATGGACACCCTGTGTCTCTCTAGATGTCATGGAACAACCCCAGTGAGAATAGCCAATGCAGAGAGTTGACACTCAACAATTTATTTATTTTATTTATTTATTTATTATTAAATTTATATCCCGCCCTTCTCCCCATCTATGGCCATCTAGGCAGCTTCCATCTCACATCCAAGCACCATAACTCGCAGTTTCAGTGTTGGGGAAGCCGAGATGCTCAATGCTTCGGGAAGACCTACCTTAAGCCACCTTTATTCCTGGTGTGACAAATGCTAATTTCACACCTTCTTAAAAGACTCACTCATTGAAGACTGTCTTGACACATTCTTGAAGCTCTGGCTTCTTCAGCGCACAGCTGCATTTAATTAACCTGATAACTACCCACCGTTGCTTCCTGTCTGTAGAGTGTTGTACAGCCCCAAATAGAAGGAGAAGATCAGAGAAAGTGTTCTCCCAGAAAGTGGGTGACAAGGACATGTTCCTTCAATTATTCACTTCCCCCTCTTCTGTTGTTAAGCTGAGATGGTGTGAAAACAGCATCCCTCAATGCAGTTTGCAAACACGGATTGCAGAAAAGATGGCCGAGGGTTACATATTAAGCATGCAATTAATAAAAGATTTTTTAAAAAGCCTTCAAGAATAGGAGCTTTGTTCTGAAAGACAGAAATAACCAGAAACGGGTTTCACGCTGCTGAGGACTCTCTCTGCACTGCTCCCAGGAACAAATTCAGCACCATGGAGAAGAACCAACTGCATGAAGGCAGTTTGAGGATCAGTCAATGGGAAGTTGCCGGAACCAACATGGATGGGGTTTTTTAAACCCTTTCTTTTAAACCCATTTCCCTATCTTGAATGGTCCTTCTAAATGCCAATGGGAGTTGAAATGAAACAAGGTTCATATTTCCAACCGTTGCAAACTTGAGGTGTGAGAAAAGAGTCCCAAGAAATAGAAGTAGCAGTGTAGACTCCATTAAAACTGGTCAAAGGTAGAGCAGAATCACAAAGGCTTGAAAATTCTCCCCAACACAAAATGAAGAAGGAACTCGACTGATTCACTGGAGGAGAGGAGTCGCATAATCAAGGGAGCCACCATGGAAAAAGCCCTGTGCTGTGAACCCAACGTATAGCCAGATATATCTAATCGCCTTCCATACTTTGCTACTGAGATGGACAAAGACAGAGCAAGGGGTCTCTTGAGTCTCCAACTGGGGGCACTTGCATGAGTGGGCTGTGAGTGCCCACGCGTGTGGGGCCATGAGCTCCTGCAACTCATGTGACCCGTTGGGCAATAGGTTGGGGACCCCTGCTTTACAACATTTCAACAAGAATAGGTAAAGGTAAAAGTTCCCCTCGCACATATGTGCTAGTCATTCCCGACTCTAGGGGGCGGTGCTCATCTCCGTTTCAAAGCCGAAGAGCCAGCGCTGTCCGAAGAAGACATCTCAGTGGTCATGTGGCCGGCATGACTCAATGCCAAAGGCACACGGAACGCTATTCCCTTCCCACCAAAGGTGGTCCCTATTTTTCTACTTGCATTTTTTACCTGCTTTCAAACTACTAGGTTGGCAGAAGCTGGGACAAGTCACGGGAGCTCACCCCGTTACATGGCACTAGGGATTTGAACCGCTGAACTGCCGACCTTTTGATCAACAAGCTCAATGTCTTAGCCACTGAGCCATCGTGTCCCTTCAACATGAATCCACCACCCCTATTCCCGTTCACAAACACACACACGCACACCCCAATCCGAAATCTTTCCATACCCATCGGTCTTGAGTAGAACACTCTCTTTGTCAGTCCAATTTTTTGGGCAGACTGTTACTACGGAGATGACGCAGAACTAGGAAAGCCACCCAAAAAGAGGAGGGAGAAGCAGAGACGCCTGGTAGGTGTTAGGTGATCTCCAGAGCCACATCGTCGCGCGATATAGAAGCGGAGCATAACTAATATAGATTCCCTTTATCATCTGCCATAGATTGGACTCGATAGAGGATGCGCCATTAACTAAGCGCTCTGCGGGCTTCCTAATTTCCGCAGAAATAGGATTTCCCCAACCATTAAAGCCGATCGTCGGCCACCGTCAAACCTGCTGATTTCATTAAGAGACGCCATCTGCATCCAGAAACCGAACAAAGCGGCGATATTAAACAATGCCATTAGCTGGCATTTATCCTGGCTCGGAAACGAGCTATTGTTTTGGAGGCAAGGCATAATTTAATCTACATAAGGGAGAAGAATGCCGATGGTTCTCTCTTATTGTACTTGTCATCGTGGGCCAGGTAAATGGGAGGAATGCAAATTTCTACTCCTGTTTTGTTCTATCAACTCCCAGCCCTCTTTTCTCAAACGGAGTTGGCTACTACAGGGAAAGAGATCTCAAGCTGCTTTTTCTCGTTCAATCTGGCGAGAGGTCATTTGCTTTACACGATCTCGGAGGGGCAGGAAATGGGGGAGAAGGGACCATTCTCCTGGATGGATTGTGGTGTTCTCGAAGTTCTTTTAGCCAAGCGGCCATCAGAAGATGGATGAGAATGCTTCCTCTTTCATTCTCTGTTCTGACCTAGGCTTCCTTAGAAAATAAACAGCACAAACTTAGTCCCGACAAATCTCTTTAATTCAAACAGCTGTGAATTATTGTCATTCCCAATCCGAAAGGCTTCCCAAACAGTCTATCAGGGGAGTGTTTGCAAACACCCACCTTATCTCCCTTGGAATGCTGCCAGAGAACTAATTGCCAGACGCAGGGCAAGGCCAAACTTAGCACAGAGTCAAACAGAGCTTTCCAGAGCTTTTACCAACCAGATGAACTAATTGCTTCCTGCAAAAGCTCACGTCCCATTCGCTCCTCTTTTATGTCTTATGGGAGGGGCCAATCATCTCCAAGCCTTACTCCCAAGTCGACCCTGTTTTCTTAGTTGTTTTTGTTTTCTTGCAGCTGTACACATGCACACACTGGGAACAGGCTCCCGCTCTTCTTCTGCCTCACTGATGTCAAACTCCAGAGGCTCTGGAGACTCCGGAGGCAGCACATAACTATCAGATAGCCTTGGCCCCCTCTCTGCCTCCGATGCAGAGCCCTCATCCGAGCTTTCCCCAGCCCTCAGGACTGGCCCAAGTTCCTCCCCAATCTTCTCACTGTCCAACTCTGCTGCCAGCTCTACTCGCTGCTGGCAGGCCACAACATTCTCCAAATTTTTTTCTCCAAGATTTTGGTGCTTCCTTGATTTCCTGCAGTCCTTAAGGAAAAGTGTGAGAAGGAAATCCTGCCCTGTGAACTTTTTCAGTTGTGGTGCTCTTCTTAAGAGCTCAGGATGGGGGAACCCGCCCTTAAGGAACTTTCTGGAGAAACTTTCGTTCTCCAGGAAGCCTTTGGAGAACGGGTCCGCTTCATTGGTTTAAGAAGATTTATGCAGCCACCCCACTCTTGTGATAGCACTGCCCACAAATGTTAGTGAAGGATGTGGAAATTCACAACCTGGTTGGATTTAGGAATTATGGCAATTAAATCAGAAGGTGCATGTAGTAGAAGAAAAAAAGAAACAAACTTGGAAAAAAATGTTCTCAGATTTCAAAATAATAAAAAAAAATTACACATAATATCCAGTGGTGAAATGTAAAATTTGTTACTACCAGTTCTGTGGGCGTGGCTTGGTAGGGGGTAATGTGACTGGGTGGGCGTGGCCAACTTTTTCTTTTTTTACTTTTAAAAGCATTTTTTTCTACAACCTCTTCGGCCGAAGAGGTTGTAAAAAAATGTTTTTAAAAGCCTCTGATGATCAGGCAACTCAGCTGGGATTGTTGGAGGCTTTTAAAAGCATTTTTTCTACAACCTCTTCGGCCAAAAAATGCTTTTAAAATCCTCCGATTATCCCAGCTGAACCACGTGATCATCGGAGGCTTTTTTTTTTTTTTTTTTTTACTTTTAAAAGCATTTTTTCGGCCAAAGTGGTTGTAGAAAAAGTGCTTTTAAAAGTTTTTTTAAAAAGCCTCTGATGATCGCGTGGCTCAGCTGGGCAAGGGGGGGGAGGCAGGGATTTTTGCTACCGGTTCTCCGAACCACCTGCCACCATCGCTACCGGATCAGTCAATCTGGTCTGAACCGGGAGCATTTCACCCTTGATAATATCCTATGCAGAGATATGTAGAACTCAAGAGAACTGAAGTATTAAGTAATTCAGTTGGATTCACTTTTCCTAGGGCACCGCTTCTCAGCTTGGCCAATTGAAGATGCATGGACTTCAACTCCCAGAATTCCCCTGCCAGCCATGTGTGTGGACTTCAATTCCCAGAATTCTCTTTTACAAAAAAAAGGTTTTTTTTATTTTATTTATTTATTTATTTATTTATTTATTTATTTATTTATTTATTTATTTATTAAATTTTTATACCGCCCCCTCTCCCGAAGGACTCGGGGCGGTGAACAGCCAAAATTAAAAACACACAATACAAATATTAAAATACATTAAAACAGAATTAAATTATCTTAGGCTTCTCCAATTTAAAACCCCATTACCCATAAAATTCACCAATTAAAAATTTTTAACCCATTTATAAACAAACAATACATAATCAATCATTCAGTGTATCTTCTGAATACATCTTTTGTGTCTTCTTTTTGCTCCTCCAGTATTTATATCTTAAAATGATCATTTCATTTATTATGACATTTCCCCCACATTTCTTACTTCTCTATTAATACATTTATCTATCTTTTAATTTTGTTAAAAACTGTACAACAACTTTATCCCCACACAACCCTCAATTCCCAGAATTCTCTTGCCACCCATGCTGGCAGGGGAATTCTGGGAGTTGAAGCCCACAAATCTTCAAGCAGCCAAGGTTGAGAACCACGGTCCTACACGAATACGAAAGTTGTTGAGAACTAGGGCACTGTTCCTTCTCAAGGGGTAAAATTGAGATAAATGTCATTTTTCTGCGCAATTCGCCTCCAGTTCCTATCTGCTCCTTGACTTTATGTAGGTTCCGTGTTTTCTTATCATTCTTTTGAGTCAATCCAACCGGTTAGAAATCACTTGGGAACAAATGATTTCTTTCCCTACAAGACTACAAAGCCATCCCTGTCAGAATCAACACCCCCCCCCATCAACCTGACTTGGCTCCCTAATTATGTCACGTCCACAGAACTGGATGATCTTAGGGCCCCGGAGCTATCCAGGGTCTTGAGAAGGGGCAGATGTGCATCCGTGGCAAAGAGGCTGGTTTGAATGGGGAACAAAATCCCTTTGTTGGGAAAATGCATTTCAGCTCAACCCTGGTGCAAAACTCAACGTTGCTTCTCATCAAATCTCTGCCTGGCTATCTATTATGCCTGGGTTTGTTTTCCGGCCTCGCCTCTCTTTTTTTTCCTCATCTGTTCAGCATCCTTCACAAATCTTCAAAATGATAGCTCCAATTTCCAGACTGTCTCTATTTCGAGAGGTTGTAATTTGAGTTTGTTTTTGATGATAGTACCAAGAAATATTCAACTCCCCTGGTGCTATTGTAGACCTCCCTCCGCATCTCTCTCTCTCTCTCTTTCCCCCCTCTTGTCTTTTTCTCCCTCCCTCTCCCTTCCTCCTTCTCGTTCTTTCTCCCTCGTCTCCCTCCCCCACCCTCCCGTCTCTCCTCCCTCCCTCCCACTCCCTCCCCTCCCTCCTTTTCTTTCTCTCCTTCTCTCCCTCCCTCCTTTTCTTTCTCTCCCTCTCCCTCCCTCCCTTTCTCTTTCTCTCCCTTTCTCCCTTCTTTCTCTCCTTCCTCCCTCCCTCCTTTTCTTTCTCTCCCTCTCCCTCCCTCCCTTTCTCTTTCTCTCCCTTTCTCCCTCCCCCTCCCTTTTTCTTTCTCTCTCTCCTTCCCCCACCCTCCCTCCCTCTCTCCCTCTCTCCCTCTCCTTCTCCCTCTCTCCCTCCCTCTCCCTCCTTTTCTTTCTCTCCCTCTCTCCCTCTCCCTCCCTCCCTCCTTCTTTCTCTCCCTCTCTCTCCCCCTCTTTCTCTTTCTCTCTCTCTCTCCCTCCCTCGCCCTCCTTTTCTTTCTCTCCTCTCTCCCTCTCTCCCTCCTTCCTTCCCTCCCTCCCTCCCTCTTTCTCTCCCTCTCTCCCCCTCTTTCTCTTTCTCTCTCTCTCCCTCCCTCTCCCTCCTTTTCTTTCTCTCCTCTCTCCCTCTCTCCCTCCTTCCCTCCCTCCTTCTTTCTCTCCCTCTCTCTCTCCCCCTCTCTACCCCACCCTCCCTCTCTTTCCCTCCCTCCCTCCCTCTCTCTCTCCCTCCCCCCCTCTCTCTCTTGGGCACACAGGTAGCCCTCGACTTACAACAATTCATTTAGAGACTGTTCAAAGTGTCAACAGCACTGAAAAAAAAGGGAAGTGACTGTTTTTCACACTTAATGGCCGTTTCATCCTCCCCGGGGTCACGTGATCAAAATTCAGGCACTCGGCAACAGACTTATATTTATGACGGTTGCCGTGTCCCAGGGTAATTTGATCCCCTTTTGTGACCTTCCTCACCGGAGGCTTTTAAGAAGAGACTGGACAATATACCCTTGTCTCAAAGGGTATATGGGGGGGGAGGTCTCCTACTTGAGTAGGGGGTTAGACTAAAAGACCTCCAAGTCCCTTCCAACTCTACTTTATTCTGTTATCAAGGATTAGGGGAAGAGTCAAGCAAACATTTTACAAAATCCACAGACCGGAGACTGTTCTCCAGCTTCCACTTCCAGAAGCAATGAAATGAAAGCGAGACTCTGGGCCATCATGGATGCCTTCCCCATCACGTCTTGTCCTCCCCTAGGAGAAAAGATCTCCAGCATTAGCTCATTGACTCCAGTTTGGTCTCCAAACCATTTTCCGAATGTTTTATTACTCCTCGTTACTGCCGATGTCTGTCTGCAACAGCCTTTTCCTCGGGTTGGAGTCACACAGCTGAAGGAAGGCATCAGTATAAATTAAGAAGGGAGCCGGTGGGAGTCTCATTTGTATTCTGGTCCAGCGGTCTCAGCCTTCAGCGTGGCTAGGAAGAACACAGGCAAGCTTTGCCGAGGAGGCCTGAAGAATATTTCACTCCAATTCCAATTTATTTCCCATTATTAATGCTTCTGAAAGCTGAGCCTCTCCTAGAAGCAAAAAACAGCACATCCAGAAGGACTGCTGGGCTCGACTCTAATCTCATTAGCCAGTTTAGACAATAGGGCTCAGGATTCAATTTGGAAGAAGTTATATGAAAACTTAGAGGAACCAGTCCTGGGGGAGGGAGGTCAAAGATTCCCATTTGAATGAGACGTACATATCTCCATTTGACGTTTTTGCCAGAGAACCAGGAGGAACAAGATTCTCGGGTGTGATGGAGGAATCTTGGTCCTACTTTCGCATTCACACTCATGTCACAGGTCAGCTCTTCTGCTCTCTCCTTTACGGATCCAGAATTCCCTGGTGGGATGGATGCTTTTGTGGGTGGAAAGTCCCCAGTTCCAATCTTCAGCATCTCCAGATTGGGCTGAAGAAGTCTGAACTGAAACTTTGGAAAGTCAACACCAGTTGGAAGAGGTCCTATTGGATCAAAGATGAGAAATGGCCCAAGAGCTGTTGGCATTTTGTGGGGGAAATCCATACCACTTATTCCCTGTGGTCCGATGAGTGCTCCTTTGAAAGAGAAGATCAGAAACAGAAGCAAGATTTCTTAGGAGACCTGTCTACCCTATGCTACTGACCTCTCTGACAAAGATTGCATGAACCTTTAAGGAAATCTAATAAGCCTCAGCATGTTTACTCCAGCACCTGAGTGACCTTTTTCCATCCTGAAAAAAGATGGTGTTACTACATCACACTAACCATTATTTAACAAACCAGTATTTGTAGAACAAGATGCAATGGCTGGGCTTACACAGGACATGCTAAGCCACACCAGATAAACTGTATTTGTGGCTTAGCCTAGGAAGGAAGGAAGGAAGGAAGGAAGGAAGGAAGGAAGGAAGGAAGGAAGGAAGGAAGGAAGGAAGGAAGGAAGGAATTAATTTCTTGCACATTGTTGCTGGAGACAAATCCAGTTCCCTGGAAATACATAGACGTTAAGTCCCCCAAATCCCATGTTGGCTGGAGAACATGGCCAGCTGAATTCCACACACATACCTGGAAGTTGTCCAGGATGAGAAAAGTTGATGGGTTGTTTGAAAAACCGAAGAAAAGAGCCCATCGCTGAATTCATCCCTTGTTTCTAGGCCTCCTATCAGTGTTTTCTCAGGCACTCCCACCAAGTAATGGATAAGTTGGTCTTTGCCAACTTGGGTGTCTTCCAAGTATGTTGGACTGAGCTCCACAGAGTTCCCGGCCAACTTGGCCAAAAACCATGGAGGGATTATGGGAATAGACATCCCTCAAATCCAGAAGGTTCTGGGCTGATGAAGGTTGATAAAGACCTTCAAGCAGATCCAGAAGCATCCTTCTGTTTGTTGAGAACAGATTGCAACCAAGCAAGAAAAAAGTCAAATGTCAGATGTTGAAAAATACTTCATTACCCAAGCAGGCATACACACATTTCTCAAAGAACAATAGGATTTCCATTAAAATTCATTGCTGATCATAATTTCAGGCTCAACATGTCTTCATGAATAACCATCTCTACTAAGAAGGAAAGAAAGAAAAAAGAAAGAAAGAAAGAAAGAAAGAAAGAAAGAAAGAAAGAAAGAGGAGGGGAGGGAGGGAGGGAAGAAGGAAGGAAGGAAGGAAGAAAAGAAAGAGAGAGAGAGAGAGAGAGGAAAGGGAAAGGCAGGAAGGGAGGGAGGCAAGAAGGAAGGAAGGATAGATAGAAAGAAAGAAAGAGAGGAGGGGGAGGGAGGAAGAAAGAAAGAAAAGAAAGAGAGAGAGAGAGGAAAGAGAAGGGAGGCAAGGGAGGGAGGGAGGGAGGAAGGGAGGGAGGGAGGGAGGGAGGGAGGGAGGAAGGAAAGAAAGAAAGAAAGAAAGAAAGAAAGAAAGAAAGAAAGAAAGAAAGAGAGGAGGGGGAGGGAGGAAGAAAGAAAGAAAAGAAAGAGAGAGAGAAGGAAGGGAAGGGAAGGGAAGGGAAGGGAGGGAAGGGAAGGGAGGGAGGAAAGAAAGAAAGAAAGAAAGAAAGAAAGAAAGAAAGAAAGAAAGAAAGAAAGAAAGAAAGAAAGAAAGAAAAAAGGAGGGAGGGAGAGAAAAAAGAAAGAAAGAAAGAAAGAAAGAAAGAAAGAAAGAAAGAAAGAAAGAAAGAAAGAAAGAGAGGAGGGAGAGGGAGGAAGAAAGAAAGAAAAGAAAGAGAGAGAGAGGCAAGGGAAGGGAGGCAAGGGAGGGAGGCAAGAAGGAAGGAAGGAAGGAAGGAAGGAAGGAAGGAAGGAAGGAAGGAAGGAAAGAAAGAAAGAAAGAAAGAAAGAAAGAAAGAGAATGAAAGAGCCAATCTGAAGCGTAAACCCAAGCTGAGCCTGCTACTCCTGCTATTCCTCAGACTCTAAAAGGTTATAGCAAATAATATGATGGGATAGATTTTCCCCGTAATGTGAAGAAAATTGCTTTTTACCAACTATCTGGCAGTTCCAAAGCAATTACACTTTTGGGGAGAGCTGAGAAGGCGAGAGAGAATACCTGAGTGCTGTGCATATATAGATATATATTTGGCCTGTTGTTGTTAATGTGGAAACCAAGTAATAGCAGAAAAATGCCTCTAAAAGCAGCAATTTCAGGTATCAGACATGTGAGTATTAAATATTTACTTCTTGCAAAAGAGACGGCTTGTGCCGGGAACCGGACAGTATTGCTAAACACTTTTATTGGCAACGGGATCCCGTTAGCATCTCTGACCTGGTCAAGGTGGGCCGTCATCATCCAGGTTGGACTTCTCCAGTGGCCATTTGACTCTCCTTCCCACCCCATTGTCCTCTCGCTCTGAAGCCCTCTGGATTAACTTTGGCACTGGATTAACTTCCGACACAAACAAAGCGATTTGTTGCTTGTTGTAGCAGTGGCTTGGTGGAATTGAGCAGTGGCTTTCTACAATCCAAGTCTACCGTAGAACAGGCCACAGCAAGCTTGGTTCGTACAAAATTGGAGCCATGATTTCGTGGCTTAGAAGCCAGAGTGCCAGGACAGCAGCCTCTGAAACAAGGCATAATAATACCCATCCATTGAAGGTGTGATTCTGTCACAATGTCACCATGCTCCATACAAGTTCATTGGTCATGTCAATTGGAGGAGGGTGTCATCACCCATCGTCCTTTGCCATCCCATGGACACCCATGTTTCTTGACGTACGCATCACACACCAGTGTAGAGGTCCTTGACTTCTGAGGTTGATGAATACAGTACATTTGGCAGGTTCTCTTGACAAAATGGTTGCCATCTTGCAGACAATATACCTAGTCAACAGACATCTCCTCACCATCTCTTCTGGCCCTTGGATGTTCTGCAGCACCTCAACATCCTTCTCTCTTTTCTTGAAGATCAGTGTGGACACTTCTCTAAATCAAAGGACTGGGTTTCTGAAGGTATCATTCCCCTTTCAGAATATGCCTCTGAGCTCCAGGTAGATCTCGGAGGCATGGTTAGAAATACCCAACTATCCTTTCTTCTTCTTCATTGTGATGGAGAAGTTGAGCTTGGCCTTTCATTGATGACCTGGAGAGGAATGTATCCTGAAGAAGAGGCAGGACCAAAATTATTTTGGCATCCCTTCTCTTGGCAATTGATTACAGGGACAGGAACTGAGCAGGTCCATGGATCTTTCCTTGTGTGGCCTTCAACATTTCCTTTTCTAACTCCAGCGAAAAATATTTGGAAGATTTCACAAGCCATCCCAGATGTTTACAGCAGCCCAATAAAGCCCTATGGACTCGGCTTACATAAACCATCAATAAAACATGGCTTATAAACAATGATATGGGTTCCATCCACAGCACAGAGAAGCACACTGTCTTTCTTCGTCTGTCCCTTCAGCCTCGGTCGATGGGTTGACTTGCTTTCATTACCAAAGACTCATCTGCATTCTGGATTCCTGACGGACACGGCCAAAGGAGTTCGATCGATTTTGCTGCTAATATCAACCTGGGCATCCCGTTTATCAGCTCCGAAGCCTTTTCCAAGAATCTGTGCTACCTCATTTCTCAAGACGGTGTTGGGGGAGGGGGGTAAAGGAAAGGCCAACCCCGACTTGTGAAGGATCCTCTTTTAAAACAATCATTGTCCTGCTATTATTATTGACACTTGCAAAGTGAAATTGAAGCATGAAGTAGATTTGTGCCCTACATAATAACCTTTATTAGACAAGCTATTTCGGGAAAAACAAAAGGCAACCAAGCCAAGAACCCGTAGAGGCGACGCTGAAAATCCATCACAAGGCAACAAGGAGAACTGACACTAATCACCCCCATTTCTTTCCACCGGTTAGGGACCTTCGTGTGCCCCTCTTAACCACGCCAGGATAAATGGGATTAATTTTATTGATCGGCAAAAGTTACATTGCAGAGACAAAGCAATCAGATGAGTTCCACGCTCCTAGGAACCGAGAGAGGGGGCTCCATTTTTCCTTCGGGGTGGAAAGGGAGAAGACCAAATCGCTTCCGTAAAGAGACTCATCAAAGGTTTCAGGGAGAGCAGTCACTCAATTTAGAGATCCTATTGATTGATTATTTATTTATTTATTTATTACGTTGGTATGGTTGCCCATCTCGTGGAGATGTCCCTTCAAGTCTCCTCTTTCAAATGTTGGACTTTGGGGCCTTGTGTGTCTTCGGGATGAATTCCTTGGACATCTGCTGCAATTTTTGGTACACAATTCATAGCAGCTGCCTGCAAAGCCTTTCATCAAAGTGTTGGCCCGGTTTGGAATTTGGACCTCGATCTATGCACAATGAGCAGCAGTTCTTGGCTTGACATGCATCATTCCTCATGACTGAAGTTGTCCAATTCATGGGTTTTCTGTTGTTATCTGCATCTTGGCTTTTCCTCTTGAGCATCTCACTAGCCTCTCTCCCCTCTTCCAAACCTCTTTCTGCCTTTGTATCCTGCAGCTAAAGTCTCCAACCTACATGCCTTTGCTGTGTCTTCTCATCCCCTACTTCTCCCACCGGTCTCACCATCAGAATTAACGGAATAACAGAATAGCAGAATAGCAGAATAACAGAATAACAGAATAACGGAATAACAGAAAAAGAGAAAAAGAGAAAAAGAGAATAAGAGAATAACAAAATAACAAAGTTGGAAGGGACCTTGGAGGTCTTCTAGTTTGACCCCCTGTTCAAGCAGGAGACCCTATACCAGTGATGGCTAGCCTTTTTCTCTTCATTCTATTCTATTCTATTCTATTCTATTCTATTCTATTCTATTCTATTCTATTCTATTCTATTCTATTCTATTCTATTCTATTCTTATTCCTATTCTATTCTATTCTATTCTATTCTATTCTATTCTATTCCATTCCATTCCACTCCACTCCACTCCACTCCACTCCACTCCTCCTCCCTCTTTATTCTACTCTACTCTACTCTACTCTACTCTACTCTACTCTACTCTACTCTACTCTACTCTACTCTACTCTACTCCATTCCATTCCCTCTGCATTCTATTCTATTCTATTCTATTCTATTCTATTCTATTCTATTCTATTCTATTCTATTCTATTCTATTCTATTCTGCCAAAAAGAGTAAAAAGTCAATGCTTTTCTTTTTCTTTCCCCCTACTTTTTCTTCTTCCCCTTTTCCTTGCCTATTTACCCATCATTTTCTGGATTTTACATGTCCATAAACTAATAAAAATACCTTCTCTGATGTGTGTTTTCCTTCCCCCTTCAGGACAGCCGTTATTAGAGAATCGTTTATCCAACCGATTTTATCCATTGTCGAGCAAAAATTCGACACTGTATATTATTCATCCTTTAGAAAAGGTTTATCTGCCCGGCAATCATTTGCAACCGTGAATCATACAGCGTGACGGATGAGAGAAAGAGACAGCAGAAAGCAGGCGTTGTACAAGATCAAAGTTAGAGAACAAAAACACCCCATTCTCCATCTCACTTTTTCAGGTCTCGGTGTAAGACCTTTTGAGACCTTTGAAACGTTGGCTTTCAACTGAATGAGCGCAACAAAGGTGAGTTGGCTGTGACCAGGTCAGAAATGAGAGCTTACAGCCCATATCATATGAATGTGAAACTGCTTTGGGGGTCATGAAAAGAAAGAACAGAACACGGCACAGTTTAAACCTGGAAATAAAAGAGGAATTAAACCAACTACAGGGATAATGTAGGCTGGTGGCCCCCAGGGGGAGGGCCTTCTCTGTGGGGGCTCCCACCCTCTGGAATCAGTTGCCCCCGGAGATAAGGAGAATCCATGACCTCAATGCCTTCCGTCGTTCCCTGAAAACCCATCTTTTCCAGCAAGCCGGGTTGGCTTAAGAAGAAATTTTTAAATTCTTTTAATTAGTTTATGATTTTTTTAACTTTCAGGCCAAAATTTATATATATTTTTAAATGTTTTAATATTTGTATTCTATGTTTTTTATCTTGGCTGTACACCGCCCTGAGTCCTCAGGGAGAAGGGCGGTATATAAATTGGAAATTAAATTAAATTAAATTAATTCAGAACTTGGACAGAAAGCCGTTGACACAGACACTGGATTGGATTCAGTTTAGGGACGTGAAACTGAAAAAGAGACTTTGAAGTAGATGTTGGTGCCTCCAACAGGTTGGTGCCTCCTGAACAAAATTTCAGCTTTTCCTCAGCTCACACAGTAGCTACAACATTCCCAGGAAAAGTGGGTTTGAGAACAATCAACCGGTGGAGCAGAAGTTGCCTTTGGAAGTTGTGGGAGCTTCACCCCTGGAAGCTTTCAAGAAGAGACTGGATGGCCATTTGCCTGAAATGGTATAGGGTCTCCTGCTTGGCCGGCGTTGGGTGGGACTAGATGACCTACAAGGTCCCTTCCAACTCTGTTAATCTGTTACGTCTGTTAGAAATGGTCATAGGTTCCTTTTTTTCAGTGCCATTTTAACTTCGAACGGTCACTAAACGAAAGGTTGTAAGGCAAGGACTACCTGTATCTATCCATCACCCATCCCAATTTACAGGGATAGAATTTACGAGTTATGAAAATGGACTTTTAGCTCCATAGCTTTGCCTGATAAACCTTTGGCTTTGCCTGCTGACTAGGAAAAATTAACAAAAAGGGAAATATTTGGCAACCTGAACATCACAAAATGATGAATTCTGAGATTCGGCTTCTCTATTTCTCCTATGCCTCCTCCGTGGAAGGGGAGAAATACTCAGTTGCCAGTTTCCTAAGCTTGTTTTGGAGGACATCTAAGAGATCTCCCAGGAGACCGAGGCAATCGTCGAGGAAGCATTTATTTTCCCTTGTAAAACAGGAAGAGTCTCGTGTCAAGCCAGCTCTAAAAATGAGCCCGTTCCCAGGAGGGAGAAGAAAAAGTCCAGAAAAGGTCACACACATGAATGTATCAGCGAGTTTAACTTAGACAAATTTTGCATTCCAAGGTGGCATGCATTGCACGAAGAAGGTACTTTCCGGTGAAGTTATGATCCAAAAGGTCTTCAGCGTTTTGCTTCTTGAGAAGAAGGAAACTAGACAAGAAGGATTCAGGAGCAGACAGTTTGAAGCTCTTTAGACCTAACTTATTTCCACGCAATCACTGATATTCATTTTTCCACCATTCTTTGGAGAACAACTTGGAAAAATCTCAGTTGTACCATGGGCTGAAGCCCCCAGCATAGATCCTCCTTCATTGGAAGGAATGAAGGTCCTGCTTCTTGCCGCCTGGCCCAAGTTTCACCACCTGGTTCAGAAATAACTTCATGTTCCAACTCTTCCCATATCACAAAAACATCAAGAGAAAGCCATTTTTTAAAATTATCTGGATTTTAGAGGGAGATCTTCTTGATGCGACATCAGATTTCAGTTGCAATCAGAAGCAAGATTTGTGGGTCCTTGGTGTCTCCTTGGTGCTCTCCGAGCTTGGTTGTTTCCTTGCAGAAGTTTCATTACCCAGCAAAGGTTGACCCCAGGATTAATACCAGACCAACAATCAATCAGGAAACAATAATCCCAATCAAGGAACTACCAACTCAAACAAACAATCAATCAGGAAACAGCAGCCCAATCAAAGAGCTACCAAGAAGAAGAAAAAAACACTCCCACCAACAACAATCGGGCAAGCCACTGTAAATAAACAGAGAACCAACTCCACTCCCTTCTGGAACTGATGACATTACCTGGCTGGGTAATGAAATGTCTGCAATCATGGGACTATCATGGAGAACATCAAGGAGCCCAGAATTCAACCCTGAAATACGAATATGCTCTTCTTATCAGAAGCAAGATTTATGAAAAGGCAATCAACTGTAAACATGATCTGCTTGGAAGCACATCTCACAAAATTCCTGTAGGAAGTTAGCACCCACCCCTTTCCTAGAAGAATGAAATATTTTAGGAAATATTAAAAAGGCAGAATATATTTCTGATATATTGCGATATATATATTCTGATATGGTGGCGCAGAAGACTAAAGCACCGTTATTAACATCAAGCTGCCTGCAATTACTGCAAGTTCAAATCTCACCAGGCTCAAGGTTGACTCAGCCTTCCATCCTTTCTAAGGTAGGTGAAATGAGGACCCAGATTGTGGGGGCAATAAGCTGACTTTGTATAAAATATACAAAAGGATGAAGGCTATTGCTTAACGCATTGTAAGCTGCCCTGAGTCTCCGGAGAAGGGCGGCATATAAATCAAATAATAATAATAATAATAATAATAATAATAATAATAATAATAATAATAATAATAATAATAATAATAATATTTCCCTGGATGAGAAATGGAGAAACTTGTTTTAAAGACAAAGCAGCTCCCACCTTCTTGCCCCCCCCCCTTTGTCAATGGGCCAGAGGCAGAAACTCAATCTTTGTCAATAGACCATCATCTGCAACACAATAGGACCCATCTAGCAACAGAAACTAACACAATGGGACCCATCTAGCAGCAGAAACTCAGCCCCTTGGCACCTGGGAAGATTACATCAACCAGCAAGGCTAGCTAAGACCCCCACCCCCTGGGAGTCTGACAACCAATCAGGATACTCTTCCTGTGCTCCAGGAAGTTCAAAGCACAGAGAGTACATAAAACCAAGGCACGCTCAGCATCTCTGCCCTTTTCTGTTCAGGAACTCAAACCATGTGATCCTGTCCACCATTAAACCATCTTTCCAAGCAGTCTCCATGTTTCCAGTGTCTTTTTCCCCACTGGGAGCTGAACCCAGAAGGATATTTCTTCCTACATTCCATAAGGTTTCTTCATTCATAGGTTTGGGCATGACCAACCCTTGGCATTCCTGAAGTCTCTTTGATTCAAAGAGAAGAAAAGCTGGAGTTAACCAGCAAGAAACGAAAACTGTCTCTTGCACTGTGCTATTTGTGTTCAGCCCCGCTCCCAGATTCTAATTTGGAAACTCTAAAATTACATTTTGGAACGGGGAGAGGTGCCATTCGTTGCCCTTTTGGGGAGGCTTATTTTATCACAGCTGCAAATTGTTGGTGCGCACGGGCACACATGCTCTCTGATTCAGGCAATGAACAAACAAGGAATGTGGCCGATTCAGACTGGAATGCAGACGGAAGGGGAAGGTGGTTTAAAGATTGTTTGCACCAGGGGTTTTGCTCTGTTGATCACACCAGTTCGTGCAAATTTATCCCGGGGCTAGCTCAATTTTTTTTTTTTTTTTGCACTCTAGGGATAACGAGACACAAGTCTATTCCCTTCTCATCACCACAAGGGTGGAATCTCCTCACAATGGACCTCTTGATAGCACCCCCAATATGCCAGGGCTTCCAAAATCTTGATTTATCCTGGATTCATTTCTCCCGATAAATATATTTTACTTTCCTTGGTAGTGGTGGTGCAAAATTACTCCATTCATTTCCATGACACTGTGCTGAGCTAGCCTCTTGCTCTTTTTATCCATAACTTCTATTTTTCTGCTATCATTTATTCTCCCTGTCATTGGTTCCCATTTCTCTGATGCTGTTTTTATATCGCATCTGATGGTTTACGGTCTCACCTGTTTATTGGCTGAGTTGTCCATCCGTCTTGATGTCCAGGTTTTGTGGGGTGCCAAGATTAATTCCTTCTACTCTGGCTCTATCCATCTTGTGGGACCCCCTCCATTAGAATCATGTATCCAAGGTTAAATGTAACCCTAGAAACTTGGTCCTTCTTTGCTTTGGGATTTAACTGAAGACTGAGATGCCCAAAGGGCTGTAGATCAAGAAATGGTCTGGTGGCTCAGCAGACTGATAGCATTGTGATTAACACCAGCTGTCTGCAATTACTGTAAGTTCGAATCTCACCAGGCTCAAGGTTGACTCAGCCTTCCATCCTTTCTAAGGTAGGTAAAATGAGGACCCAGATTGTGGGGGCAATAAACTGACTTTGTATAAATATACAAAAGTATGAAGGCTATTGCTTAACGCATTGTAAGCCGCCCTGAGTCTCCGGAGAAGGGCGGCATATAAATCAAATTTAAAAAAATAAAAATAAAAAATAAAAAATAAATGGTTATAAAGTGAACATGAGAACATATATGTAAGGAGGACCGGAGATCAAGAAATCAAAAGGACAAGGATTTCAGCTTTCAACGAGATTTCAGCTGCTTTCGTTTGCCATCCGAGCCTTCAGCTATTAACAAATCATTTCCTACTGAAAAATACGAAGGTGGCATCAAAAACGGTGACATTAAAACAAACAGAAAGCAATTCCCTAAGACCTTCCAGCTGGTTTCACGCATGCATTAAACCACGGTTTGATTGACCTAGAAGTGGCTAGTACGCACACCAAGCCAAAACAAATCACATGAGGTTAGCCACAATGAGAGAATGCCAGTCTCTGCCAGCGCATTTGCAGCAGGCATCCTCAAATAACAATAATAATAATATAAAAAAGCTGATACAGGATTGCCATATGGAATATTAAACCGCAATTCAGCAGGAGGTACAGCTGCCGCTTGAACAAATTATTAGTAGCAGTAGCAGCATATCCCACTATATATTTTAATCAGATCACTGGTGCAAAAATTTCTCTGTTCACCCAGCATCTGTTTGGTGAATAGTCCCTTGTCAGTAAGGCATGTATATCACCGATAGAAGGGAATACTTGTAGATCAGGGTTGAATTTGGTGGTCTCTGAGCTTGGTGGTTTTCTTGCAGATGTTTCATTATCCATTACCCACCAGTAGCACTGATGGTGTAACCTAGTTGGGTAATGAGACACCTGCAAGGAAATCACCAAGCTCAGAGACCACCAAGAGCCCCACAGATTTTCTCCTCCTCCTCCTCCTCCCCATCTTCTCCTCCTCCCCCCCACCTCCAAAACCCCCACTCCTTTCTAGCACTGATGATGTTACCTTGTTGAGTAATGAAACACCTGCAAGAAAATCACCAAGCTCAGAGACCACCAAAGGCCCCATATCCTTCCTCCTCCTCTTCTTCCTCTTCCTCCTCCCCTTCTCCTCCTCCTCCTCCTTCCTGTCAACCCAACTGCCTTCCAAAACTGATGGGTAATGAAACATTTGCAAGAAAACCACGAAGCTCAGAAACCACCAAGGGCCATACAGACTTCCTCCTCCTCTTCCTCCTCCCCATCTCTTCCTCCCCACCTCCAAACCCCCCCCCTCTCCTTTCTAACACTGATGATGTTACCTTGTTGGGTAATGAGACACCTGCAAGGAAACCACCAACTCAGAGACCACCAAGAGCCTCACGTATCTTACTCTGACCCGACTTGTCACAATTTTTTTCCAAGAATATTTCCTATCAATGTGCCTATTTCCACATCGGTTCTCTTACAAACACAAGATCAGAAAACATTGCCTCTCAAAGCGCACATCTCCAAAGCATTTATTTCATCCTAATATATCCAGGCTTCTGAAGCACGAAGGTGGTTTTATTTTTAACAACAACAACAACAACTTCAATGCGCCTTACAAAATTCATAGGAATACATCACACCAAGGAGACCAGAGTTTGTTCAAACTGTATCACAGATTTTTTTTAAATCCTCAAATATCCGTGCCTGGGATCATCTCCCTAGGTAGATCAACAGGGGAGAAAGATACCTGGAGATACTGGAACACCAGATGCGACCCAGAGGGAAAATGTAGCACCCTTCCTTCCTCTTTTAAAAGTAGGTCCCCATCACGATTAGTGGGTTTTCTTCAGACTTACAAAGCATCAATTGCTGAAGTTTGTGAATCTTTGTGAGCCACGCACATCCTTCCTTAACAGAATAGAAGAGTATTTTTTTTCAACTTGGGGCGATTTTAAGATGGGGTGGACTTCAACTCCCACAATTTCCCAGCTGGTCAGATGGATGGACTTCAATTCCCAGAATTCTGGGAATTCTTCAATTCCCAGAATTCCCCAGTCTGCATGCTTGAGATATGTGGATTTCAACTCGCAGAATTTCCCCAGCCAGGCATGGGAGAATTTTGCAAGTTCAAGTCCACACATCTGAAAGTTGCCCAGAAGAACGGAGCAGAAAGACTATGATTTGCATCTTCACATATATTTGGAAGTCCATCCCAACCCATCAATTGGACACCCTGGTTAGAAGTCCTGGAATAAGAAACAGAAAAACGAAGAAATGGGTTTTGCCTCGCTCAACGCACATGTTTTGCCCGTCCCGTCACAACAAAAAGGAACCCACTTAGCTTTCGGATGCATTTCCATCTGGGATTCCCAGCTATTCATTCATACATGGAATTTCCAAGTTCTGTTTCTGATCCATCGCAGAAACCAGCTAGCTGAGCAAGGCACCGCAGGGACCGGGTGGAGAAACAGATGTTCCCTGCCGATCAACCGCCTGCTCAGAACAGAGCTGGAAGGCACTTTGGGAATTTTTGTGTTTCTAACAGCAGAGTTCCAAATCGGGAGATAAAATTGCATCCGTCCTCTGCCCAGACAGCTGGACCCAAAACAGCTTCAAGCTAGTTGGGTGTAGTCGTTAAGATGTTGGCCCAGAAACTGAGTTCTAGTCCAGTTTTAGTCAGGGAAGACATTTGGCTGATTTTGAGCCAATCACCAGGAGACTGTGAGTTCAATAAATTGTGTGCCGGCAGGTGTCGCACATTGGCTGTTGTGACGCCTATTTTGAGTGGCAGGGAGCCGCAGCCGAGGGGTGAAAGAGCCACATGTGGCTCCAGAGCTGCAGGTTGCTGACTCCCAGCGGCTAACCAAGTTCAGACCCGGTTAGTACCAAGGTAACAGGATACAACCGTGAGCCACTTCCATAACGTGTCCAAGAAAACTCAATGGCTGGATCCATTGAACTCATTCATAAGCCAGCTGGACATGAAGGAGATTTTACAGTTTATGAAAAATCAGTGGAAAAACCACAGCCACTGCACGGGAGAAGGTTTATTCTCAGAAAAGAGGGCAGGGATTAAAATCCATCCCACCCCAAGGAGCTCATCGGCTGGAGGTGGCAAGTGTTGGTTGGAGGACAAGCCGCATAAAAGATGGATGACTTTGTTTTTATTTCTCCTGATGCCGTCTGACACTTGACTTTTAAATAGCCGCCTTCCTCCAACACTCCAAAACAAATGAGAAAATCAAAGCAGTTGGCTGGCCATTTGCGCTGGCCCAGACGGAGACCTCCACCAAAGGGCGGAGGGAGAAACGAAGAGCAAAGCGCTAAAGCTATCGTTTCGCGGCAATGAAATGCGCCTACGGGAAAAAAAGTAGCAGTGTCAACGTTTATTTATTTTTTTTAAAGGAATGACACCAGGAAAATCCAGCAAGGAGCCTCGGGAAAGGGAAAGCTGGTTCTCTGCCGGTTAATGAACCACGCAAGCTACACAAACTTTGCCAGCCTCAGTGTAATCCAGAAAATAGCCCCACCTATAAAGGTAGACTCTTCGTTTTCTGGAAGCTCTCCTTCTCCTTCCAGCCAAATCCAGACCTATTTTGGTCTGGGGTACGTTCTTTAGAGATTCATCCTGGATATCATCTGTTTCCGCTCCTTCCCTCGGGATGGCGCTATGGGGCATTTGTATGCCAAAACAACTAGACACACGTGCCATCCCTCTGCTGAATTTAATTCGTTAATTCACCGGAATTATTATTTATCCTTATCTTCTTTACTTCCCTGTTCATTGGTAATATTATTATTCTGTTGCTTTGCATGTATGCTGAGCACTTCTCTGCTAGAGACGAATTTCCTTGTGTTGTCTAATCACACTTGACCAAATAAAATATTCCATTCAGTTCGGGTTTTTTGATTTTCCCCGAGCGTCTCTTATCTCTTTCTTAACCAAACCTATATCAAAGCACACCCAAAAAGCTGGGTCCCATTTTTTCTATCCAGAGCTGATTCTGTTAGGATCCACCCCTTGCCCACTCCCCAAGTACCGATAATCCTTGACTTATGACCATTTTATTTAATGATGGGTCAAAGTCACAATCGCACTGACAAAAAATTGATTTTACAATCGGTTCTCGCACTTACGACCGTCATAGACTTCCTCAAGGTCACGTGATCTAAATTCAGTTGCTTGGCAACTGGCGTACACCCATGTTTCCCCGAAAATAAGACCGGGTCTTATATTAATTTTTGCTCCAAAAGACGCATTAGGGCTTATTTTCCGGTTAGATCTTATTGTCAGGGAAATACGGTACTCAATGCATCCATCTGGCTGACGATCTTAACTGGGGCTTATTTTTGAGGTAGGGCTTATATTACAAGCTTTCAAAAAAAATCATGCTAGGACTTATTTTCCGATTGGGTCTTATTTTCGGGGAAACCCAGCAGTTATGACAGTTGTAGCATCCCAAGGTCACGTGATCTCCATCGATGGCTTTCCCAGCCAGCTTCCAACCAGCTAAGTCAATGGGGGGGAAGGGAGGGGGAAGGGGAGGGAAGTCTGATTCGCTGAACGACCACAGGGATTTGCTAAATAACCACTACAAGACCGTTTGTAAAATTGAGCATGACTCACTTAACAACTGCCTCACTTAGCATCCTGAAGTTCCATTCTTTGAAGGTGATCATCAGTCACCTATTTCTCATTCTCCCATTGGACGTTTGAGAAGGTATTTATGCATGCTCAGAGTAAGCCTGATCACCAACTTTGCACCATTTTGACAAGGTAACATTAGGGCAAAGGAGGATAGGAAGAATTCCTCAATCACTACAGTTTCTGGTTAGCACTGATGCTGTTACTTAGCTGGGTCATGAAACATCTGCAAGAAAATCACCAAGCTCAGAGAGCCAACAAGGGTCCCACAGATGACCTCCTCCTTCTCCTCTCCCTTCCAGCATTGATGATGTTACTTAGTTGGGTAATGAAACATCTGCAAAGAAACAACCAAGCTCAGAGAGCATCAAGGACTCCACAATCCACATTCTTTCTCCTCCTCCTCCTCCTCCTCCCTCCTAGCACTGATGATGTTACCTAGCTGGGTCATGAAATGTCTGCCAGAAAACAACCAAGCTCAGAGAGCACCAAGGATCCCTCCGGTTCCTGATTAATTCTCTGATTTTCCTTGAACTCACAGCCCAGCAACTTCCCCCTGCTCTTTAAACGACCCTTTTTGTACACCTGGCAGGCAAGCCAGAAATATGTTGTTTTATTATTAAATTTATTTATTTATTTATTTATTTATTAAATTTCTATACTGCCCTTCTCCAAATAGGACTCAGGGCGGTGCACAGCCAAGGTAAAAACAGAGCATACAAAATTTAAAAACAGTATTAAAATAATTAAATATTTTGGCCGTAAATTAAAACAACCCAATAACATATGACCTGGTTTACCCACCTCCTTTCTCTCCTCTCCGGACCCCCTCTTGCATTTCTAAGACTGCCCACCAGCAGCAGCAGAATCGGGGGAAAAAAAATCCCATCCCTAATAATGGAATCAAATCCTTGGCTTGAAGAGGCTCCGTGTCTCACCTGCTCCAGGAATTCATTATCCAAGTGATCAAAAGCACATCCTGCTTTTTTTTTTAAAAAAAAAAAAAATCTCAATAAATACACACAGCTGCGACACACATACACACACACACACACACACAGCTGCACACAATCCAGGCAGGTAGCATTTTGCTAGCCAAGCAGGTGCAGAACCTTTTGCAAAGAAGCTCTTTTTTCTTACTCCCTCCTCGCCCAAAATCCTTGGGGGCGGGGGAAGCGGTTGCCTTAAAACGCAGGCAAACTCATGTCTGAAACGGGTCAAACCCAAATCCCGATTTCTCCTTCGGGCGAACAAAGAGAAGCGGATTCGATCCAGAAGCCAGGCGGCATTTTTGACTTTTGCTTCCTCCAAACCCGTTCCTGCGGGGGAGGTGGGGAGGGAGGGGTCAAAATCGCCTCTCCCCCCCCCCCCGCTCTTCCACCATCCCCCCCCCTCCTTCCTCTTGCCTACTTGCTCGGCTCAGCGCCGGACCCCTCGCGTGCAAAGACCGCCAACCGCACCTGCGAACCTCGGCTGTCTTGTTAACCTTGGCTCGTCGCGCGGTGCTCAAATCTTTCCGGGCAGCCTCTCTAACCCGCGGCGTCTCGTGTGAACGCGGCCAGAGTGTGAGCTTGCTAATCACACTTTTCCCCGCAGGAAAGCAGGGGGGGGGGCGCGGAGATTGAAAGGCGAAAGAAAGCGTGAGAAAGCGAGCAGGCGAGAGGAGGAAAAGCCTTCCTCGCCCACCGATAACCTCCCCCCTCCTCAAATATCGTCTTCGTAAGGAACTCTTAGGAATAACAAGAGCCACGAAAACCCCACTGTCAAAAAAAAAACAAGAGTGTTCCTGAGCATACCCTGAGCGCCTTCCCCATTTGGAAGGGAGGCAAACCTTCCAGATTAGGGCATTGAGGGGAGGGGGACACGCCAAGAACCAGCCCCCCTCTCCCGGACTGCTACACCACCACTCCCAGCCTCCCAGCCCGGCCAAGACGCCCTCCGGATTGAGACTCATCCTCCGCGTCCCACCGACCCCCTACCCTCCACCCCTTAAAAAATCTTGCCTTCGTAAGGAACTCTTAGGAAAAACAACAGCCACGACCCCATTGTCCAAAAAGGCAAGAGGGTTCCGGGGCATACCCCGAGTGCCTTCCCCATTTGGAAGTGGGGCAAGCCTTCCAGATTAGGGCATGGGGGGATACCTCCAAAACCGACCCCTCCCCTTCCCGGTTGACCCCTTCCCATCCCGGGCAAGGTGCCCTCCGGAGCGAGACTCGCCCTCCGCGTCCCACCGACACCCACCCCCCCTTTAAAAAATCTCGCCTTCGTAGGGAAGTCAGGAAAAAAACAAAAGCCACGACCCCAAAAGCCAAGAGTGTTCCGGGGCATACCCCGAGCGCCTTCCCCAGTTGAAAGGGGGAGGGAGACCCCCCCGAAACCGAGCCCCCTTTTCGGGCTGAACCCCCCAACCTTCCAGCCCCCCCCACCTCCATCCCGGCCAAGGTGCCCTCCGGAGCGAGACTCACCCTCCGCGTCCTGCCCGGCCCGGGAGCCAGAGGCCGGCGGCGCCCGCCCCGGCATCCAATCTCGCCGCTGCTCCGGGAGAGAATCCCCGCCGGCCGGCCGGCCAGCCCGCTCGCCCGCCCGCCCCGGCGTCCAGCGGCGCTCAGTCCCGCGGGCGGCGAGCGAGAAGCGGCGGCGGCGGCTGGGAAGGAGCGCGCATTCTCCCGGCGCCTGCCCGCCTCGCCTGCCTGCCTGCCTCGCCTGGCTGCGGCGGCGGCGGCGCCCGAGAGATGCGCGGGGCGGCGGAGGCGGCTGCCGCGCTTCCCCTCCGCTCCTCCTCCTCCTCCTCCTCCTGCCGCCAGCCCAGCCCGCCTCTGGCCGCTCCTCGGGGCTTCCCGGGCGGCCGCGCCAGGCAGAGGCGCGCCAGCTGCGGATGACATCAGCCGGGAGGGAGGCCCGAGCCGAGGGGCAGGACAGGAGGAGGAGGAGGAGGAGGAGGAAGGTTTCCCATCTTCCCACCCCCCCACCGCACCCCCAGCCGAGGACTGGACAGCTCCAACTTCCCCCAGCACCGCTCTCGGTCCTTTGAAGTGGCCCCCTCCCTCCAAGCAGATTGAGGAGGGGGAGGAAGAGTGATGGGTTGCTTGAAACTCATCCTTGGACTTGGCCAAGAGTAAAACCCTGGAAGACTTGAACCTGGGACTCCTCGCTCCTCGGGGCTTCTCCTTGGCAGAAGTTTCTTTTCTAGAACTCCCTCCCTCCCTTCTCTCCTTTCTTTCTTTCTTTCTTTCTTTCTTTCTTTCTTTCTTTCTTTCTTTCTTTCTTTCTTTCTTTCTTTCTTTCTTCCCTTCCTTCCTTCCTCCCTCCCTTCTCTTCTTCTTTCCTTCCTTCCTTGCCTCCCTCCTTCTCCTTCCCATCTCCTTCCTTCCTGCCTGCCTCCCTCCCTCCTTCCTTTCCCTCCGTCCCTTTCCCTCTCTTTCACTCTATTCCTTCCTTCCTTCCTTCCTTCTCTCCTTCCTTCTTTCTCTCTTTCCTTCCTTCCTTCTCTTCTTTTTTCCTTCCTTCCTTCCCTTCCTGCCTCTCTCCTTCTCCTTCCCATCTCCTCCCTCCCTCCTTCCTTTCCCTCCTTCTCTCTCCCTCTATTCCTTCCTTCCTTCTCTCCTTCCTTCTCTCTCTTTCCTTCCTTCCTTCTCTTCTTTTTTCCTTCCTTCCTTCCTTCCCTGCCTGCCTCCTTCTCATTCCCATCTCCTCCCTCCCTCCTCTCTCCCTCCTCTCTCCCTCTCCTTCCTTCCTTTCTTCCTGGTCCTGATCCTCGGTGGAGGGGGCGGGGAGCCTGCAGGTTCTTCTGGGCCTCGGATGCTTCACTCCAGGACACCAGCGGCATAAAGCTAATGAAATCCCAAAGGGTTTGCTTGTGTTACCCTGGGCCATTAAGACCAGAGCCTCCCTATTCAGGGGCAGTGTACCTGCAAGAGGCAAACCCTAAACTCTACAGGCCACCTGGGCATTTCACTAAAGCAACTACTGTATTCCAGGAGAGATGGAGAGGGATTGATCTCCAAAATGTCCCCAATCTGGGATGTGGTCCTCCCAACCATCAAGCTCATCGTGGGGTTTAGCAATGTGGAGAGCAGAAATTGCACACATTTGTACTCTCCGTGCACACTTGCACGTATTGGAAGCAGTCGGTTATTTTGGGGGGTGTTTTGTGTGAAAGCTCTTTGCCTATTGGTTCTGGGAAATTCCTGTTCCGTTTGGATGAGGATGAGGATGATTTTTAATTCTGAATGCAAAGAACGTAGCTTCTTAAATCACGAAAAGCCTTCTCGATCTTCTCTGACCCGGTCCAAGGATTTGCAAGGAATCTTAAACTTGGATCCCTTGATATGCAAAGCAGGAATTCTCCCCTTGAGTTGCCTTCAACTCCCGGTCGGACCCTCTGACCGAAGGGCGCGGCAGCCCCAAACGCCCGCAAGAGAGAAATATTGGGGAGGGAGGGATCCCCTCATTGCGCTTTCCAGGCACCTCCATCTTCCGGCAGTGGGGCTACCCCCCCCTTCTGCCTGGCTTCTGAGCACCCCCTTGCCTGAAGGGGGCCTAGCCAAGGACGCCTAGCCCCGGCTGCGCTCTGCCATGCCAGGGGAGGGGGGGCAGAGGGTCCCCCTCCATGCTTGGATGGCCGCTAATAACTTGAGTTCTCCAGCTTCGTTTCCATCCCAGATAAAGCTTGTGTGTGTGTGTGTGTGTGTGTGTGTGTGTGTGTGTGTGTGTGTGTGTGTGTGTGTGTGTGTGTGTTTTGCTATGCCAGAAGAGCGCCTCCTCTCCTACCCCCGCCCCCCGCCCCTCAACCAAGCTCTGGTTAGCCTCCAAATCCAATTACGGCTCATTATGCAGTGGAACCTGGCCTCTTATCGAGGGACGCAGGGCAGGCGGGCGGGTGTTCATTTCTGGGGGTAGCCAACCTGCAAATTGCTCCCATGGGCAAAGAGGGACGGAGTTTGGGGCCGCCTGGGATACGGTTCTGCATCCCAAGATAAGGAAAGCTAAGGTCCCCTCCCCCCCCCCGCTTCCTTCCCATTTTCCCTTCTCCTCTCCTCTTTCCACCCTGCCCTTCCTTTCCCCTCACTCTCCCTTTCTCTTCTTTCTCTTCTTTTTTCTTCCTTCCTTTCTTCCTTCCTTCCTTTCTTCCTTCCCTCTCTTCTTTCCTCCCTCCCTCCCTCTCTCCTTTTTTCCTTCCCTCCTTCCCTTCCCCTCCCTGCCTCACTTCCTCCCTCCCTCCCTCCTTTCTTCCTTCCTTCCTCCCTTCCCTCCCTCCCTCCCCCACATCCCTCCCTTCCCTCCCTCCCTCCCTCCCTCCTTTCTTCCTTCCTTCCTCTCTTCCCTCCCTGCCTCCCATCCCTTTCTTCCTTCCCTCCCTCCCATCCCTTTCTTCCTTCCTTCCTTCCCTCCCTTCCCCTCCCTGCCTCCCTTTCTCCCTCCCATCACCTCCTTCCTTCCTTCCTTCCTTCCTTCCTTCCTTCCTTCCTTCCTTCCTTCCTTCCTTCCCATCCCTTCCTTCCTTTCCTCCCTTCCCCTCCCTGCCTCCCTCCCTCCCTCCCTCCCATTCCCTCCTTCCTTCCTTCCTTCTTTCTTCTTTTCTTCCTTCCAGCCATTGTCCAGAATGCTATATATAGGGTCTCTTGTTTGTGCAGGGAGCTGGACTAGAAGACCTCCAAGATCCCTTCCAACTCTATTATTCTGTTATTAAGTCTTAAAAGTTGCCAGCTTTGGAGAGCCCTGATGTGAACCCTGGCCGTAGAGGCACCTTGCTGCCCTGTGCTTGGCTGGAAAGCTGGTGGCTCTGTGGCTTCCCCTCGTCCCCCACCCCGGATGCAAATATAATTTGGGGAGAGGCCACCAGACGATGCAGAGCTGACAGGCATGGGTGGGGGGGAGGGACGGGGGAGGGGGCTCCGGTTATCCTTCAAACCCCAAATGAAAAGGTCTGGCTGTGACAACAGCATTGTAGCAGACGGAGGATTACAAGCAGTGCTCGTATTTTTTAGGAGCCCAGCAGAAAAAAGGTGCTGAGATGGCAACCATAAATAGCTCCTGATAGGATGAGGAGAAGCCTTTGCTGCCATGATTTGAGGTTTATTCCAGGAGGTTTATGGGGCAGGCGAGGGTCACAGGCCATCAGGTACGAAATAAAAATAAAGCGGAGAGCTTAGCTCATCTGGCTGGGTTCAGGAAGGGATGGATAACCGGGGGAAGCAGCAGAAGGAGAGCAGAAATGCTGAATAGGGAGAAGGAAGGACCGAAGAACCAAAGCAACTGACCTCCAGCCATGGATCTCAATCTAGGGTTCTTCTTCTTATTTATGCTTCATCTAAATTGGGGAGGGGGGAGGGGCGCATCCAACCTTGAAAACTTTAAGTCCCGTGGACTTCAATTCCCAGAATTCCCCAGCCAGCCTGGGAGTTTATTTATTTATTAGTTTGATTTATATGCCGCCCTTCTCCGGAGACTCAGGGCGGCTTACAATGCGTTAAGCAATAGCCTTCATACTTTTGTATATACCTGCTTAGTAGGGCTTTTGCCCCCCCCCAAGCAGTGTTCTTTTTTATACAAAGTCAGCTTATTGCCCCCACAAACTGGGTCCTCATTTTACCTACCTCGGAAGGATGGAAGGCTGAGTCAACCTTGAGCCTGGTGAGATTTGAACTTGCAGTAATTGCAGGCAGCTGGCAGCTAAATACTACTTTAACTGTAGTTTAGTCCACTGCATGACCAGGCTCCTGGTGTTGAAGTCCAGAGGTCTTAAAATGGCCAAAGTTGGACTTAGACAGTTTATTGATCTTTCCCCAATGATCTCAAAGCAACCTGCCTAGAAATCGCCCCTTATTTTACTCTCAGAGTAACTGAAGAGTAACTAGAGTCATCCTGTAGAGCTGTGCAGCCAGGTGGATCTTCGTTGTCCCTGCCGGTATTTTAATTTTGTCTCTGGAATTTTTTTTTTTTTAAAAAAATCATTGTTCAGCCAGCTCTTCAGCTAAGAGGCTGGCTCTATTGATTTTTCGGCATTTTTATTTTCACCTTTAATGGTAACTAAATAGTTCTACATCATCTCAAACCACTGGGTCAATCTTTGCATCTTCATACATTCGAGGGATCCACAAAGTTCATCAAAATGCAAATCAGTATTGATCCGGATTGCCGTCCATATATTCAGTGGATTTTAACAAGCCTTGAATTCCATACGGCCTTTCTCTACAAACAAGTCTTTGCAGGACATTCATTTTGGCCTTCAGATGAACAGATGAGTTGGGAGGGACCTTGTAGGTCATCTAGTCCAGCCCCCTGCCCAAGCATTTCTTTTCTCTCTTCTTCATTCCTCCACCCTCCCTCCCTTTCTCCTTCCTCCTTTCCACTTTTCTTCCCTCTTTTCTCTCCTTCCTTCTCCCCTGCTCCTCCCTCCCTCCCTCCCTTCCTCTGTCCTTCTCCATAGCAGTTAGTAGAGCTTGCATGCCATTTTCCATCAGCCATCCTGCAAAAATGCCAAGGATCCATTGCTTCATTCTCTTTCTGCCCTTCCTTCCACCATCCGTCATCCTCTTCCTGTCTTGGCTGGCTATGACGGTTGATGCCCCCCCCCTTCCCATCCAGAAAGTCAAGAGCCCCGGCTGATTTTACGAAACCTTGATTTGACATGGCAGATGGGGAAGAGGAAAGCTGATGGGTTCTGTTTGAACTTTCCCCATTTCCATTCTGCGAACCCCGCTTAGCCATTTATCTTTGAAGTTTAGCATCTTAAAAGCATCGCTGAAAGAAAATAGGCCCACGAACCGCCGCGTTTCATCCCTAGGCACCGCGAGGCAATCCGCCTCTATGAAAAACTTGGGAGAGATAAAATGACGCTTTATCTTCGGCGTTAAGGCTGAGCTACGGTTGTCCTGCCATAAGGAAGGAAAATCATTAACTGATATTGCAACGGGGTGCGTTGCGTGCGAGTGAATCACATATCAAAGTACCGCGAAGGAAACGCTTTAGAGAAAATGAACCTCATCTGCCAACCTGCCTACAAACATCGACTGTGTGTCCCCACATTGCTCTAACCATGATTTATATAACCATGGCCTAATGGGGCATACCCGAGATCAGGGGTCGGCTGCTGGAGGTTCGCAGGGGTTCGGGAGAACCTCTAGCTAAGATTCTGTGCAGTTCAGAGACCCCCCAAATTCCACTCCTGGCTGGCCCCGCCAACCTTGCCCCTCCCCTCCTAGGAGTCCCCATGAGGTCCATTTTGGATGCAGGTAAGTGCAAGGCACACATGGAGGCTCAGGGAGGGTGAAAAACGGGTCTACCAGAAGTTCAGGAAGGCCGGAAATGGGCCTGTTTCTGGCTTCCAGAGGGCCTCCAGAGGGCCTCCAGAGCCTGGGGAGGCCGTTTCCGCCTTTCCGGAGGCTTGAGGAAAGTCTCCAGAGCCCAAGGAGGGCAAAAACGCTCCCCTTCCCCGCCGTGGTGCAGGAGGCTGACTAGGTCACGCCCACCATGGCCACGCCCACCCGGCAACTGGGCAGAGAACCCCTTGCTAAAATTTTTGAAGCCCACCCCTGCAGAAGATGCAGTGGCTGGAACCCCACCAATCCCACAAGGGGCCTCCAAGCCTTTTCCCACAGCCCCACCGAGAGACCCACAGAGGTAGCCATGGGGAAAGCATGTGCAGGTAGGAAAACATTATTTAAGTTGGAGACGAGAGGAGAGCATCAGGAAGCAACTTCAATGAGCTCTGCCTTATCTCTGTTTGGAGGAAGAGGGGACCTGATGAAGGTTTCAAGATATTGTTACTAGAGTCTAAAGCTGAGCTTCTCAACCTTAACCAAGCTAAGATGTGTGGACTTCCACTCCCAGAATTCCCCAGCCAGCGTGGGGAAGAAGTCCACACATCTTTAAAATGCCCAACGTTGAGAAACACCGGCTCAGATGTTCCACCTGCAACACTTTTTGTCTTTGAAATTTCAAGATGACAATCTCTAGATTCAACATATATAACTAAATGTCTCACAACGGGTCAGGATCCCAAGATCCCCTAAGCCACCAGCTCTTCTGCATTTCTTGCAGCTTCCTAGCTGATCCCAGCCTAAAGGCAGCCTGCCTGCCTTCCCTTCCCCTCAATCCCAGTCACTTGACAAGACCTCATCCCAATTTGCAAACCTACCATCACGGTCCATCAACCGCCATTTAGGTCTTAGTTTTTCCTTGAAGCTTCTCCAACTTGCAAGGATCCAATGCACCATCACCTAGTGTTTTTTTGCAAAGCAACTCCGACTCAAAACCATGGGAAGATCAAGAAAATTAAAGTTGGTGTCTGCAACACCACAATGGAACTCATGCTTTCCCATCTTCTTTTTTTTTTTTATAGATATCTGTGTGCAACATTAATTTAAAAATGTGTGTGTGGCTTCAATCATTTTATTGCATCCAATACGCTGACTTTTTAAATACATGCACATGAATAGCAGGGTGTGCAAAAGACAGCTTGGCCAGACTCCTGGGTGTGCAAAACACAGCTTGGGCAGAATCCTGTGTCATGCATGAAATCCTACCTTTGTAAAGAGTAAAATTAAAGCAAGGCTGGCATCCCTATGAGAGATAATTGACTCTTTTTTTTGTTTTTGTTCTTCCTCTCTTTTTCTTCAAAAAAACTTCCTTGCTTCGGAGGGAGTCAGCCTCCCATTTCCCCATTCATAACTCCACCTGACACAACCCAGCAAAAATCAATTCATACTTATAAGAGAGTGCCAAAACAAATTACTTTTTGAAGCTTCCAATGAGGTTTTCCCTTTCTTCCATTGACTCCGGCTGGGGTGATGAGTTTTCCATCGTAAATTAACTTATTCTGGACTCCAAGAGATACGGAAGGGACCTGGAAGGTCAGTCGGCTTCATTCATACCAGAGAATGAGTGGGTATCCCTCTGTTTTGTCCTCCTCTTTTCCCACCTGCAAGGCACAAAGACATGTTAAAATTCATGCAGCGGAGTAAAAAATGCTGGGAGTTTTTTGAGAGCGAGTTAAATCTCTCTCTTTTTTAAAAAAAAATGCCTGTGAAATTCCCATGGGAGTGAATGTGAGATTCTTGTTCTGATTTAATTATAGGATGGTTGAGAGGATGTTTGGCTCCCTCCGAGTGTGCATAACAGAGAAAGAATATCTTTCACGTTATAATCTTTTCTTTTGCTTCCAACTTGGTGTTTTTCAGAGTGACAAACTGGGAAAAGAGGCGAGGGTTGGGGATCTCCATGTGGTCTCCTTTCCTCTTTGCGAACAACCTCCAAGGATCATGAACAGAAGTGGTTTCTTCTGTAATTCAAAACAAAGAAGGGTTTTTGGTATTCAAACAATAGCAAGATGAATAAATATTAGCTGATGGGGGGGGGGGGGAAATACCACAATTCCAGATTTTTCAGAGATTTAGCAATTGGGAGGAAGTGATATTTTTCGGTCATCAGAAAATGCCACATTTTTTTCTTCTTTGGATGAAAATTCTTGGAAAGGCTTGTTCAGACAATGAAAGTATAATTTTCCCCATTAAAGACTGATAAAGTTGCATGTCCTGGCAAATTGATGGGGAAGAAATGGAGGTAGTGACAGATTTTATTTTCCTGGGCTCCAAGATCACCGCAGATGGGGACTGAAGCCAAGAAATTAAAAGATGCTTGCTCCTTAGGAGGAAAGCTACGGAAAATCTAGACAGCGCACTAAAAAGCAAAGACATCATCCTGCCAACAAAAGTGCGTATAGTCAAGGCGATGGTTTTCCCATTTGCAATGGATGGCTGTGAAAGTTGGACCATAAGGAAGGCTAAGCACCAAAGAATTGAGGCCTCTGAACTCTGGTGCTGGAGAATACTCCTGCGGGTCCCTTGGATTGCAAGGCCATCCAACTGGTCGGTCCTAGAGGAGATCAACCCTGACTGCTCCTTAGAAGGCCAGATCCTGAAGCTGAAACTCAAATCCTTTGGCCACCTAATGAGAAGGAAGGACTCCCTGGAGAAGAGCCTAATGCTGGGAAAGATTGAGGGCAAAAGAAGAAGAAGGGACGGCAGAGAACAAGGTGGCTGGATGGAGTCCCTGAAGAAGTCAGTGTGAGCTTAAATGGACTCCAGAGGATGGTAGAGGACAGGAAGGCCTGGAGGAATGTTGTCCATGGGGTTGCAATGGGTTGGACAAGACTTTGCAACTAACAACAAAGTTGCACAAACTTGGAATGTAGTTCTTTTATGTTGGGTTTTTAATGTCTTTGTTTCTTTCATTTTTTTCCCCTTTTGTTTTCGAATGGTTCGTTTTTATTTTAGGTATGCCTGTCGGAAAGTGGATTAATACAAAAAAAATTATCCCTATTTTATTGGTTCGATTTATATGCCGCCCTTCTCCGGAGACTCAGGGCGGCTTACAATGCGTTAAGCAATAGCCTTCATACTTTTGTATATACCTGCTTAGTAGGGCTTTCGGGGCCCCCTAAGCGGTGTTCTTTTTTATACAAAGTCATCTTATTGCCCCCACAATCCGGGTCCTCATTTTATCTACCTCAGAAGGATGGAAGGCTGAGTCAACCTTGAGCCTGATGAGATTTGAACTCGCAATAATTGCAGGCAGCTGGTGTTATTTTAACAGTGCTTTAGTCTGAAGGCTGCAGGGTATTTACCAACAAAATTAGCATGCTTAGATGGCTTCTTCTTGAAAATATTCTTGATTTCCAGATGAAAACGGAGTTGCTGATGGTAGATTTTTTTTTTTTTTGCCTGACAACCTCAGCTAGAATCAAGCCTCAATATTTAAGAGCAAGCACATTTCAGAAGCAAAAGCTGGGGCATAAAAATGAATATCCTCTCTTCTTCCTTTTACAAGCACAAGCTGTTGACGTCTTTCTTTAGCTGAAACCCTGTGATTTAGCACCATTACGAGGTGGTGAAATCCAGGAGTTCGCAGGGTGGAATTCCAAATGTAAAACATGCATTTGATTCCATTTTTGCACACTGGAGAAGAGAGGGGTTTGTCGGTAAATAAACTCGCAAGGTTTCAACCTGCAGAAATCTCTCATTTTTTTCTCTCTCCCTCTCTCTCTTTCAACATGGGAGATCAGAAACTGCATGCATCTTGATTGTATTCGATTTTTGTAACTGTTATGAAGAAACCCGTTTTTGAGCTTCCTGAACAAACAGGAGGAGCATCCAGTTTTGGTCTCCACACTACGAAAAAGATGTTGAGACTGTAGAAAGAGTGCAGAGAAGAGCAACCAGGATGATTAGGAGCAGTGGATGGAGCAGTGGTGAAATGTAAAATTAGTTACTACCGGTTCTGTGGGCATGGTTTTGGGGGGGGGGGGGTAATGTGACTGGGTGGGTATGGCCAACTTTTTATTTTTACTTTTAAAACCATTTTTTAATAACCTCTTAGGTTGTAAAAAAAAATGCTTCTAAAAGCCTCTGACGATCCCAGCTGAGTTGCCTGATCATCAGAGGCTTTTTTTTCTTTTAAAAACATTTTTTTCTACAACCTCTTTGGCTGAAGATGTTGTAGAAAAAATGCTTTTAAAAGCCTCTGATGATCCCAGCTGAGCCGCTTGATCATCAGAGGCTTTTTTTTTTTTTTTACTTTTAAAAGCATTTTTTTTTTTTTTGGCCGAAGAGGTTGTAGAAGAGACTGGACTGCCATCTGTCAGAAATGGTGGAGGGTCTCCTGCTTGGGCGGGGGATTGGACTAGATGACCTACAAGGTCCCTTCCAACTTTGTTCATCTGTATGTAAGATGTGTTGCCGCTTTTCAAAATGTCGCAACCTTTTTTTTGTTTGTTTTTTTACCCTGACGTGTGTCCATGGGGAAGCTGGAAGGGAAGGTTGCAAGTCCTGCGTTGTCTCGCTTAATGACCGCATGGGTGGTCGTATGTCCAGGACTAACTGTAAAGGAAGGGAGAGGGAGCTCAAACTTTTCCTGCAAATTAGTTTGTGTCAAAAACTGGTGAACTTTCTTGAGGTATTTTAAGAAACGCTGGAACACGCCAATGCCTTTTAAGGAGTCAGCTGTTTTCATCTTTCCTTTCTTCCTTGGAATTGAGGTTTTATTATTCTATTCCAAAGTCAGAGAGAATGCCTGGAGGCGAGCAAGTCCGATGCCATATTCTCCACTTCTTCTTCTTTTTTTTTTTTTGACTATATTCTGCTATAATGTTTTAAAAAATGTATTTTTTTTTAAATTTTCAGGTGCCTCCGATGCCACTGATGGGGTGTGTGCTCTGGGATGTGACCTTGAAACAAATGCAAGTGTTCTTTTTTCTCATTCTTAGAAATGTGCATAACGATCCTCCTTATTTAATTGATTTATTTATCAAATTACAGGGCTACCCTTGGGGGTAACTCTTGGTGGCGTATGCCAGACTACCCAATAAGGGAGCTGGAAGCCATGGCTGTCACTGACCCAGAGTTTCTCAGTCTTGAAGATGGGTGGACTTCGACTCCCAGAATTCCCCAGCTAACCTGCTGGGAGTTGAAGCCCAGCCCTCTTCAAGGGGCCAAGTTTGAGAAAGACTCTTCTAACCCAAAGCAACCATCCACACTCCACACAAGGAGGTACTTCACAAAGTATAAATCAGATCATCAAACCCAGGAGCTTTCAGTCCTACCATCCTCAACCATTATGTCCTTCGAACTGCCCTCGCTCCATCCTAGCACTGATGGTGTTACTAGTTGGGTCATGAAATGTCTGCAAAAAAAAAAACCCAAGAGAGCACCAAGGACCCCGAACTCTCTCTCTCTCTCTCTCTCTCTCTCTCTCTCTCTCTCTCTCTCTCTCTCTCTCTCTCTCTCTCTCTCTCTCTCTCTCTCTCTCTCTCTTCCTCCTCCTCCTCCTCCTCCTCCTCCTCCTCATCATCATCATCATCATCATCATCTCCCTCTTCCCCCTCCTCGTCGTCCGCCTCCTCCTCCCAAAACCCCACTCCCCTTTAGCACTGATAATGTTACCTAGTTGGGTCATGAAACGTTTGCAAAAAAACCAATCCAGCACAAAGGATTCCACAGACCTTGCTAAGGACAGGATTTAGACAGTAAATCAATAATATCTGATTTCCAGGTATTTGCAACTCCATATTTGCCCAGTTCTTTTTCTCTCACTGCTGAAATTTTGCAAGGCCTTCCTCCAGGAGCCAGCGAGCTGTTTCCCCTTTTCTTTGCCCTTTCTGTGATCAGAAAACATTTGCAACGCCTGTCCGGCTTCCAGGTGCTCTTAGCAAAGGTTAAGCATAGTTCAGAGAGAACTGCACAGCCGCAGGCAGAACGGAGTAGCTAACACCGGCTCTCGTTCGCCTTCCCAGGGCTAATTTAATTAGTCCAATAATTTAGTTTGATTTTTAATGAACGTGGTCAGACTCTGGGTGAATTGGGCCAATTAAGGCAATGTCAAAGTTATCAAGGGGCAGAGTCTAACCAGAGCATCTTCCAGCCATCAAAGCAGAGATCCGAGGACATCCAAGGTCGATTAGCTAATTTCCACCCCAGCTCTTCAATTCTGCAATGGAGCCCAGGAGAAGCTTGTTCAGAATTGAGCAAGGCTGCAAGTTCAGAGGAAGGACTTTTTTTTTTTTTTTTGACTTCATGTTGACTTTCGAGGTTCCTTGTGTTAGACAGCACCGATTTTCCAGTGGGGAAACAGCAGGCTGATTGAAGGATGCAACAATTTCTGAATCTCGATTCTATGATAGTTGTGCAAATCTACCTCTGATTTAGGGGACTGGAGACTAAAATTAGGGGACTGGAGACTAAAACATACGATGAACAGTTACAGGGACTGGGACTGGCTAGTTTGGTGAAGAAAAGAACCAGGTGAGACAGGATAGCATTTTCCAATATTTGAGGGGCTGCCACAGAGAGAAGGGGGGTCAAGCTATTTTCCAAGGCACCCGAAGACCAGATAAGGAATCATGGATGGAAACTGAACAAAGAGAGATTCAACCTAGAAATAAGGGAAAAAAATTCTGACAGTGAGAACAATCAACCCATGGAACAGAAGTTGCCTTCGGAAGTCGTGGGAGCTTCATCCCTGGAAGCTTTTAAGAAGAGACTGGACTGCCATCTGTCAGAAATGGTGTACGATCTCCTGCTTGGGTGGGAGGCTGGTCTAGATGACCTACAAGGTCCCTTCCCATTCTGGTAATCTAGTCCTTCCCACCAGGATAGATTATACCAGAATAACAGAGTTGGAAGGGACCTTGTAGCAGAGGTGGTATTCAGCAGGTTGTGACCAGTTCTGGAGAACCGGTAGCAGAAATTTTGAGTAGTTTGGAGAACCGGTAAATGCTACCTCTGACTGGTCCCGCCCCCATCTGATCGGAGTCCCAGCTGATCAGGAAGAAATGGGGATTTTGCAGTAACCTTCCCCTGCAGTGAGGTGGAAATGGAGATTTTACGGTATTGTTCCCCTGCCACGCTCACCAAACCATGCCACATCAACCAAGCCATGTCCACAGAACCGGTAGTAAATTTTTTTGAATCCCACCACTGCCTTGAAGGTCATCTAGTCCAACCCTCACCCCCATCCAAGCAGGAGACCCTACACCATTTCTGACAGATGGCAGTCCAATCTCTTCTTGAAAGCCTCCAGTGATGAAGCTCCCACAACTTCTGAAGGCAACTTCTGTTCCATGGGTTGATTGTTCTCACTGTCAGAGAAATTTCTCCCTATTTCCAGGTTGAATCTCTCCTTGTTCAGTTTCCATCCATGATTCCTTGTCTGGCCTTCAGGGGCTTCAGAAAACAAATTGATCCATCTGAGCCTTTCCGGGATTGCACACCATCCAAAATCTCTTCTGGGAAGTTCTCAACCACTCAACAATCACAATCACATTTTTTTTCCCCTTTTCTGAGAAAGAAGACACATGAAACATTCAAATTCAAAACTGGCTCAGCAGGTAATAGCAGCCAGAGATGGCAGCCCCGACAGAGACATTGCAACTTCAAACCATCACTGAATGAACCGTTGTAAGTCAAGGACTACTCTCCCTTTCTACAAAGGCACAAGATGTTTTTCGAACAACAATAAGCCAGCGCTGCTTCGTAGCTTCCTCTCCTGTGGCCGTCGCTTCAAAGCCATGGATGTCCCAAAAACATTTACACGGTTTGACAAGCAAAAGTAAAGAGACAGGTAAATGCTTCAGGTTGTTTCTACGGCCGAGGTTCTCCGACAGTGAAATATTTGCATACACCTGGGTAGGAGGACGGCATCCTGTGGGGTAATGTGCTTTGTGTGTGTGTGTGTGTGGAGTTGTCGTCTTCCTGGCCAGCCCAAACGTGACGGAAAACTCTATTGCTCAGAGGGAAAAGTGGTGGGCAGCTAAATAATGGATGGAAGCTGTGTGTCCTTGGCTTTTGTGTTGTTTAACACCAGCCTTTCCTATCTGAGCTATTCACACCTTGTGTCTTTTTTTTCTTTCAAACATCAGCCAAACATCTCTGGAGTCCTGGGGAATTGCAGGTGGAGAGAAAAACCAACAGAAAGGCTTCTTTAGGGCCTGGGTACAGGCACTCCTCGATTTACGACCGCAATTGGGACTCCAACATTTCTCTTAAGCAAAACATTTGTTAAGGAAACTTGCTCCGTTTTAGGACCTTTCTTGCCACCGGGGTTAAGTGGATCCCTGCAGTTGCTGTGTGAGTGACATGGTTGTTAAGTGAATCTGGCTTCCCATGGCTTGTCAGAAGGTCGCAAAAGGCGAATCAACTGGGACACTGCGATCACCATAAAGACTGTACGCGTCACTTGCCAAGCGGCCGAATTTTAATCACGTGACCCTGGGGAGGCTGCAACGGTCATAAATGCGAAAAGCGGTCATCACTCACGTTTTTCAGTGCTGTTGAACGGTCACTAAATGAGCCGTTGTAAGTCAAGGACCAGTTGTAATTTCTTTCATATAAATACAGAATTAGAGGTTACTATCCGTACAGGCTCACTGGAGAAGAGCCTAATGCTGGGAAAGATGGAGGGCAAAAGGAGAAGAGGACGACAGAGAACGAGGTGGCTGGATGGAGTCACTGAAGCAGTCAGTGTGAGCTTCAATGGCCTCCAGAGGATGGTAGAGGACAGGAAGGCCTGGAGGAACGTTGTCCATGGGGTCGTGATGGGTTGGACATGACTTTGCAACTAACAATAACAATAACAAGTGTCCTTAGAAGGCCAGATCCTGAAGATGAAACTCAAATTTGGCCACCTAATGAGAAGGAAGGACTCCCTGGAGAAGAGCCTAATGCTGGGATAGATTGAGGGCAAAAGAAGAAGAAGGGGACGGCAGAGAACGAGGTGGCCGGATGGAGTCACTGAAGTAGTCGGCATGAGCTTCAATGGCCTCCAGAGGATGGTAGAGGACAGGAAGGGCTGGAGGAATTTTCTCCATGAGGTTGCGATGGGTCAGACATGATTTCGCAACTAACAACAACAACAATCCGTACAGTACATACAATGCCTCTGTATGTACATATACACATTACCTACACATGGATGCCAAAACTATATTTGGTATAGACCTAGTTTCCTTGAGAAGTCCATCAAACTTAAGAAAGGTGGAAGGAAAGAGGAGAAGAGACTGACCACCTCTGGGCTCTACTTATGTGATCTGTCAAGTTGGTGCCACCTTGATTGCGTACAATCTATACAATATGTACAATCCATACATATTGATGGGAACAAGTAGTCCTTAACCTATGACCTCTATTGGGACCAGAACTTCCATCATTAAGTGTCTATGGAGATTCTCAGTCATCCAGGTCATGGTTGTCCAAGGGGTGGGCTTCAAAAATTTTAGCAAGGGGTTGTCTGCCTGGTTGCTGGAGAGGTGTGGCCATGGTGGGTGTGGCCTAGTCGGCCTCCTGCACCATGGTGGGGGGGCATTTTTGCCCTCCCCGGGCTCCGGGGGCTTTCCTCGAGCCTCCGGGAAGGTAAAAATGGCCTCCCCAGGCTCTGGAGGACCTCTGGAGGCTGGAAACGAACTTCCAGTAGGCCTGTTTTTCACCCTCCCCGAGCCTCCCTATGCCCTGCAATTACCTGCATCCAAAACAGGCCACATGGGGACTCCTGGAAGGCGAGGGGTAGGGTGGGGGTGAGGCCAGCCAGGAGTTGGATTTGGGGGTTCTTTGAACTGCACAGAATCTTAGCTAGAGGTTCTCCAAAACTGAACTTTCTGTGAGTCTCCCGTCGTTAAGGGAGTCGCGCCCAATTTTGAACCCATCGAATAATCTTCCTTCCGCCAGCTGAAGGTGGGATCGGTGGGTGGAAAATCTGAAGAGTGACGCTCCCTCTATATCTGGAAGGTCACAGCTGGAGGAAAGTATTCTATTTAACAGAAGGAAGAATCCAAAGTCCCTCTTCAGTGCCTTGTTATTTTTTCTTTATATTTCTGAACATTTCTTTCATTTGTCACAACCACTCGGCATAAAGAAACAGTGATTGCTTTTTTTTCCTTTTTTTTTTTTTTACCCTTGTGGTTCTTTGTTGCCTCGTGCTTTATGTAGTAGGCAGGGAAAGGCTGGGCTATCATGCAAATAAATACAGAAGTAATGAATTGCGCGGATGCAAAGAAGAGGGGGTGTCTCTTTGGGTGTATTGAGTTAAAATAACCCTCGCGGGTTTACCATTTGCCAAACAACATCAATCAAATCCAAGTATTCCAAATCAGATTGAGAGCCAGCAGAGCTCCCTTCGCTTAGAGACCGAGATCCTCTCTCTCTCTCTCTCTCTCTCTCTCTCTCTCTCTCTCTCTCTCTCTCTCTCTCTCTCTCTCTCTGATGTTTCTCATTCTGTAGATCAGTGTTCTGACCTAAGCTTCCTTAGAAAGTATACAGCTCAATCTTAGTCCCGGCAAAACCTCTTTTATTTACACAGCTGTGAATTGTCGTCCTTCACAGTCCGCAAGGCTTCACAAATAGCCTTTCAGGGGAATGTTTATAAACACCCACCTTCTCTCCCTTGGAATGCTGCCAGAGAACTAATTGCTAGATGCAGGGCAAGGCCAAACTTGGCACAGAGTCAAACAGAACTTTCCAAAGCTTGAACCGACCAAATGAACTAATTGCTTCCCACAAAAGCTCACGTCCTGTTCACTCCTCTTTTATGTCTTATGGGAGGGGCCAATCATCTCCAAGCCTTACTCCCAAGTCGACCCTGTTTTCTTAGTTGTTTTTGTTTTCTTGCAGCTGTACACATCCACACACTGGGAACAGGCTCCCGCTCTTCTTCTGCCTCGCTGATGTCAGACTCCGGAGGCAGCACATAACTATCAGATGGCCTTGGCCCCCTCTCTGCCTCCGATGCAGAGCCCTCATCCGAGCTTTCCCCAGCCCCCAGGACTGGCCCAAGTTCTTCCCCAACCTCCTCACTCTCTGACTCTGCTGCCAGCTCTGCTGGCCACCAGTGGGCCACAACAATCAGACAGTGGGTGATTTAATCCTCTTCGCACAAAATCTGGAGTCCCTGAAGTTATGATTAGCCCAGTAAGCCAAGAAGCCCAATCAAGACTACTAGCTCGGTCTTTTTCCTAAGGTTACATGAACAGAATCTTGCAAGACTGAAAGTCGGTCTTCTCTCCTTGTACTCTCTGGAAAACTAAGGAGGATGGATGGCCCTCTTGAACATTGCCCATGCCTCCTCTTCTGTGGCCTGAGACATCTCTTACTCACTAGTGGTCCTGTGGTTCTCCTTTGGGCCTCTCAAGATCTTTCCTACAGACAGCTGGCTGGTCTATATAGATTGTTTATTGGGAGAGCTTGTCTCCAAGGAATGACGTCCAACCTAAGGACATCTGCTCTGGCTTTCATCCTGTGTGAAAGGGAACTCTGAAAAAAGATTGGCGAAGCTTTATTCTACTCCTTCTCTTTCTCCTTCTCCTTCTCCTACTCTCTGTCTCCTCCTCCTCCTCTCTCAGAAATGCAGGAAGCAAAGCTAACTCCTTTTCTTTCTGTTACCCTTCCTCCTCTTCCACCACCACTGCCTCTTTCTTTCTTTCTTTCTTTCTTTCTTTCTTTCTTTCTTTCTTTCTTTCTTTCTTTCTTTCTTTCTTTTTCTTCTTCTATTTCTTCTCCTCCTCCTCCTTCCTCCTATCTCCTTTCTTCTCCCTCCTCCTTCCTCCTCCTTCCTCCCTTTGCTTACCCATATGGATGTGGCTTACAGCAAGTTAAATCCTGCTTCCTCCCCGCCCAACTTCCTTCCTTGCCTACTGGTCCCTCTTTCTCCCTCTCTTTCTCCCTCTCTCTCTCTCTCTCTCTCTCTCTCTCTCTCTCTTTCTTTCTTTCTTTCTTTTTTCTACTTCTTCTACTTCTCCTCCTCCTCCGTCCTATCTCCTTTCTACTCCCTCCTCCTTCCTCCTCCTTCCTCCTTCCTCCCTTTGCTTACCCATATGGATCTGGCTTACAGCAAGTTAAATCCTGCTTCCTCCCCCCCCCCCCCAAACTTCCTTCCTTGCCTGCTGGTCCCTCTTTCTCACTCCCTGCTTTATATGCAAAGGCAATGAGTCAGAGCAGCCTAGTGGAGAAGCAAAATGATTGTGTCAACTTGAAAGAGAACAATAAGTCGCCTTCAATGTACAATCCAAGGTTTAACAAATTGGGAGGAAGGGGGGAGGTGCCAGAGGAGTGAACAGCACAGATGTGTCATGCTGCAGGCTGAGAAACTTGGGAGGAAGGGTGGGGCAGCCCAGCTGGTCAGGGGAGAGCCAAAAAAAAGGACCCGATGGAACCAAGCCACGATAGAAGCAGGTTAGCAGATGATTTAGGATGAGATTCCTTGGCAACAGATTCATGGATTGTCGTTGTTTCATAGGAAGATTCTGGACTACCATTCCCTGTTCCGATTTCACTGCAAATGGGAGGGAGAGAGGGAGAGAAAGAAGGAAGAAAGGAACTCTGAAGAACTGAAGAAGCTTCTTGGATGAGAAGCAAAATGTTTTCAAAGAAAAATAAAACCAAAGAAGTCCAGCTGTGTTTTGAAAAAAAAAAAAGAGCACCTTTGGGACAACCTAGAATTCTACATCCAGTCTTGGTCACCACACTAGAAAAAAAGATGTGGAGACTCTAGAAAAAGTGCAGAGAAGAGCAACCAGGAAGATGAGGGGACTGGAGACTAAAACATACAAAGAATGGTTGCAGGAACTGGGCACAGCTAGTCTAGTGAAGAGAAGGACCAGGGGACACATGATAGCAGAGTCCCAATATTTGAGGGGCTGCCACAGAGAGGAGGGGGTCAAGCTATTTTCCAAGGCATCCAAAGGCCAGACAAGGAATAATGGATGGAAACTGACCAAGGAGAGATTCAACCTAGAAATAAGGAGATATTTTTTGACGATGAGAACAATCAACCAGTGGAACAGAAGTTGCCTTCGGACGTTGTGGGAGCTTCATCCCTGGAGGCTTTCAAGAAGAGATTGGACTGCCATCATTCAGAAATGGTGTAAGGTCTCCTACTCCTTCTCTGGATGGCTCCTGATCTCCGCTCCTTCCGTCGGGACCTGAAGACTTGGCTGTTCAAGCAAATAGGCTGACTCTGATTCTGGGTTTTATTATTATTTATTAGTTAATTTGGTATAAAATGGGATTTTGTTGTACATGTTTTTAACTTGTGATCGCCACCCTGAGTCGGCATATAAATACATGAAATAAATAAATAAATAAATAAATAAATAAATAAATAAATAAATAAATAAATAAATAAATAAATACTTGGGGGGAAGGGGGTTGGACCAGATGACCTACAAGGTCCCTTCCAACTCTGTTAATCTGACACAACCACGAGCTGGATGACTGAGGATCTCCAGAAAACATCGGTTTGCTGACATTGTGGGTGGGCCAAGCACAGTATCACTTTGGTTCCTAGGTCCAATCCTTCCTACCATTGTAACGCCTTCCAACATTGCCCCCAGAAGATTGGGAACGTTCAGAAAAGCCAGGTATTTAAAAAACATCCATTCATCCTGCGGTGGGGATCAAGACCATAACAACACCTCCTCGAAGGAGGTGCAATGCTATTGATGCTTCTTGCATCCTTCTTTTTAAAGCCCGTTGCAAACAAAAAAATGCTACCAATTCCACCGTTCGCTTCCCGTGGTGGCTGTCCTAATTAGCAGAACAGAAATGGTGTGAAGTGTGTGTAGGAGTTGTGTAAGGTTAGGGAAAGAAGTCAAATGGCTAATTAGTTGCCTTATATAGATCACCTTTTGCTCGAAACTGGAATTTAACACTGGTGGTGATTTCCACCCCTTCCCTCCTTTCTCCTCCGGTGAAGCCCCGGTAATTAAATACAGTATATGGAGACTTTCAGCCAGGTAATAGAATTATTTTTGACGGAAGTGTAATATATCACCCACTCTCTCTTGCACACTTGGTCACACAGAGTAGGATCAATTGAAATGGAAATCACCCAAGGGCAGGGGCAAAGGATTAGCAAGAGGACTTCAAGCGTTTCTCCGAGGAGAAGACATCGTGTCAGGTTTAAGTGGATTGGCTAACCTTGTAGAAAATCCTATTTCCTCTCTGATGATTGGAAATGCAATGCCACAGTTTCAGGCAGGATGATAAGAATAAGAGCCTCAGGTAGGAGTCAGGTAGGATGAAGATTAAGCTCAAGATCTGGAGATACAACAGGTTTCCCCCCACCCTGGTTGTGAGAGGCAACTTAATCTCTTGGGATACCTTTGTTTAATTGCCGCTAATGTTAAGCCGCAAGAGATTATATTGTAGCTAGGTTCACCTATGATGCTAAAAATCTGAGCTATTGAAATAATGCAGCTTCCTTTGGGGGGGGGGAGTGGAGAAGTCATAAATCATGGTTTACAAATCAAGTGAGATGGTTGCATACACCTTGCTAAGCCTATATGTCACCTTTGTCCAGAGGTGAGTTTAAGCAGGTTCTGACCAGTTCTGGAGAACCGGTAGTGGAAATTTTGAGTAGTTCGGAGAACCGGTAGTAAAAATTCTGCCTGGCCCCGCCCCCATCTATTCTCTGCCTCCCAAATCCCAGCTGATCGGGAAGAAATGGAGATTTTGCAGTATCCTTCCCCTGCCACGCCCACCAAGACACACCCACAGAACCGGTAGTAAAAATTCTGACTGGCCCCACCCCTATGTATTCTCTGCCTCCCAAGACCCAGCTGATTGGGAGGAAATGGGGATTTTGCAGTATCCTTCCCATGGAGTGGGGTGGGAATGGAGATTTTACAGTACCCTTCCCCTGCCATGCCTACCAAGCCATACCCACAGAACCAGTAGTAAAAAAATTTTGAAACCCACCACTGCCTTTGTTACATATATTTTGATTGCTAAAGATGGTTAAATGCAGATTCTAGCTTCAGCTTGGGAGCATCCATGGGAAGGGGGCAGCTGTCAAAAAAAAAAAAAGTCAAGATGGCTGGGGAAAGCTAGGAGTTGAAGTTTGCCCATCTTCAAAGTTGCTGAGATTGAGAAATATCTATCTAATTCATTTCTCTTGTTGGAACCCTCCATCGTTGGTCCAGAAAACTCCCTCAGTTGGGAAGGCAGTCAATCTTGATGCCAGACAGATTGTACCATCCCAATATTCTTGTAGGGAAGTGACATTTATGGACGTTGGAGCCTTCAAACTGGTCCCAGTTGAGCTGCTTGGAAAGATGGTGTTGTGGTCCGCCAGCAGCCTGCAGAGCTGGCAGCGGAGTTGCACAGTGAGGAGGCTGGGGAGGAACATGGGCCAGTCCTGGAAGGCTCGGACGAGGGCTCTGCATCGGAGGCAGAGAGGGGGCCAGGGCCCTCAGGGAGTGATGTGCAGACTCCGGAACCTCCAAAGGCTGACCATAGAGAGGCAGAGGAACTGGAGGAGCCTGTTCTAGTGCAGCATGCGCAGAGCTGCCAGAAGAACAGTTAAAACAAAAGGGACAACTCAGGAGTAAGGCCTGGAGATGATTGGCCCCTTCCATAAGGCTTAAAAGAGGAGCAAAGGCACATGGACCCTTTTCAGGAAAGCAACATTGTTCATTCTGTTCCCAGAATGCATGCACATTCCTGTTTGGGCACTCGGTGCTGAAAAGATTTGCCATCACTGTCCTAGACTATTTCATTCTTCTAGGAGAAGGGTGGATGCTAACTTTCTGCAGGAAGGTTCAAAATTAAAATTGTAACAAACAGCAGGGCTGTGCACACACGCTCCGTGGAAGGCTCCAGTTCAAAGCCAAAGAAATCAAAGCATCCCTTTGAATCAAAAGCGTTGGGTTCTAATTTCCCAAACAATTCAGTCAGTCAAGGCATTGTAGAGTTGGCTTCAAAGGCAGCAAATGAAATGCAGCTTTGCCTCGCTTCGTTTTGAAACACATCACCGGAGTCAATGAAAATGATTTTGGTTTAGTTTTGTTGATTTATTAATTAATTCCTTGGCAAGGCCACCAGCCTATCCAAGGAAACCCCACCCACTTCTGTTACCAGTTTATTTTTTTTCCTCTTGCACCCCCCCCCCCCCGGCCTCCACCCCCAAAGAAGTCCTGCAATGCATTCTGTAAGAAGCCCATCGTTTATGCAAAGGAAGAAGAGATAAAAGTGTCTTTTTACATCAAAGGAGGTTCTTCTTGATTGTGCTAAAACAACTCATTGCTAACAGGTTGTAAAAGATCAAAAGACATCAGGGGGTGGAGGAAGCTGACAATTATCTCAAAGTATAATTGAAAGTCCTATAAACATATCAGAAATATTAATCCCTAAACTGTCCAGCTGTCTGCGAGGAGGACAAATCCTTCCATTCTCTACCATCCAGTCAGAGGCTGAAGAAGCTTCTTGGATGAGAAGCGAAACGTCTTCAAAGAAAAAAACAGAAACTCCAGTTGCCTCTTGGGGGGGGGGAAAGCAGTTTTGGGACAACCATGACATGGAGTACCAAGAGTCTGTACAGACTTTTAGCTATACCATTTGGGATGAACACCCTTGGAATGGATTTCCAGAGGGGGGAAAAAATTGCAGACTACAGGAATCATTTGCACCACTCAGGTGACCCTGAGGCAGTGGTGGTTTGCCCCCAGTTTGGACCGGTTTGCAAGAACCAGTAGTAAAACCTGCAGGAGGCCCCACCCACTGCCCCAGATGTTGTCATCGGTGATCTGTGCATGGACATGCGCAGAAGCAAGGCGTGTGCACCAGCAAAGCAAGCTCACACGCGCAATCTTGTTGCGAACTGGTAGTAAAGGTAAGTAGAACCCACCCCTGCCCTGAGGACACAGATAAAACTCCAAGTGGCCTCAACTGCTCTCTCTAAAAGGATGCAAATGACCAGCTGTTTGCAAGGAGTATAAATCCTTCCATTCCTCACCATCCAAGTCAGAGCTGAAGACGTTTCTTGGACCAGAAGCGAAACATCTTCAAAGAAAACCCAGAAAGTCCAGTTGCCTCCTGAAAAAGCACCTTTGGGACAACCATGACTCGGATGACTGAGAATCTCTACAGACGTTTAGCTGTGCAATTTGGGATGTCCACCCTTCGAATGGTGTGGATGGATTTCCAGAGGAGAAATTGCACATTGCAGGAACCATTTGCACCACTCAGGTGAGCCTGAGGACACAGGTAAACCTCCAAGTGCTTCAACGACCCTCTAAAAGGATGCAAATGACCAGCTGTCTGCAAGGAGTATCAATCCTTCCATTCTTCACCATCCAGTCAGAGCTGAAGAAGCTTCTTGGATGAGAAGTGAAACATCTTCAAAAGAAAAAACAGAAAGTCCAGCTGCCTCTTGGAAAAAGCGCCTTTGGGACAACCACGTCCTGGATGACTGAGAACCCCGGTAGTCATTAATCCCTAAATGCTTCGAGAAGAGCATCAAGAAACGTCCAGCTCCTTTAACTGAAAACCAGCCAAACCAGTTAAAAAGGATGCTGAATTTTACAGCCGTACCTAAATAGGATTGTTTTCTAAAGCACAAAACTCATTTTAAAAAACCAAGGATGGTAACCCATTATGGAATACAGACAATAGGTAATAACCAGCACACCGAAGCTTGTTTTAATAAAGAAACACCACAATAAACCATTTACAGTAGATTACAAAAATAAAACCTCATTACAATAATATCACAGAGTCGTCATAAAACATCTCCAATAGCTTTCTTCAAAAGGAAGGTACACTATACGGTAATATATATATATTTTTGCCTCTCTCCCTCTCTCCACTTCTAGTGCCTTCAACCAGCTCATTTTCTTGTAAGACCAGCCCCATAATGAGATCTGCACAGATTGAGGAGAGCTTTCGTTTTGACCCAACCTGCTGCTGCTCCAGTTGGCTGACGCTCCCTCCTTCCTAACAGTTCCAACAGTGGGATGAAAGGAACGCATCCTTAATCAACTGTCAAACTTCGACCTGTCTTCTGAAATACACTGCCAAAGTCCGGAGATCGAGATGATTTAAGTTCCTGTGAAATCCGAAAGCTTCATCTGGGTCCAGATTCCTGGAGAGATCACGGCCTGGCTAATCGGGGTCAGAAAATGCTTAGCACAGAATAACAGAGTGAAAAGGGACCTTGGAGGTCTTCTAGTCCAACCCAGTGCTCCCAAGCAGGAGGACCCCATAGGACCCAGTGATGGCGAGCCTTGTTGGCACTGTGTGCCCAAACCAGAACACTCGTGCATGTGCATGCACTGGAGCACCGGAAAACTAAAGATAAGCTGGCCGGTGCACGTGCCTGTTTTTTGGCCATTTTTAGACGTTTTTCAGGGTTTTTTCAGGCAGTTTTCTGGGCCATTTTCTGGACCAAAAATGCCCTGAAAATGGCCTGAAAAATGACCTGAAAACGGCCTGGAAAATGGACCAAAAAACGGCCCAGAAAATGGCCGAAAAACAGCCTGGAAAACAGCCGTGAAAATGGCCCCCAAAATGGTCTGGTTTTTGGCTGTTTTCAGGCCATTTTCCGGTGCTCCAGCACCCGTGAAGACCAACTGGCCAGAGAGCAGGTGCGCTCCGGAAGAGCAGCTGGCGATGGCACGTGTGCCCACAGAGAGGGCTCTATGTGCCACTTCTGGCACGCGTGCCATAGGGTCACCATCACAGCCCTATCCCATTCCAGTCCAGTCAAGTGGCTGTCCAGTGTCTTCTTAAAAGCCTCCAAGGATGGAGCACCCACAGTTTCTGAAGGCAAGCCATTCCATTGATTTATCGTTCTCACTGTTAGGAAGTATCTCCTTAGTTCTAGGTTGCTTCACTCCTTGTTTAGTTTCCATCCGTTGTTTCTTCTCTTGCCTTTTAGTCAAGCCTTCTTGCCCTGCCTTGTCTTAGAGGGGTGTGCAAGCTTTTGAAGGTCCATTGATGGAGGAGCAAGGTCCATGAAAAGGAGAGGAATAAGGAGACCTCTTCCACTCAGCTCTAAAAAAGAAACGTGTGCTGATAATAATAATAATGATAAAAACAGGAGCAGAGAAAAAAGCAAGGAGAAAGAAGTAATTGAGACCACTCAAGGCTCATTTTGGGCTCTGATTGAGGGAGATGCCTGTTTATGGTCCATGGAGTCACCACCAGGACATGACTTAGCGACAAAACAACAACAGAAGTCTGCCTTGTTTTGAGTTCGGCTCGTCTCAGCCTGTCTTTTTGTACCGTCTCAAGTAGGAACTTGTCAGTATGGTGGAACTGTTTTCTCCTTTCCCCCCCCCCCCCGTCCTGTAAATGAAAGTCTAATTACACAAGGGTTGCAGGTGAAGGGAAGAGTGAGGAAGGAGCCCTTCTGATTCCTCTCTTTGCTCAAAGTGATTAGCTTTTTGCTCCACTGGCTGTCACTCTCTTATTAACGGGTGGTCAATTTCATTTAATTCGTCCAATACCCTTTTCCGCAAAAAGTAAAAACTGAATCCAAGCAGAGGTGGTCTACCTTTGCAGAGCTGGTCTACCTTTGCATGCTATGCTTGGTGGTGGAGATAGATCCTTAACAACGAAGGCAAAACACACAAGTTGGCACTCACTAAAGGAAGTTTCGGCTGTGTTGTCTTCTCTAATATCCCTAAACACACCGACCAAATGAGCACTGATTTACCAATCAGGTGTTAACTTCTTTGGTTAACTTCCCATCACTCGCCTTCAGTTGATGTCAGAAGTGTTAAGAGAACCAAGCTGAGAAGAATCGATAAAATACAGTACCAACAGATTAACTCCAGAGGATTTGACTGTAAGAAGCTGTTGTTAAACAAACAAAGCTCCTAATTTGGTAGAAAAGCAAACCGTAAGCATAGAGATAGATAACAAAGCCCAACAAGTACCCTTAACAAAAAGAAACTTCTAGAACTAAGAATGCACACATTTCATTCTCGTTGTGGTTGCTAGGGAACCCTTCCCACCACAGTTTAAGTCTTGATTTGATGTGGTTGTCCATTATTGTTGATCTGCGTCCGGCAGTAAGAACTTCCTTGCTGGAGTAGGTCAAGGGTCTATCCAACTTCCCAGAATGGTGAAGAAAAGACATTCTGATCAGGGATGGAAATCAAAAATTTTAGCAACCAGTTCTCTGCCTGGTTGCTGGGTGGGTGTGGCCATGGTGGGCGTGGCCTATTCTGCTTCCTGCAGCACAGCGGAAGGGGGGGGCGTTTTGACTCTCCCCAAGCTCTGGAGGCTTTCCTCAAGCCTTCAGGAGGGCGAAAACGGCTCCCCCCCCAGGCTCTGGAGACCCTCCGGAGGCCGGAAACAGGCCCATTTCCAGACTTCCAGAACTTCCAGGAGGTCCGTTTTTTGCCCTCCCAGAGCGTCCGTGTGGGCTCTGCACTTACCTGGCATCCAAAACAGGCTGCATGGAGACTCTTGGGAGGGGAGGGGCAAGGTAGGTGGGGACAGCCAATCCTTGCAACTACCAGTTCAGTGAACCAGATGTAAAATTAGCTGAATCCCACCCGATTCTGATAGAAACACACGAGCAGGAAGTGTCCCAGACATATCCAACTAGTGGGACATGTCTCATTGTCAGTTGTGGCTTATCTATTGTCACTTGAGATGTTAAACTTGCTACTACTACATTTTGGGAAGGGATCATCTATGATTGTTGGGAAATAGCTGCGGTGGGAAAGTAGAGATGGGATGAATACGTTGCTACCAAAAACAGCAGCTCCCCAAGTGAAAGTCAGATGCCCAAGGATATATTTTATGTGGAATGCAGGTGGGAACTCAAATAGTATATAAAATGTCCTTGCTTGAGGGGAGAAGGGGAATTCCTCCACGCTGAATTCCTTGCTTTTGCATAAAAGTCAGTCCAGCTGACAAAAAAATTCAGCCGTGTGGGACTTGATGAGCCTGTGAAAGTTCTACAAATGGTAGTAGCAGATGCAGTCTCCAAGGACGTTGGCCCAGAGGTAGCACGTGGAAACCAACAGTAACAAAAATCAATACCTCTGTCTCTCATGGTACAACAATTATCTGAATTTCATGACACTTGATATGGAGATCGACCTCACTGTTGCTTTTTTAATCTTGACACAAAAGGAGATTGAGAATCACCGAGTAAATAAACAGGGTATCTGGCTGAGATTGTCTGGGGAGGACGATCAAACCTTCTGCTGCTCCTCAGAAGCAACCAGGTTCCTCAGAGACCAGCCGATGCCAAGAGAGGGATTTGCGAGGCAGGAGTCGGTGCTCTTCGGCTCCTGTTATCCATACGTCCATTTAGCAGACGCCTCTGATCATCACTGCATCGAGATTGAAAAGCTGAAAAGAAGCCCCTTTCCCTCAGGTGGAAGCCTCCACCGATTCTCCTTTGATGAACCTCAAATTAGTTCCCAGCTCAGCAGGACCCCATGATAATCATGTTCTTTTCTCTCCCCTGTTTATGGCTGTGTGGGCTCCAGCTGTTATGCTTCCTTCCATGCAACAGGTCCTACATTACCTTTCAGGTAAGGATGCTATTGTTCCACCTGATTTCCCTCAAGGCTCCTGAGCTGATGGTCCCTGGAGTTCTGCCTTCACATTTCCACTTCTGGGTTTATCCTGAAATGTTGTGAGGAACAATGAATACAGTGATTCTTAAGAGAGGGCATCATTAAAGCAGTTTCTGGATTCATACTTACTTCCTCCATTTTGGAGACATCTGAGCTACACATGGATTTGTTTCCCAAATCATTTGTTAGAGAGCCATCTTACCTTTCTTCCTGGGTTTCAAGGTGACTTAAATTGCACTCCATTTTTTGACTCATCCCGTGGGGTAAACTTGGCAGAGAAGGAGGGACTGACACACACACCCCAAACCATCCTAACTGCTTCTAGAGATGAGGATGGGTTTCGATTTGACCATCACTTTAACCACTACATGACTCTGCCTTTCCACATCTCTAAAGTACCACATTAGGAACACTTAAAAATCCTCATGTGGTCAACTCCTAGTCTGTGAAGTCCCAGATTCCTGCCATCATTCTGAATCTCTTCTTCTTTTGCTTCCTGATCCTAACCTTGAATAAATTGCTATTTATAAACTAAGCTAGCAATTTACTTGGCCCCGTTTTCTGAGCTTCCCCCAAGCTCTTACTACAGGCAAGGAGTTACTTCATTTTATTTAAATAATTAAAGATGCCAATTGAATGTTGTTGCTTTGATTAGTTCCCATCGAATTCTTTTCCTCTCCTTCCTTTTCTTTTAAAAATACCTTTATCCACCTTTTTTTTTTTTTGACAGATGTTTTCAGTCTTTTTTTAACCATCTCAATCATCCTTTTTGCTTTGGTTCCTTCTAAGGGTTAAGGAAACACAGTCTCTTCATTTTGTGTCCTCAGATGGTAGCATCCTGGGGCCACCATGGCAATGCAAAATTAACCAGGTCTCTTTAGGGACTTCCTGCTCCGGCTGGTTAACCGTTAATTGCCAAGAATCTTTGCTAGGATCATTAAAGAAATACAGTTGAATTGATCTGGAATAGTAAGTCATATGGTCCTGAGGACAAGATCAGATGTGAAACATTAAAAAGCAGAAACTGTTATGGTCTCTGGGCATTAAGGTTGGTAGGGTATTGTGTGTTGTTGTTTTGCATCCTTAAAAGCCACTTTCCCCTCTCTTGGCTTTGTGTCCCTATCAAAAAGGAGATGACCAGGGGTGAAATCCAAAATTATTCCCTGCCGGTTCTGTGGGCGTGGCTTGGTGGACATGGCAGGGGAAGGATATTGCAAACTCTCCATTCCCACCCCACTCTGGGGCCAGCCAGAGTTGATATTTGCCAGTTCTCTGAACTACTCAAAATTTCCGCTACCAGTTCTCCAGACCCTGTTAGAACCTGCTGGATTTCACCCCTGGAGATGACCTTTGTTTACACTATGTCCATGGCTACCTTGTAGATGCAATTATCTTACTTAGTAACTTAGTTGGGTGCAGGTATTTGCCTAAAGCCCCATGCTCTTCTCTCCTTCCAACCCAGTGGAACTCAGCTGACCGGGGAATTCTGGGAGCTGAAGTCCACACATTGTAAAGTTGCCAAGGTTGAGATACATCGTTCTAGTCTAAATGGCTATAAAGACCACGAAAGGCCAGAGAACATCCTTGACTTGTCCAAATATATGGTTTCTCTTCAATCTATAAGCTATTTGGTCTTGGAGTTCCCCTCAACAGGGAATGAGAATAATGACCCAAAAGAACAAGTAAATCAGCTTGGAATTCAAAGTTGGCCAGCAGCTCAAGAGAATTATGTTGCTGGCTTCAAGCTGGCTTCCAAATCCGAGCAGTGAAAGTTGCAGGCCAGATCCTTCTATGTTCAGTTGAATGTCTGCCTCCTCTTTTCAATTATGGTTCTTGTACTCTGAGAAGCATCCTCCTCCTCCTCCTACTCTGAAGATCTAGAGAACTTTGATGAGCCAAGCCTATAAACTGTCAGTCTTCAGGAAGACAAGTGCTAAATCAGCAATGTCCAACCTTGGCAACTTTAAGACCTATGGACTTCAACTCCCAGAATTCCTCAGCCAGCCAAATCTTGGCAAGATTGGACAACCTTGTCCTAAACATTGAGATGGATTGCCTTGGCTTGCAAGGGACATCCTTAACCATCAGTCTTTAATAAACCATAAGCTTGGATCGAGCCCTTTTCAATGCATAATTTTCAGTCCTTGCTCCTGGCACCTTCCCTGCACTCCATCACTCCTTCTGCATGCAGCTTTTCGTTTTGCCTTTCCTCCTGCAACAGTTCCACCATCCTAACAACACCACAACAAGGAGACGTTGTTCTTTCACCATTGCCTCTGCCAGGCCTGCTGCATGGCCCCCCCCCCTTTGCTCTCCCACTTCAGCCTCCTGAAATGAAACAAGCAGCCCATGAGTTAATTAAATGACATCTTTTGCTTGTAAGAGGAGATCGAAGGCACTATGCATGAGAACACAGCAAAGGCCGGCACCAGGAGAGAAAGTATTTATCTCATTAACATGCATCCGAGGTATGTCCTCATTCCATTTTAATGTTCGGTGCGCAAAGAGTGACAAAGGGACAGGAGCCAAACTGGCAGAGATGCTCAACCTGGTTCCATTGGGTTTGCAGAGGCAGACAGACGATGATCTGGGCTAATGTTAGACCACAATGCCTCCTTCTCTCTTCCTCTCCCTCTTTCTCCCTGGTCTGCCAAGTGAGAAGCATTCCAGCTTTGGCCAGAAGTCTGAACTGATTACCCACAGAGGGCTCCTGAAATGATGCTGAAGCCGAGCTTAGGTTTTGACGCATAAATTGTTTGTGCCTGAGTTTCAAGGCAGCCAGATGCACCGTGGTCTGTTATGACAAGCCTCCCCTCTCTCAAGGACTGCGGTACATCAAGGGGAATCTGCTGGGGTCTGCCTGGTGAAAGGGGTTTAAAAAGGAAAGGAGTGCATAAGCCCAGAGTTCAAATATGTATCTGTGGTTGCCTTCACACAGTTTAATCTAGTTCTGGAACAAACCCATCTTCTGCATTTGCCCAGTTCACTCAACCAGAATCTCATGTTGATATGTTGAGACTCTAGAAAAAGTGCAGAGAAGAGCAACAAAGATGTTTAGGGGACTGGAGGCTAAAATATACAAATAACGGTTGCTGGAATTGGGTATGTCTAGTTTGATGGAAATAAGGACTGGGTGGAATGTGATAGCAGTGTTCCAATATCTCAGGGGCTGCCCCAAAGAAGAGGGAGTCAACCTATTCTCCAAAGCACTTGAGGGCAGGACAAGAAGCAACGGGTGGAAACTCATCAAGGAGAGAAGCAACCTAGAACTAAGGAGAAATTTCCTGACCGAACAAGTAATCAGTGGAACAACTTGCCTCCAGAAGTTGTGGGTGCTCCAACATTGAAGGTTTTTAAGAAGAGATTGGACAACCATTTGTCTGAAGTGGTGTAGGGTTTCCTGCCTAAGCAGGGGGTTGGACTAGATGACCTCCAAGGTCCCTTCCAACTCTGTTATTCTAGTCTATATACAAAGTGGATTTATGCTAGGTTCTAAGCACCTCTAAAAACTAACACCAACTAAGCATACCGTGTTGGGTAAATGCATCTGGTCAGTCTTTAAATGAATTGTTCCTATTCAGTTCGTGTTGTATGAACACGGGTATTCTTTGATATTCCTACCATTTTTTTTTTCTGCCTGAATATATCTTCCCTCTCTGTCAGTCTTCAGACTAAAAGGAAGGGATTTATTTATTCACCTTTAGATACACCCCATCTCACAGAGATAGGTAGACATCTCTAAAGGTTTGTCCTTTTCATTAGGATGGGGAAATTAGGCTAAAGACTTCATAAAATTAGGCCAGGGTCACCTGTGGGTGACAGGTTGTTCATCCTCAGTTGAGAAGGAAATTATATGGTCAGGAAAGGTTCGATGGGAAGCCCTTCTTTTATGCATAGAAGAGTCTAGGTTTATTCTCTGACATCTCCAGGGGGTTCAAAGCAACCATCTCAAATTGAGTAGTTACTTCCAGGTCGAGATGATGGTGGCTTGGTTTGACTCCTGGGAATGTTCCTGGTCTCCAGAGATGACAAAAAGCCAAAAAAATGAGTCAGAGGAAGAGTGACCTGACCCTAGGCCATTCCCCAGATCCTACCTTTAAGTTTGTAGCTTTAGCTTGTTCTGTGCTGGAGAAGACTCCTGCGAGTTCCTTGGACTGCAAGGCAATCCAACCGGTCAGTCCTAGAGGAGATCAACCCTGACTGCTCTTTAGAAGGCCAGATCCTGAAGATGAAACTCAAATCCTTTGGCCACCTAATGAGAAGGAAGGACTCCCTGGAGAAGAGCCTAATGCTGGGAATGATTGAGGGCAAATGAAGAAGAAGGGATGACAGAGAACAAGGTGGCTGGATGGAGTCCCTGAAGAAGTCGGTGTGAGCTTAAATGTACTCCGGGGGTTGAAAGAGGACAGAAAGGCCTGGAGGAACGTTGTCCATGGGGTTGTGATGGGTCAGACACAACCTCGCAACTAACAACAACAACAGAACTTATGATGACCTTCAGTGCTAATGGAAGATGAAACATGAATCCCTGCATCACTCCTAGCCCTCTGCAGTCGAGTTACAACTACCCCTTTTGGCAACTGAATTAATTTGGGACAGTCAGCATTGCTCTCTGGTGTATTTTTCTCCTGCTGATTGCAATCAGAGCCCCATCAGCTTCTCACGTGTCTTCTTTCTGTTCTTCGGTAGATGCCAAAGCAGTGAACCAGATCTGCAATCAGAAAGTGAGCAAGAACTAAGCATGAGCATCAATGAGATCCAGCGATCAAGAAAGGCCACGTCAATTATCCTAAAAGACTGCGGGAGGAGGAGAAAAAAAAAAGCCAAGCGCCATAGAAGGTGGTGTATGATCCATTGATGGTCTGACTCAGATTTCACTGACTCTTGTGAGCAACTCTTCAATTTGTCTCTCCAGAAGTTCTCCTAGCCCCCAATTTCCTAGAATGCAAGACGTTGCCTAAGTCACTTTAACGCTGTGGTGTTTGCATACATTTGAAGCTTTGCAAATGTTGCTACACCTCTTCAGCCTGGTGTTGGCTGGAAGCTCTCAGTGGATCATAGGATGAGCACCTAACTAGAACAGAGGTCTCCAGACTTGCAACTTTTAAGACTTGTGGACAGTGGTGGCATTCAAATTTTTTTACTACCGGTTCTGTGGGCTGGCTTGGTAGGCATGGTGTGGCTTGGTGGGCATGACTTGGTGGACATGACAGGGGAAGGATACTGCAAAATCCCCATTCCCTCCCCACTCCTGGGGGAAGGATATTGCAAAATCTCCATTCCCTCCCCACTCCTGGAGGAAGGATATTGCAAAATCTCCATTCTCACCCCACTGTGGGGCCAGCTAGAGATGGTATTTGCTGGTCTTCTGAACTACTCAAAATTTCCGCTACCGGTTCTCCAGAACCTGTCAGAACCTGCTGGATTTCACCCCTGCTTGTGGACTTTAACTCCCAGAACTTCCCATGGTTGGCTGGGGAATTCTGGAAATTGAAGTCCACAAGCCTTAAAGTTGCGAAGTTTGGAGATCAGCACTAGGGAAAAGTCTGACATGCTAGCTACAGTCCACTTCGGGGGGAAAAGGCTATTCTAAATTTGATACACAAATATTCTGTAGCAGAATATACGTGACAGGAATTGCCCCCACATCACACCTTATACCTTGTTTGCTATAAGTCTAAGACATTGGGAAATTTTACACTGCTAGAAACATCTATCCCCAGGCAAAGAAAAGTTATAATGGGAAATTTCTTGAGCTATTTCTCTCTTCCTCTGGATATAAAATACATAGAAGACGCTTCATGATGAAAGTTGCTCAACTGAGCTAGCTTTAAGATAAACCTTGCCAGGTGATATAAGTTCATTGGTTAGCAAACTTGCTTTGTCAACAGTTGTTGAGGTGTCTAGCTGATTTTCCTTTCCTGTGTTGGTAAACGGTTATTCAACAAGGGTTGGTGGGACGTCTTCTTCAGTGGGAAAGAAATTGCATCTCATGGAGGACGGTAGCTAGAAGCAATCTGAGGATCTCAGCATGGGAGAAATGAGCCAGAATTTCAGACAAATAAAAGCCACTTGTTAATCCATGACATTTTGGCGGCGCAGGCCTGCTCTGGAGGGCTTCTCCGGAGTCCAACCATTGAAATGTCAGCTTGGAAAATGAAGCATATCTTACATAAATGCCACAAGTCTGCAGTGCAAATTTGTTCCCGCTGTTTTATCCAAGATGTCGATTGGAAAGTTATCAGCTGCTTGCCAGGTCAGGTCAGGTGACCAAAACACAGAGATTCCCCAACTTACGACAATATCGGGACCACAATCGCTAAGCAAGGCGATTGTTAAGGGAGCCGGGTCAATGGTGGGTTGGCCCCGGTTCAGACCGGTTCGCAAGAACCGGTAGTAAAACCGGCAGGAGGACCTGCCCACCACCCTGGATGTCCTTATCAGCGATCTGCGTTGCGAACGGGTGGTAAAGGTAAGTAGAACCCACCCCTGAGGCGGGTTTGATTTTACGAACCTTTTTGCCACCGTTCTGCTGTGAATCGCTGCAGTTCTTAAGCGAGTCTTGCGGTTCAGGGGTGGGTTCTAATTTTTTTTACTACCGGTTCTGTGGGCGTGGCTTATTTTGTGAGTGTGGCTTGGAGGTCATGTGACTAGGTGGGCGTGGCTAGCTGGTCAGAGTCATTTCTGGAAGGTCCTCGCACTTACGACCAGTCCCCGCACTTATGACCCGACTCATTTGTTTGCTTTTAACACTGATCAGCTGTAGGACGGCCCTTTGAAGCCCCGCGGCAAGAGTTTAAACAGTTTTTTTCCCTCTAGTCATCAGCTGGGACTCAGGAGGCAGCCATAGATTGGGGGTGGGACCAAATAAAAGGTAAGAATAACGTGGGGGGTGAGGGGGTGGGAGGGCGGGGGGGAGAACCGGTTCGGTGACGTCATATCGTCACCGCTACCGGCTCGGCCGAACCGGACCGGACCGGACCGGGAGGAACCCACCACTGGGGCGGTTGTTAAGCAAACCCAGCTTCCCCCCCCCTCCCCACATAGACTTTGCTTGTCGGAAGCCAGCTGGGAAGGTCACAAATAGCAATGAGGCGACTCTGGGGTGGCCAAGGGTCTGGATTTTGATTCCCGGACTATGGAGATGCTGCGACAGTCGAGAGTGCAAGGATCGATTGTAGATCACTTTTTTTTCAGTGCCGTTGCAAATCGGAAAGTCACTCAACGAACGGTTGTGAATCACGAACTACCTCTACAGCAATGAATCAACCTAGACATGCAGAGAAATTTCCTGACAGTGAAAACAATTCACCAGGGGAATATCTTCCCTCCAGAAGCTGTGGGAGCTCCATCCCTGGAGGTTTTCAAGAAGAGATTGGACAGCCATTTGTCTGGAATCGTATAGGGCAGGGGTGGGCAAAGTTGGCTCTTTTACACCTTGTGGACTTCAACTCCCAGAATTCCTGAGTCAGCCAAGCTGTCTTAGGAATTCTGGGAGTTGAAGTCCACAGGGTGTAAGAGAGCCAAGTTTTCCTACCTCTGGTATAGGGTGATGGCGAACCCATGGCACGCGTGCCACAGGTGGCATGCGGAGCCATATCTGTGGGCACGCGAGCTTTGCCCTAGCTCAGCTACGGAGCACATGTGTGCGCCGGCCAGCTGATTTTTGGGCCTTCTGAGCCCACCAGAAGTTGGGAAACGGCCGTTTCTGGCTTCCAGGAGGATGGGGGAGGCTGTTTTCGCCCTCCCCAGGCTCCAAGAAAGCCACTGGAGCCTGGGGAGGGAGAAAAACGGGTCTACCGGGCCCACCGGTAACCTTTTTTTTGTTGCGTGCCAAAAAGCGGGGGAAGCACATGGAGGGGGGGTTGAATTCTGGGTGTGGGCATGCGCCCCCCCCCCCCCGCTTTTGACACACGACAGCAAAAAGGTTAGCCATCACTGGGTTAGCCTCCAAGGTCCCTTCCAACTCTGTCGATCTGTTAAACCCAAGTCATCCTGGCTGGGGAATTCTGGGAGTCGAGGTCCCCCTTCTGGGAGTCGAGGTCCCCCTTGACAACTTAAAAGTTGTCAAGTTTGAGAAATCTCGGACGCGTTGATCCAAAGTCTCCTTTCCTGGGGCCAGATGTTGTTTCTCCTCAGCTGGGAATCTCTTCTCTTTTCACATGACTTCAGCGCAAAACCGGCTCCTTGTCGCTCGCTGGCAAATCTGCTTCCTAGCCCAGCGCTCCGGTAATTGCTTTGCAAATGAAATGTTCCTTAAGCGAGGCAAGAACAATGTTAGAAAAATCATTTCTGCACAAGTAAACAAACACAAAGCCCAGCCTTTTAATCTAGCCCCATGTGTGCTGCAGGAGGGAGGGAAGGAAAGAAGGAGGGAGGGAGGGAGGAGGAACAGCGTAGTTGCACGAGCATCGCATTAAACCCCGGTACATGTCAGCAGAAGGTGTGTTACATCTGTAAGAGTGAAAGGCACCTCCATTTGCAATGCTTCATTAAAACCAGAATGCTGGTTTTATTTTCATTTCCTGTGTTCCAACCCCCCCCCCTTTTTTTTTCCTTACTGCACCAGAGGTTGCAAATAATAATAATAATTTTTTAAAAAGAGAGAGAAAGAGACAGGCATTTTGGAGAAATATAGATAGTCCCTACCTTACAAACAGTTCATTTAGTGACCGCTCAGAGTTACGCCGACATTGAAAAAAGTGAGTTATAACCATTTTTTTTACCCTTGAGATCATTGCAACCTTCCCTTAGTTATGGGATTAAAAATTCAGACGCTTGGCCATTGACTCGTATTTATTTATTTATTTAATGTATTTATATGCCGCCATTCTCCCAAAGGACTCAGGGCGGCGAACACAAGTTAAGAAACAAGTACAATAAAATCATAATTTAATCCAAATAATTAATTAGTAGTAAATAATAAAGCCCGGAATCAGTCTCAGCCTATTTGTTTGAAAAGCCAAGTCTTCAAGTCCCGACGGAAGGAGCGGAGATCAGGAGCCGTCCGGAGCTCAGTATTTATGACGGTTTCAGTGTCCTGGGGCTTTGGCGATTGCGTTTTGCAAACTTCTGGCCAACAAAGTCAACGGGGAAGTCACCTTCACTTAACAACCGTGTGACTGAATTAACAACTGCAGTGATTCACTTAACAACTCTGGAAAGCAAAATGGAGGAAAACTCACTTAACAAAGGTCTTACTTAGTGACAGAAACGTTGGGCTCAATTCTGGTCGTACGTTGGGGACTAGCTGTAATATTCTCCTTGTAAATAATCCCCCATTTTTAGGACGGTCTTTCAGAGGCAAATTTAATCTTCAATCACGGGATGGTGTATTTCCCAAGAAGTTAAATCGAAGTGACAATCTGCTTCTGTTCTTTTTCTTTTCGTTTTTCTTTTTTTCCTCGTGCGGCTTCTGGCATGTGATTCCAAGGGAGTGACCGGCGCCTTCAATTTAGTTAACACAAGTCTCGAGATTTCTGCGTCTTGCTTCTCTTTACTGGCATTTGACCTGCATTTCAGATTGGTTTCTGACCCAAATAACCTGGTTGCTAGCTGGATTTTCTTTTCAGATAGAGGTGGAATAAGTTGCTGGTTTTTTCAGGCGGACTCCTTCCAGACATTTTTCCGACCCTTAGTGGGTAGACATTGGTGGAACCCCTGTTTTGTCACCGATGACGTGACCCCAATATCCAAAACATGGCAGTCAAGTGCAACCATTATCTAATATGTTCCAGATCAGTTGAGATATTCACTCACAATTAATCAATGGAACGGCTTCAGGGGTGGGATTCATCCGGTTCAGTCCGGTTCGGGAAAACCGGATGCTAATTTTACATCTGGTTCGCCAAACCGGTAGTTGGAAGGACTGGCTGGCCCCGTCCATCCTGCCCTGCCCCTCCCAGGAGTCTCCACATGGCCCGTTTTGGATGCCAGGTAAGTGCAGGGCCCGCATGAAGGCTCTGGGAGGGCAAAAAACAGGCCTCCCAGAAGTCTGGAAATGGGCCCATTTCCAGCCCCTGGAGGACCTCCAGAGCCTTGGGGAGGCTGCTTTTGCAATCCCAGAGGCTGGAGGAAAGCCTCTGAAGCCTGGGGAGGGCAAAAAACAGGGCTACTGGAAGTACCGGAAGTCCAGAAACAGGCTTGTTTCTGGCCTTCAGAGGGCCCACCACCACCGTGGTGCAGGAGGCTGAGTAGGCCATGCCCCCATGGCCATGCCCACCCAGCAACCGGCCAGAGAACCGGTTGCTAAAATTTTTCAATCCCATCCCTGAACGGCTTGCTTTCAGATGTCGTGAGTGCTCCGTCACTGGAGGTTTTGAAGAAGAGATTGGACAACCACTTGTCTGAAATGGTAGAGGGTCTCCTGCTGGAGTGGGAGTTGGACTAGAAGACCTCCAAGGTCCTTTCCAACTCTGTTATTCTGTTAAGTGGCCACAATGATGGGGCTAATGGGATAGGAACAGGCTGAGAAGGTCCTCATTGTTTATCAGATTCCTTGCTATCAGGGTGATTATCTGATCTTCCATAATGACTATCTGATCACGATGATTATTTGATCATTCATGAGGATTACCTGATCGTCCATGATGACTTCACATGTTCCATGTTGGTTCCATTGGTTAGGTTCCCTCTAGGACGTAGAATGAAAGAGCAATAAACCATAATATCAAGGTCCCCAGTGATTGGGTAGCAACAGTAGCTACTATACTTTTCACAGACGAACATTAAAGAGCAGTGAGGACATATTTCAGTTCCAAACTACTTCAGAAGAACATTCAATACAGGCCTAGTTAACTTTGTCTAGAGGAATGAGAAACTCCAATGACTTCACAGGGTGCTGAAGGACGCGCTTGTTAGTTGTTATTATATCTTATGATTGTTTGCTTTGGGGTGCCTAAAATAGCATCCAACATATATTAAAGGAAACAGCCTTTGCTGTTTATATATTAAAGATAACTTCTCACTGTCCGAATCTGCTGCCAGCACTGCTGGTCACTGGCAGGCCACAACAAGCCCTTAGAATCAGTTCAGCACTAGTAATCACTTTAGATACTTGTTTGATTTCTATAGCCATCTGTCTCAAGAAAGGATTGAAATCCTATGCATCTTTTTCTGTAAAATTGTTTTTCAGCAGCCTCTACCACTTGTCCATCTAGCTCTCTTCAAGGTTTCAAGGCTAAACGTCTGCAAAAAAAAAAAAAACCTTGATGGCACTCAAAGGAGCCGCCAACCGATCGATGGAACTAGATACAATCTACCACCTGGTCAAGTGCCTGATTCAAACTGTACACAATGAGGCAGGCCAATCAAAATAGAACTGGCACTCTTCCCAACCACCAATCAACCGATGCTTTCTAAAGAGCTCTCAACACCAACCAACCTCACGGAATTCAAATTCCTCACAGACTATAAATACTGTAAGGAGTCCTCCTTTCTGACCGGTTGCTCTGAGGCAGGGAGGAACATCTGCCAAATGTCTCTACTTTGGTCTCCTGTAGAGCAAGGGTATCCAACCTTGGCAACTTTAAGACTTGTGGACTTTAACTCCCAGAATTCCTCGGCCAGCTTTGCTGAGGAATTCTAGGAATTGAAGTCCACAAGTCTTAAAGTTACTAAGGTTGGAGATCCCTGCTGTAGAGTATGAGGGAGATGATCTCAACCGAAGCCTTAGAAGCTCCAAACAGAACTGTGGAGAAATGGGTGGAAATTATCCAACTGCTGTCAATCAATGTCCCTAGATAGCAGGAATGGGCAACTACGTCTGCTTTATGACCTGTGTGGACTCGTGGCTGGCTGAGGAATTCTGGGAGTTGAAGTCCATTGGTCATGAAGTTGCCAAGGTTGGATACCTCTGGTTTAGATTTATAAATCTTTCCCCCAGGGATCTCAAGGGAACCTGCCTAGAGTTTGCTCCTTATTTTTCTCTCAGAGCAACCAATTTTGGTCACCAGAGTACAAAAAAAGATGTTGATACTTTAGAAAAAGTCCAGAGAAGAGCAACTAAGATAATCAAAGGCCTGGAGACTAAACCATATGAAGAATGGCTTCAGGTTTTGGGTTTGCTAGTCTAAAGAAAAGAAGAATTAGGGGTGACATGATAGCGGTATTCCAGTATTTGAGGGGCTACCACAAAGAGGAGGGGGTCAAATTATTCTCCAAAGCATCTGAAGGCAGGACTAGCAACAATGGTTAGAAACTAATCAAAGAGAGAAGCAACCTGGAATTAAGGAAAAACTTCCTAACAGTGAGGACAATTAACCGGTGGAACAGCCTGCCACCAGAAATCATGGGCGCCCCATCACTGGAGGTTTTTAAGAGGTGACTGGACAGTCACTTACCTGAAATGGTATAAGTTCTCCTTCTTGAGCAGAGGGCTGGACTAGAGGGCCTCCAAGATCCCTTCCAGCTCTATTCTGTTCTAAATTCTAACCCGGCCCGAGACATCCAGTGAGCTGCTGTAAAGTGAACTTCCAACTCTAGGTAAAGAAATGTCTCTACAATAAAAGATTGAGATCTTGCATCTTTTTCTTTAACTTTTTTTTTTTTTAAATTGTCATTTTCTGGGGAGGAAGAGTCTTTGATCTTTGAAGGTCCTTTTTCCTTCAGTTTCCAACTAATTGAACCAACACAATTCAAATGTTTGATCATTCCCTTGCCAATGTTATTAAGTTATTAATGTTACATTAATAACTCTTATTATGGAGTCTTTGCTCATCTGTTATTTGACATGGTTAGTATAAAACGTTCCGTGTGTCTTATATTTTTAAAAAGACGTCAGAAGTCATGTCTCAGTAAGTACATGTGAGATATATTCCATCTTTTAGAAGAAGTGAGAACTTGAGTCTTTCTGACAGAATCGTCCAGTGAGGAGATATATTTCAATCTCCTTAAAGAGTCTGTTGAGAGAAACTTCATATCATAAACCTCTTTTAAGATTTCTTCCCCAACCCCATCAGCTTCCTTTTTTAAAAGGAAAAGTGAGATCACCTATCTGACAACTTCCACCATGGAAAGAGCGCCTGCACTTCTAACTCTGTCGTTGTTGCCTTTCCTGAATTAACCCTATCATCTCTGCAAATCCCAATGCACCTTTGAATTCAAGCTACAGGTGCTATTCAGCAGGTTCTGGAGAACCGGTAGCGGAAAGTGAGTAGCTCAGTGAGTAGCTCAGAGAACCAACAAATACCACCTCTGGCTGGCCCCAGAGTGGAATGGGAGTGGAGATTTTGCAGTATCCTTCCCCTGCCACGCCCACCAAGCCATGCCAACAGAACCAGTAGTAAAAAAAAATTGAATTCCATCAATGCTACAGTCTATGGTAGGTTTGAATTCGGGAAAGACCCCCGTTTTACAGGAGGTGCTCGTGGACATAAGCTGGGTGCTGAAAAAGATACCAGGTAATTATTCAGCAGAATGACACATTAAAATGAATGGAAATGGACATAATAATCTAGATGTTTAGTAGGGAAAGGGCCCAGCTCTGTGTTAAAAGAATAATTATATTCTTTTAACAACCCCATAATCCTTTGCGGGGTAGAGTCTGGGCAACTGAATGGAGCTGAGTGGTTTACTGGCCAGATGCCCTTCCTGTCACCAGTGCGGAGTTTAGTTCAGCAGATATATTCTCATTGTGCCCAGAGAGAGAAAAATATCTGCCTCTACCTAGGATCAAACTCAGCCTCCTGATTGTGAGACGAGAGCTCCACCTTTAGGCCACCACACCACTCATGGAAAGATCTAACAATTCTCTGGCCAAATTTAGTCAGGCAGTTTCTTGAAAGATCTCTTTCTCCCTTGGCAAACAGTACTTGCTCTTCTGCTTTATTCTCAAGTTACCCTTGTAGGAAGTTAGCACTCACCCTTTTCCTAGAAGAATGAAATATTTTAGGAAATATTTAAAAAGGCAGAATATTATATTTCCCTAAATGAGAAATGGAGAAACATGTTTTAAAGACAAAGCAGCTTCCTGCCTCCCCCCCCCCCACACACACACACCTCTTTGTCAATGGGCCATTAAGGCCTCAGCCAAGCTCACTCATTTCCCCCCCACTTTTGTCAATGGGCCATCATCTGCAACACAATAGGACCCATCTAGCAACAGAAACTCACC